>NC_087355.1:82241666-82544696 GCF_030014295.1 Loxodonta africana | reverse complement strand
CTATAACAAAAAAAGAGAGACTAAAAAGGCAATTTAAAAACTTCCAATGAAAAAAAAGCCCTGGCTCCGATAGCTTTGCTGGAGAATTCTACCAAGCTTTCAGAGAAGAGTTAACACCACCACTACTAAAGATATTTCACAGCATAGAAAAGGATGGAATACTGCAATCCATATTTATGCTTATCCCCAAGAAAGGTGATCTGACAGAATGTGGAAAGTATCAAACAATATCATTAATATCACACGCAAGTAAAATTTTGCTGAAGATCATTCAAAAGTGATTTCAGCAGTACATCAACAGGAAACTGCCAGAAATTCAAGCCAGATTCAGGAGACAATGCAGAACCACGGATGTCATAGCTGATGTCAGATGGATCCTGGCTGAAAGCAGAGAATACCAGAGGAATGTTTACCTGTGTTTTATTGACTATGCAAAGACACCCGACTGTGTAGATCACCACAAATTATAGATAACACTGGGAAGAACAGGAATTCCAGAACGCTGAGTTGTGCTTATGAGGAACTTGTACTTAGGCCAAGAGGCAGTTGTTCAACCAGAACAAAGGGATACTGCATAGCTTAAAGTCAGGAAAGGTGTGTGTCAGGGTTGTAACCTTCACCATACTTATTCAATCTGTACGCTGAGCAAATAATCTGAGAAGATGGACTACATGAAGAAGAATGTGGCATCAGGATTGGAGGAAGACTCATTAACAATCTGTGATATGCCAGTGACACAACCTTGCTTGCTGAAAGTGAAAAGGACTTGAAGCACTTACTGATGAAGATCAAAGACTACAACCTTCAGTATGGATTACACTTCAACATAAATAAAACAAAAGTCCTCATAACTGGACCAATAAGACACACCATGATAAACAGAGAAAATACTTAATTTGTCAAGGATTTCATTTTACTTGGATCCACAATCAATGCCCATGGAAGCAGCAGTCAAGAAATCAAGCAACGCGTTGCATTGGGCAAATCTACTACAAAAGCTCCCTTTAAAGTGTTAAAAAGCTAAAATGTCATTTTAAGGACTGAGGCGTGCCTGACCCAAGCCGTGGTATTTTCAATCGCCTCATATGCATGGGAAGACTGGACAATGAGTAAGGAAGACCGAAGGAGAATTGTTGCCTTTGAATTACAGTATTAGCAAAGAATCCTGAGTATACTGTGGACTGCCAGAAGAACAAACAAATCTGTCTTGGAAGAAGTACAGCCAGAATGCTCATTAGAAGCAAGGATGGGAAGACTTGATCTCACATATTTTGGACATGTTATCAGGAGGAATCAGCCCCTGGAGAAGGCCTTCACGCTTGGTAGAGTAGAACATCAGTGAAAAAGAGGGAGACCTTCAATGAGATGGATTGACACAGTAGCTGCAACGATGGGCTCAAACATAGCAATGATTGTGAGGGTGGCGCAGGGCGTGGCAGTGTTTTGTCCTGTTTTACATAGTGTCTCTATGAGTCAGAACAGTCTCTATGGTGCCTAACAACAACAACAAGGGATGGAAGAAAACAAAGATACGTGCTACACACACAAACACACACACACAGAGGTATAATAAAGCAAGGAAGAAATACCCATGATGATTACAGTCCTTGTTTCTACAACTGGTCATGTTGTTGTAATCAGTATTGAGAACTATCTTCATCCACCTCCAATTCCATATTCCCTTTGCTCTTGTCAAGCACCTCAGTTGGTCATTTTTTTTTTTTTTTTCCTGTTGGGGTGACCTAGAACTTCATTTCTGAAGGACTTGGGCCATTAGTAGTCATGTTGGAATTGGGTTGCTGTAGCATTGACTTTAGTCCCAGGGCATGGTAGTACTAAGAGATGTCCTAAGGGATCTCCTTTATTCCAGACATACTCTTCTTTACCTCCATTATGTGCTATCAATCCGATTTCCTCTTGGAAATCAGGATCAGTCACAACAGACAATATGGTAACTCCCTTCTTTGCCTCTTAATCCAGAGGCATGAGCAGCCCAAAGTGGCCAGTAATGTTCTTAACTTTTAGTTAAATGGAATAAGTGTTTCTTCTCCTGGAGGGTGCATTCCTCCCTTTGGAACTCAGACCTCTAGATCTGCAGAGCACAAGGTAGCAGGGACAGGAAGCAAGAATTTTGCAAGTGGGTCAGTAGGGGTAGTACTGTGTGTTGCCACTTCCATGTCCATCCCTTGATTCCTGGACCAATGAATTCTGGTTATGGGAGAAACAGCACCACATATTGGATTGCTAGTTTAGAGCATATATCACCTCCTGGAAAACATTTCCCCAAGCCTGCAAGGTATTGCTACCTAGCTGGCACTGTAGTTGTGTCTTTAGAAGGCCATTCCATTGTTCTGTCAAGCTGCTCCAGGATTATGGAGAACATGGAAAGACTAGTGAATTCCAAGACCATGGGCCCATTTCCACACTTCATTTGCACTGAAGTGAGTTCCTAGATCTGAGACAACGCTGTGTGGCATACTATGATGGTGGATAAGTCATTCTGTAAGATGGTAGTTTTGGCAGAAGCATTGTGCACAGAAAAGACAAAAACGTATCCAGAGTTAAGTGTCTATCCCAGTAAGAATAAAATGCTACTCTTTCCATGATGGAAGTGTCCCAAGGTAATCAACCTGCCACTAGGTTGCTGGCTGATCAATCCTAGGAATGGTACCATATTGGGGACTGTGTTGGTCTTTGCTCCTGGCATATTGGGCACTCAGCAGTGGCTGTAGCCAAGTCAGCCTTGGTGAGTGGAAGTCTGTGTTGCTCAGCTGATGCATAACCTCCATCCTTGCCACCATGGCCACTTTGTTCATGAGCCCACTGGGCAATGACAGGAGTAGCTGGGGAAAAAGGCTGACTGGTATACACAGAACACATCATCCTATTCACTTGATTGTTAAAATCCTCCTCTCCCACGGTCACCCTTTGGTGAGCATTCACATGTGACACAAATATCTTCACTTCTTTGGCCCATTCAGAGATGTCTATCCATATGCCTCTTCCCCACACCTCCTTGTCACCAATTTTCCAATCTTGTTCCTTCCAAGTCTATGACCATCCAGCCAAACCATTGACCACATCCCCCAAATCAGAATACAGTTACAAACCTGGCCATCTCCCCTTCCAAGCAAAATAAACAATCAGGTGCACTGCTCATAGTTCTGCTCGCTAGAAGGATTATCTTTCACTGCTATCCTTCAGGGAGGTCCCAGAAAGGGGCTGCAGTGCTGCCACTAACCACTTTCGAATGGTGCCTGCATATTACACAGAACCGTCTGTTAACCAGGCATGAGTTTTCTGTTCTGCAGTCAACTGATTGTAGGGAACTTTCATGAGGCTATAGGTGCAGACTGGAAGAGGGAAGGTAATGTGACAGGAGTGGAGAGCACGAGCATTTGGGCCACTTCCTCATGTAAATTACTTGTGCCTTCAGGTCCCACTGGAGCCCAACCTCATATATACCACTTCCATTTAATGACTGAGTGCTGCTGTGCATGTCGGACTTTGTTCCTGTGCATCAGACAACATCCACAGGGTTGCCACACTTACAGAATCTGACTTGCTATCTGGAAACACCTTCTTATTTTATTCACTCCATCAACAAGCATTTATTGAATCCATACTATATGTTAGGTGTTGTTGTTAGTTGCCATCAAGTCGGCCCTGACTCATAGCGACCTTATGTGTAATAGAACAAAATGTTGCCTGGTCCTGTGCCATCTCCGTGATCATTGGTAAGTTTGAGTCCATTGTTGAGGTTACCATCCCCATCCATCTTGTGGGGGGTTTCCCTCATTTTCACTGACCCTTTTCTTTACCAAACATGATGTCCTTTTCTAGCCATTGATCCTTCCTAATAAACTGTCCAAAAAAGTGCTATGAATTGTGTTGTGTCCTCCCAAAATGTGTATCAACTTGGCTAGGCCATGATTCCCAGTATTGTGTGGTTGTCCTCCATCTTGTGATCTGCCATGATTATCCTATGTGTTGTAAATTCTAAACTCTATGATGTTAATGAAGCAGGATTAGAGGCAGTTATGTTAATGAGGCGGGACTCAATCTACAGGATTAGGTTGTATCTTGATTCAATCTCTTGAGATATAAAGAAGAGAATCAAACAGAAACAACAGGGAACTCAGGCCACCAAGAATGAAAAACCAAGAGGGGAACACTGAGAAGCTCCTCGACCAGGGAAGATTGATGAGAAGGACATTTCCTCAGAGCTGACAGAGAGAGAAAGCCTTCCCCTAGAGCTGGCACCCTGAATTCAGACTTCTAGCCTCTTAGACTGTGAGAGAATAAATTTCTCTTTGTTAAAGCAGGACTAGAGAACGAAGACAGTAAGCAAGACAAAATCTCTCTCTATCCTTGCTTCTAAGGAGCATTCCAGTTGTATTTCTTTTAAAGACTGATTTGTTTGTCCCTCTGCCAGTCAGTATATTCAGTATTCTTGGCCACAACACCACAGTTCAATACATCGATTCTTCTTCTTTCATTGTCCAAAAATAATAGTAAATAATAACGACTAAGGAAGGCCCGGGCTGTACCCAAGTGGCATGCAGAGTCTAAAGCATGAGAGACACTAAGGAAATAAGGCTCCAAATAAATGTCCAACTGCAGCTTTGACAAGAGTTATGAAGGAAAGCTGTGGGGCAATGAGGCGGGGGTCTGAGCGGCTTCCTTCAATGAGAAAGTAATAACAAGCTGAGGGTCTGAGAGATGAGTGGGTGTCACCTGGGCAAAAGGAAGTGAAGGGTGGTCCGGCCAGGGGACAGCATTTGCAAAGGCCCTGAGGAGGGATGGGTACAGAGAATTTAAGGAACCAAGAAGGACAAAAGATGGGCCTTGTTGGTAGAGCTCAGAGAGGGAGCAGGGGCAGGAGGAGGGCAGAAGAGGAAGATGTGGGTCAACGGCCATCTGGCCACTCCCCAAACCCCACCTCCCTTCCCTAGCTTCCCTTTCCCATCCCCTGTGAAGCCATCTTGGAATGGACAAGATCCAACTCATGCAGAGACACTGCATGAATTACCCACTTACCTACACCATGGTTCTATCAGCCAATTATAAACGTTCCATTAAGGAGACTGAATACATGTAAAATGCCTGAGCTGTAATTTAGTGTGAACTGACAAAAGACCGTCAGTGGTTTGGACAGCAGAATCGCACCTATGTCAAAATTGGACATATGTGTGAGATAATTTGACCAAAGCTTTTAGCCAAGTGCTTGGAGCCTTGCAAGAGGTCAATGTATGTCATCTGTGGTGGTTATCATCACTATCACCATCTCTTTTACTTCTTGGACAAGAAATGAAATTATCATAACTATAGAGAATCATCGAACTTGGGGGATGTTTTTTCTTCTTTTTCAGCATTTTCACTAATATCCTTGATCTGTCCTCCTTTCTTTTGGAATTTAAGGTCTTGCATTCCTGAAATTCTTTGGAAAAGAAGGGACCACACAGGCCCTGCTCACAGGTCCTAGGTGCCAGGAGGAGAAGCCAGTGAGGAAACCATGCTCCCTGTTCAGAGGCAGGTATCTGTCTGGTCTTAAAAGAATTTGTCACAGCCTCAGATCTCTTGCAGAGGGCTGGGGTGGCCTGCCTGCTAGAAATGAAATGAGAGTGCCAGGGAGAGGATCTTCCTCCAGTGTGGGCTGGGAAGTGCTGAGTCAGGCCCAGCAGGGAATGTGAGAGCCGCCCCCGTGGCTGATTAGCTCTGATCTAGAGTCTGGATCAAAGCAGAAAGCCCGATGCTCTCAGTCCTGCGGGAGCCTCTCTCTGGTGCATGATTCACAGGGGTGTCCTCGTGTGAACCCTCTTCTCATCCCTCTTCTCTTCCCAGAGCTCTGAACACAGGTGCTGCCTAGGCTACAGGTCTGGAAGGACCCCTTCCTGTCCCCTGGCCTGAGCAGACCTGGCTTTGGGCCTGGATCCTGGTCCCATCTCTGCCTGGACCAGGGGTCTTAGGGGTTCCATCCTGGCCTGACCCAGGCCACTCTGCAAGTCTGGAAGAGGAGGACAACAATGGTGATGACAATCATAAAGATAATGTAACAGCCCAGTGGTCACCAGCATGGGCTTTGGGGCCATTTTGCCTGGGTCAAACTTGACTCTGGGACTCTCCAGCTGTGTGATCTCAAGCAAGTTACTTAACCTCTCTGTGCCTTGTTTTCCTTTTTTGTTAAAAGGGAATAATACCTGCACCTACTTCATAGGGGTGCATAACTGCATGACAAGCACTTAGAATGGTGCCCAGCACAGAGTAAGTGTTCAGCTAACCTTAGCTCTGTTAGCTAATAACCACAGCTGCCCAGGGTTTGGGTCATGGTGGGAGAGCCATGTGGTCACATGGGGCCCTATTCCCAGAAGGACCCC
The DNA here is from genome assembly GCF_030014295.1 of Loxodonta africana. Classification (NCBI taxonomy): domain Eukaryota; kingdom Metazoa; phylum Chordata; class Mammalia; order Proboscidea; family Elephantidae; genus Loxodonta; species Loxodonta africana. The sequence goes on along the minus strand of NC_087355.1, from coordinate 82,538,319 downwards.
ACACTTGGTTTAATGCTCTGCTCTTGCTGTCTCGTGGTGTAGTGGTTAAGTGCTATGGCTGCTAATCAAAAGTTCAGCAGTTTGAATCCACCAGGGGCTCCTTGGACAGTTCTACTCTGTCCTATAGGCTCACTATGAGTCAGAATAGACCAGATGGCAATGGGTCTGGTTCTTGGTTTTTCAGTCTCTATCTTGAAATTCTTTTTTTTTTTTTAATTAACTTTTATTGAGCTTCAAGTGAACGTTTACAATTTAAGTCAGTCTGTCACGTATAAGTTTATATACATCTTACTCCTTACTCCCACTTGCTCTCCCCCTAATGAGTCAGCCCTTCCAGTCTCTCCTTTCGTGACAATTTTGCCAGCTTCCAACTCTCTCTATCCTCCCATCCCCCCTCCAGACAGGAGATGCCAACACAGTCTCAAGTGTCCACCTGATATAATTAGCTCACTCTTCATCAGCATCTCTCTCCCACCCACTGTCCAGTCCCTTTCATGTCTGATGAGTTGTCTTCGGGGGTGGTTCCTGTCCTGTGCCAACAGAAGGTTTGGGGACCATGACCGCCGGGATTCCTCTAGTCTCAGTCAGACCATTAAGTATGGTCTTTTTATGAGAATTTGGGGTCTGCATCCCACTGATCTCCTGCTCCCTCAGGGGTTCTCTATTGTGCTCCCTGTCAGGGCAGTCATCGATTGTGGCCAGGCACCATCTAGTTCTTCTGGTCTCAGGATGATGTAGGTCTCTGGTTCATGTGGCCCTTTCTGTCTCTTGGGCTCTTAGTTGTCGTGTGACCTTGGTGTTCTTCATTCTCCTTTGCTCCAGGCGGATTGAGACCAATTGATGCATCTTAGAGGGCGGCTTGTTAGCATTTAAGACCCCAGACGCCACATTTCAAAGTGGGATGCAGAATGTTTTCATAATAGAATTATTTTGCCAATTGACTTAGAAGACCCCTTAAGCCATGGTTCCCAAACCTCTGCCCTTGCTCCGCTGACCTTTGAAGCATTCGTTTTATCCCAGAAACTTCTTTGCTTTTGGTCCAGTCCAGTTGAGCTGACCTTCCATGTATTGAGTGTTGTCCTTCCCTTCACCTAAAGCAGTTCTTATCTACTAATTCATCAGTAAAAAACCCTCTCCCTCCCTCCCTCCCTCCCCGCCTCGTAACCACAAAAGTATGTGTCCTTCTCAGTTTATACTATTTCTCAAGATCTTATAATAGTGGTCTTATACAATATTTGTCCTTTTGCCTCTGACTAATTTCGCTCAGCATAATGCCTTCCAGGTTCCTCCATGTTATGAAATGTTTCAGAGATTCGTCACTGTTCTTTATCAATGCGTAGTATTCCATTGTGTGAATATACCACAATTTATTTACCCATTCATCCATTGATGGACACCTTGGTTGCTTCCAGCTTTTTGCTATTGTACACAGAGCTGCAATAAACATGGGTGTGCATATTTCTGTTTGTGTGAAGGCTCTTGTATCTCTAGGGTATATTCCGAGGAGTGGGATTTCTGGGTTTTATGGTAGTTCTATTTCTAACTGTTTAAGATAACGCCAGATAGATTTCCAAAGTGGTTGTACCATTTTACATTTGCACCAGCAGTGTATGAGGGTTCCAATCTCTCCGCAGCCTCTCCAACATTTATTATTTTGTGTTTTTTGGATTAATGCCAGCCTTGTTGGAGTGAGATGGAATCTCATCGTAGTTTTAATTTGCATTTCTCTAATGGCTAATGATCGAGAGCATTTTCTCATGTATCTGTTAGCTGCCTGAATATCTTCTTTAGTGAAGTGTGTGTTCATATCCTTTGCCCACTTCTTGATTGGGTTGTTTGTCTTTTTGTGGTTGAGTTTTGACAGAATCATGTAGATTTTAGAGATCAGGCGCTGGTCTGAGATGTCATAGCTGAATATTCTTTCCCAGCCTGTAGGTGGTCTTTTTACTCTTTTGGTGAAGTCTTTAGATGAGCATAGGTGTTTGATTTTTAGGAGCTCCCAGTTGTCGGGTTTCTCTTCATCATTTTTGGTAATGTTTTGTGTTCTGTTTATGCCTTGTGTTAGGGCTCCTAGGGTTGTCCCTATTTTTTCTTCCATGATCTTTATCGTTTTAGTCTTTATGTTTAGGTCTTTGATCCACTTGGAGTTAGTTTTTGTGCTTGGTGTGAGGTATGGGTCCTGTTTCATTTTTTTGCAAATGGATATCCAGTTATGCCAGCACCATTTGTTAAAAAGACTATCTTTTCCCCAATTAACTGACACTGGTCCTTTGTCAAATATCAGCTGCTCATATGTGGATGGATTTATATCTGGATTCTCAATTCTGTTCCACTGGTCTATGTGCCTGTTGTTGTACCAATACCAGGCTGTTTTGACTACTGTGGCTGTATAATAGGTTCTGAAATCAGGTAGAGTGAGGCCTCCCACTTTCTTCTTCTTTTTCAGTAATGCTTTGCTTATCCGAGGCTTCTTTCCCTTCCATATGAAGTTGGTGATTTGTTTCTCTATCACCTTAAAAAATGACATTGGAATTTGGATCGGAAGTGCATTGTATGTATAGATGGCTTTTGGTAGAACAGACATTTTTACTATGTTAAGTCTTCCTATCCATGAGCAAGGTATGTTTTTCCACTTAAGTATGTCCTTTTTAATTTCTTGTAGTAGAGCTTTGTAGTTTTCTTTGTATAGGTCTTTTACGTCCTTGGTAATATTTATTCCTAAGTATTTTATCTTCTTGGGGGCTACTGTGAATGGTATTGATTTGGTTATTTCCTCTTCGATGTTCTTTTTGTTGATGTAGAGGAATTCAAGTGATTTTCGTATGTTTATCTTATAACCTGAGACTCTGCCAAACTCTTCTATTAGCTTCAGTAGTTTTCTGGAGGATTCCTTAGGGTTTTCTGTGTATAAAATCATTTCATCTGCAAATAGAGATAGTTTTACTTCCTCCTTGCCGATCCGGATGCTCTTTATTTCTTTGTCTAGCCTAATTGCCCTGGCTAGGACTTCTAGCACGATGTTGAATAAGAGCGGTGATAAAGGGCATCCTTGTCTGGTTCCCGTTCTCAAGGGAAATGCTTTCAGGTTCTCTCCATTTAGAGTAATGTTGGCTGTTGGCTTTGCATAGAAGCCCTTTATTATGTTGAGGAATTTTCCTTCAATTCCTATTTCGGTGAGTTTTTATCATAAAAGGGTGTTGGACTTTGTCCAATGCCTTTTCTGCATCAATTGATAAGATCATGTGGTTTTTGTCTTTTTTTTTATTTATGTGGTGGATTACATTAATGGTTTTTCTGATATTAAACCAGCCTTGCATACCTGGTATAAATCCCACTTGATCATGGTGAATTATTTTTTTGATATGTTGTTGAATTCTATTGGCTAGAATTTGGTTGAGGATTTTTGCATCTATGTTCATGAGGGATATAGGTCTGTAATTTTCTTTTTTTGTAATGTCTTTACCTGGTTTTGGTATCACGGAGATGGTGGCTTCATAGAATGAGTTGGGTAGTATTCCGTCTTTTTCTATGCTTTGAAATACCTTTAGTCGTAGTGGTGTTAACTCTTCTCTGAAAGTTTGGTAGAACTCTGCAGTGAAGCCATCCGGGCCAGGGCTTTTTTTTTGTTGGGAGTTTTTTGATTACCGTTTCAATCTCTTTTTTTGTTATGGGTCTATTTAGTTGTTCTACTTCTGAATGTGTTAGTTTAGGTAGGTAGTGTTTTTCCAGGAATTCATCCATTTCTTCTGGGTTTTCAAATTTGTTAGAGTACAATTTTTCGTAATAATCTGATATGATTCTTTTAATTTCAGTTGGGTCTGTTGTGATGTGGTCCTTCTCGTTTCTTATTCGGGTTATTTGTTTCCTTTCCTGTATTTCTTTAGTCAGTCTAGCCAATGGTTTATCAATTTTGTTAATTTTTTCAAAGAACCAGCTTTTGGCTTTGTTAATTCTTTCAATTGTTTTTCTGTTCTCTAATGCATTTAGTTCAGCTCTAATTTTTATTATTTGTTTTCTTCTGGTGCCTGATGGATTCTTTTGTTGCTCACTTTCTATTTGTTCAAGTTGTCGGGACAGTTCTCTGATTTTGGCTCTTTCTTCTTTTTGTATGTGTGCATTTATCGATATAAATTGGCCTCTGAGCACTGCTTTTGCTGTGTCCCAGAGGTTTTGACAGGAAGTATTTTCATTCTCGTTGCATTCTATGAATTTCCTTATTCCCTCCTTGATGTCTTCTATAACCCAGTCTTTTTTCAGGAGGGTATTGTTCAGTTTCCAAGTATTTGATTTCTTTTCCCTAGTTTTTCTGTTATTGATCTCTACTTTTATTGCCTTGTAGTCTGAGAAGATGCTTTGTAATATTTCGATGTTTTGGATTCTGCAAAGGTTTGTTTTATGACCTAATATGTGGTCTATTCTAGAGAATGTTCCATGTGCACTAGAAAAAAAAGTATATTTTGCAGCAGTTGGGCGGAGAGTTCTGTATATGTCAATGAGGTCAAGTTGGTTGATTGTTGTAATTCAGTCTTCCTTGTCTCTATTGAGCTTCTTACTGGATGTCCTGTCCTTCTCCGAAAGTGGTGTGTTGAAGTCTCCTACTATAAATGTGGAGGTGTCTATCTCACTTTTCAATTCTGTTAAAATTTGATTTATGTATCTTGCAGCCCTGTCATTGGGTGCATAAATATTTAATATGGTTATGTCTTCCTGATCAATTGTCCCTTTTATCAGTATGTAGTGTCCTTCTTTATCCTTTGTGGTGGATTTAAGTCTAAAGTCTATTTTGTCCGAAATTAATATTGCTATTCCTCTTCTTTTTTGCTTATTGTTTGCTTGGTATATTTTTTTCCATCCTTTGAGTTTTAGTTTGTTTGTGTCTCTAAGTCTAAGGTGTGTCTCTTGTAGGCAGCATATAGACGGATCGTGTTTCTTTATCCAGTCCGAGACTCTCTGTCTCTTTATTGGTGCATTTGGTCCATTTACATTCAGCGTAATTATAGATAAATAAGTGTTTAGTGTTGTCATTTTGATGCCTTTTTATGTGTGTTGTTGACAATTTCATTTTTCCACATTTTTTTGTGCTGAGACGTTTTTCTTAGTAAATTGTGAGATCCTCATTTTCGTAGTGTTTGACTTTATGTTTGTTGAGTCGTTACGTTTTTCTTGGCTTTTATCTTGAGTTATGGAGTTGTTATACCTCTTTGTGCTTACCTTAATATTTACCCCTATTTTTCTAAGTAAAAACCTAACTTGTATTGTTCTATATCGCCTTGTATCCCTCTCCGTATGGCAGTTCTATGCCACCTGTATTTAGTCCCTCTTTTTGATTATTGTGATCTTTTACATATTGACTTCAGTGATTCCCTGTTATGAGCATTTTTTTTTAATTAATCTTAATTTGTTTTTGTGATTTCCCTATTTGAGTTGATATCAGGATGTTCTGTTTTGTGACCTTGTGTTGTGCTGGTATCTGATATTATTGGTTTTCTGACCCAACAATATCCTTTAGTATTTCTTGTAGTTTTGGTTTGGTTTTTGCAAATTCTCTAAACTTGTTTTTATCTCTAAATATCTTAATTTTGCCTTCATATTTCAGAGAGAGTTTTGCTGGATATATGATCCTTGGTTGGCAGTTTTTCTCCTTCAGTGCTCTGTATATGTCGTCCCATTCCCTTCTTGCCTGCATGGTTTCTGCTGAGTAGTCTGAACTTATTCTTATTGATTTTCCCTTGAAGGAGACCCTTCTTTTCTCCCTGGCTGCTTTTAAAATTTTCTGTTTATCTTCGGTGTTGGCAAGTTTGATGATAATATGTCTTGGTGTTTTTCTTTTTGGATCAATCTTAAATGGGGTTCGATGAGCATCTTGGATAGATATCCTTTCATCTTTCATGATGTCAGGGAAGTTTTGTGTCAGGAGTTCTTCAACTATTTTCTCTGTGTTTTCTGTCCCCCCTCCCTGTTCTGGGACTCCAATCACCTGCAGGTTATCCTTCTTGACAGAGTCCCACATGATTCTTAGGGTTTCTTCATTTTTTTCAATTCTTTTATCTGATTTTTTTTCAGGTATGTTGGTGTTGATTCCCTGGTCCTCTAGATGTCCCAGTCTGCATTCTAATTGCTCGAGTCTGCTCCTCTGACTTCCCATTGCGTTGTCTAATTCTGTAATTTTATTGTTAATCTTTTGGATTTCTACATGCTGTCTCTCTATGGATTCTTGCAACTTATTAATTTTTCCACTATGTTCTTGAATAATCTTTTTGAGTTCTTCAACTGTTTTATCAGTGTGTTCCTTGGCTTTTTCTGCAGTTAGCCTAATTTCATATGTGATGTCTTTAAGCATTCTGTAAATTAGTTTTTTATATTCTGTATCTGATAATTCCAGGGTTGTATCTTCATTTGGGAAAGATTTTGTTTCTTTTGTTTTGGGGGTTGTAGAAGCTGTCATGGTCTGCTTCTTTATGTGGTTTGATATGGACTGCTCTCTCCAAGCCATCACTGGGAAACTTGTTTTTCCAGAAAATTCACTAAAAAAAAAATGCAGTCAGATCCCTATCAGAACTGCCTTTGGATTATAACCACCACCTTGTTCCCCGTAAGAAGCAAAGTCTGAGATTTGGATCATATATGCTTGGCTGTAGCTGGTTCTGTGTTTTTAGTCCAATTAGGGATGGATTTTTGGTCCCTGGGTTTTTTGTGGTTCCTTCTCTCTGGCCGGAAGAGTGGGTTAGGAAAAGACCAAAAGAAGAAAAAAAGGGGGGGGGGGCGGGAAGCAAAGCCGCCGCGAAGCCGGAGCCATTCTCCCTCTGGCTCAGAAAATTCCAATGTTAATGAAGCCGCCTGGGGAGGGTGGGGGAGGGACCAGAGAGATAGGAGAGTAGCACCTCGGAATATAGCCAGAGTTGCTTGTCTTGCTCAGAATGACTATTTTATCTGAGATTCCCGAGGGGCGTGTCGCCTATGTGTGCTAGCTGTGTGGAGATTGCCCCCGGGGGTCTGGTCGGCTGAAGCTGTGGTCAGGTCCTCTGCTGCCAGTCCAAAACTCAGCGTCAAGGTTCCCCTGCTGGGACGCTGCTCTCCTGACTCCATAATCAGTTGCTGCCTCCCGGGGACTTCTCTTCCCGGCAACCGCGTCGCCACGCCGCCCCCGTGGACCGGCTGGGCCCCCTCCCGGGGTTAGTTCAGGGGAGTAGGGCTGCGCCCTGTGTTTGTGCCGTGACAGCGCCCAGTCAAAACCAAGTTTCCCCAGCTGGTACGCTACACTCCCGGCTCCAAAACCAGTCACTGCCTCCCGGGGACTTCTCCCACCAGCCGTGTCGCTGCGCCGCCCACGCGGACCCACTGGGCCCCCTCCCGGGTTCAGTTCAGGGGGGTAGGGCTGCGCTCCTTGTTTGCGCTGTCACAAGATTTATGAGTTCAGCTCCCCTGGGCCCAGATCTAATCTTGGCGCCAAGGTTACCTGGCTGGGACGCTGGCTCCAGGCTCCGAAAACAGTCGCTGCTTCCCCGTATTTGTTCGTTTTCCGTCTCTAAATCTGTGTTTGTTGTTCAGGGTTCGTAGATTGTTATGTCTGTGATCGATTCACTTGTTTTTCCGAGTCTTTGTTGCAAGAGGGATCCGAGGTAGCGTCTTCCTAGTCCGCCATCTTGGCCCCCTCCTTGGAAATTCTTAATACTTACTTAATACTTACTCTTTGAATTCTTAAAATTCTTTCAACAAGTGGCCCCACATTTTCATTTTGCACTGGACCCCACAGGTCATGTGGCTGGTGTTGTGGCTACTATTTATTGAATTTCCTTTGTTCCAGGTGCTACTGAGATGGGGGGAGCAGAGGTGGTTCAGTGGCACAATTCTAGCTTTCCACGTTGGAGACTTGGGTTCAATTCCTGGCCAATGGTCCTTATGCGTAGCCGCCACCTGTTTGTCAGTGGAGTCGTGTGTGTTGCTAGGATGATGAACAGTTTTCAGAGTGGAGCTTCCAGAAAAAGAAGGACTAGGAAAAAGTCTGGTGATTTACTCTCTAAAAACAATGAAATCACACCGGTCTGATCCCCAACCGATTATGAGGATGATGTAGGACCAAGCAACATTTCATCTTCTCGTGCATGATGTCCCCATGACTCCGAAGCCGATTTCATAGCAGTTAACAACGTTTGCATGTTTTGCAGTTTTGCATGCGAAAGCTGGATAATGACTAAGAAAGGCTGAAGAAGAACTGAAGCCTTTGAATGTGGTGTTGGTGAAGAATATTCAGTATACCATGGACTGCCAAAAGAATGAACAAAGCTGTCTTGGAAGAAGTATAACCAGGATGTTCCTTAGAAGCAAGGATGGCGAGACTGTGTCTCACATACTTTGGACACATTATCAGGAGGCACCAGTCCCTGGAGAAGGACAGCATGCTTGGTAAAGTATAGGGTCTGCAAAAAAGAGGAAAATCCTCAACAAGATGGATTGACACAGTGACTGCAACAATGGGTTCAGGCATAGCAACGATTGTGAGGATGGCACAGGACCAGGCAGTGTTTTTTCCTGTTGTACATGGGGTCATTATGAGTCGAACTGACTCTACTGACACCTAACAACAACAACACTACTCTAGGTGATTTGCAAACACGATCCGAAGTCCTCCCTTCGACCCCACAAACTTGGCACTCCCTGTGCTATAAGAAGGAAGCAGGGCTCTTATCGGGCTCACTCTAGACAGGTGAGTTGCAGCCCAAGCGGCTGACAGAACCATGGCTGTCCTCAGGCCAGTGCCTGGCCTGACCTCAGTTCCAGACCCCAGCTTTTTTGTGCATCTCAGGCTGATTTGACCTCCATTTCTCCAATGAGATGCTTGAAACTGGTCATAGGAGGCCTGGGGTTGCTGAGATAGGTTTGTTAGATTCATCTACAGAAGATAGTTTTGGGTTTTTTGTTTGTTTTCCTTGAATTAAAGTTTTCATGTATTGAATTTAACATTTTTGAAAGAGTCTAATTGGCTGAACAGTAGGGGGGCTTGGATTCACTGTTCAAGTTTAGCATTCAACATGAAGTATTTTTCTACAGGCTAGTGTGTGACATTATTTATCTTTCTTTTTATGGTAGTAAATATATACACGATATGCCAAAGACACAACCTTGCTTGCTGAAAGTGAAGAGGACTTGAAGCACTACTGATGAAGATCAAAGACCACAGCCTTCAGTATGGATTACACCTCAACATAAAGAAAACAAACATCCTCACAACTGGACCAATGAGCAACATCATGATAAACAGAGAAAAGATTGACATTGTCAAAGATTTCATTTTACTTGGATTCACAACACCCATGGAAGCAGCAGTCAAGAAGTCAAACGATGCATTGCATTGGGCAAATCTGACACAAAAGAACTTTTTAAAGTATTAAAAAGCAAAGATGTCACCTTGAAGACTGAGGTGCATCTGACTGAAGCCATGGTATTTTCAGTCACCTCATATGCTTGTGAAAGTTGGACAATGAATAAAGGAAGACTAAAGAAAAATTAATACTTTTGAATTACGGTTTTGGTGAAGAACATGGACTGCCAAAGGGAAAAATAAGTCCGTCTTGGAAGAAGTATAGCCAGGGAGTTCCTTGAAAGTGAGGATAGGGAGGCTCTGTCTCAAATACTTTGGACATATTATCAGTAGGGACCAGTTTCTGGAGAAGGACATTGTCTTGGTCATCTAGTGTTGCTATAACAGGAATACTACAAGTGGATGTCTTTAACGAAGAGAAACTTATTTCCTTAGAGTCTAGTAGGCTTGAAGTCTGAATTCAGGGTGTCAGCTCCAGGGGAAGGCTTTCTCTCTCTGTCGACTCTGAAGGAAGGTCCTTGTCATCAGTCGTCGCCTGGACTAGGAGCTTCTCCATGCAGGAACCCCATGTCCAAAGGAAGCACACTGCTCCTGGCATTGCTTTCTTGGTGGTATGAGGTCTCCAACTCTCTACTCACTTCCCTTTCCTTTTATCTCCTGTAAGATAAAAGGTGAGTGCAGGCCACACCCCAGGGAAACTCCCTTTACCTCGCATCAGGGAGGCGACCTTAGTACAATCTCAGCCTAATTCTCTTTAACATAATCTTATTTTGCCTCATTACCCACTGGCAGAGATTAGGATTTTCAGCACATAGGAAAATTACAATCACAAAGTGGAGGACAAGCACATAATACCGGAAATCATGGTCTAAGCAAGTTGACACATTTTTAAGGGACACTATTCAACCCACGGTAGACATCATACTTGGTAGAGGGTCAGCAAAAAAGAGGAAGTCTCACAAGGAGAAGATTTGACACAGTGGCTGCAACAATGGACTCAAACATTGCAACGATTGTGAGGACTGTGCAGGACTGGGCAACATTGCATTCTGTTGTAGGTAAGGTCCCTAGGAGTCAAAATTAACTAGATGGCACCTAAGAACACCAACAAATATGTCTGTAACAAAACATTTGCCATTTCAGCAATCTCCACTTGTACAATTCAGTGCCATTAATTATGTTCATCCTGTTACCAACAATTATCTGTATCCGTTTCCAAATTTTCGTGGTTTTTTAGTTTGTTCGTTTTGTTTTTTATCCAAAACACCTTGATTAAATTGTAAAATGGTTTATAGCACAGGATGCAAAGTGGTAGCTTATAGGCAAGATTCTGTGAACATGACTGTTTTGTTTAGTCAGTATAGCGCGCACACACACACACACACACACTATTTGAATTAACTGCTGACACTTGAGAAATTTTATGAAAGCCCTAAATGTATGGCTTCCATTAAGTCACAGGCAAATCTGACAGCCCTGGGCCTTCGTTCCCACACGGCCCTCAGTGGGGCTAGGGGCAGCTGAACACTAGGTGGGTGTGTGTTCTCCGGTTGGCCAGGTGCCCTCCACTCCCCAGGGCCAGTGCCAGCTCCAGCCTCTCATGGTACCTCTTGTCCCCGACACCGTCTGCTGCTTTGGCCCTGGAGACTTTGAGCTTGTGCCTTCCACAGTCAATTCAGAGAGGACTTGGTGTTATACAAAGAATATGGCTGGAGCCCAAAGAGCCAGGTGTGTCTCCTAGCTCCGGCCCTATGACAGGAGGCCACACAGAGAAAAGAGCACGGGCTTCTGAGATAGGCAGGCAAACTTGAGTTTGACTCCCTTTTGTTCACTGCGCTCAGCTGGGTGACATTGGGCAAGTGAGCTCGGGTGTCTGTTTCTTCTACTCTAAGGTGAGGACCCCAACTCTACCGCTTTCTATTGCACCACCATGCTGTGGCCGTCTCTTTGCACTCTTTGTCTCTAATCCTCCCCATATCCCTGCAAGGTATCAGCTCCAGGCACTAATAAAGATGCAAAACCTCCTAGGAAAGGAATAAAAAACAGACGTAAAATCAGGGCTCAGGCACATAAGGGCCTGTGTGGCACCTGTGACTTTGTGTGTGTTTGGGGGAAGGGGAAGGACAGTGGCTTATTTTCCTAGGCTGCCGTAGTAACAGAAATAGCAGAAGTGGTGGCTTTACAGAACAGAAATCTACCTTCTCCTAGTTCAGGAGGCTGGACATCCGAATTCACGGTGTGGCTCTAGGGGGAGGTACTTCTCCATCTATTTCAGCTTCTAGTTGCTGCCAGCAATCTTCGTAGATGCATCTCCATCGTCCATCTTCCTCCTCCCTCTGTTCTTGTCTCTGTGTTTTTTCTGCTCTTTTTATAACTCAGAAGTGATTAGATTTAGATTTAGGACCCAACCCATACCTACTTAGGTATGTTGTGATTAACATAGCAAAGAAAACCTGTTTCCAAACAGGATCATATTTACAGGTATAGGGGCCAGGATTTTAATATATATTTGGGGGACCCCTCTCAATCTATGAAAGAGGAGACAAGATGGAGCATGAGTTGAAGGCAGATGGCAGGGAGGAACATCAGAAGTCCAGTTGGCACAAGTGTGGCCTGACCAATGGGGCTAAGCAGCAGGCCAAGGGGGGATGAGAGCAGTGGTCATGAACTGGACTTACCTCCCCTGGTCATGCTGGGCCACTCATGTCCCTTGAAAGTAAAGGACTGTGAAGCTGTTGAAGAACTGGCCCACTAATCTCAGCGTCAAGCAGCTCTGCTGTGGGACCTCTGCAGTCAGGAGCTACTGAGAGAGGACTTAGTCTTCTCCCACCAACATCCATGACCTGGAGGTGAGCAGCAGCAAGTGAAGTGGGTGGGTGGAAGGGTACTGGCCGGAGGTCTGGGGGCCAGCAGCAAAGGGGGCATCAGTCTTGGAGGCTCATCAGGGGGTGGCTTAGAATACAGCGAGAGGACAGTGTAAACAGGGACTAGGTGACCAGTGACAGCTGCTGAGACAGAGCTTGGGACTCCAATCTCACACACCATTCATATGTACGTATATATGCATGTGTACACACTCGACTACGTCTATAGAAACATATATGGGTATACGGACATATATGCACATATATACATTTGTGCACATATGCGTATATGTATACACCCAACCCGTTGCCGTCGTCAAGTCGATTCCGACTCATAGCAACCCTACAGGACAGAGTAGAATTGCCCTCATAGAGTTTCCAAGGAGCGCCTGGTGGATTTGAACTGCCCACCTTTAGGTCAGCAGCTGTAGCACTTAACCACTACGCCACCAGGGTTTCCATATGTGTATATACACAGGTTTAGATTGTTGTTGGGTGCCATTGAGTCGATCCTGACTCACAGCAGCTCTACGCACAACAGAATGAAACACTGCCCGGTCCTGCGCCATCCTCACAATCATCACTGTGTTTTACACACATGTGCATAGAAACCCGTATGTATATATATATCGTTAGCTGCCATCGAGTTGGCTCCACCTCATGACAACCTTACGTGTAAGAGAATGAAACACTGCCCTATCCTGTGCCATCTTCATGGTCGTTGGTATGTTTGCGCCCATTGTTGGGGGTATTGTGTCCGTCCATCTCATTGAGAGTTTCCTTCATTTTCGGTGACCCTCTGCTTTACCAAACATGGTATCCTTTTCTGGCAATTGATCTTTCCTGATGACACGTCCAAAGTAAGCAAGACAAAGTTTCGCCATCCTCACTTCTAAAAATTCTGGTTGCATTTCTTATAAGACCAATTTGTTTATTCTCCTGACGGTCTGTGCTATATTCAGTATTCTTCGTCAACACCACAGTTCAATGCAGCAATTCTTCTTCTGTCTTATTTTCCTTGTGCAGCTTTCCCATGCATATGAGGCAATGTATGCAAACATACACATATAAGTGTGTGTGTACACACAAACACACGCACACATATCTTAAAATACTTTGAGCCAGGTACTTGGGAAGTAATTATGCAATAAATGAAATAAAGCAGCCTTTGTATATCTTACCAGTTAGTGAAATATTTAAGGGGAGCGGTTAGGAACCTTGAAAGTGGACCTCAGGCTCTGCCCATAAAAAGGTAGAGACCCATCAAGTTAATGGAATCAGAATAAACTGTAAGAGACCTGGTTCTACCAGCAACTGAGGCCCAGGCAGATGGGAATAGTCACATGTTTCATTTCCCATTTCAGATGATTACTTTAGGTAGGGTTGGAGCTGTTTTTCTGGAAGTGGAGGATGAACTGCTTCGTTTACCTCGAATTCTAAGTTCACTGTTAACAGCGCCACTTATAGATGGGGGAACTCAGTGTTGGAGAGGGCTAGTTCCTCACCCAAAACCTCTCCACGACTCACAGTCATGGGACCTTGGACTTGAACCCAGGGCTCCCTGACTGCAAACCCTCTTCTTTTCATCTCTCTCTGGAAGCTTCTTGTGAAACAAATTTCAAGTAGGCAGCAAATGAAATCGTTCTCCACACTTCGTAGCCACTTCTTTCATTTTCAGGAACAATAAAATAGCCACACCAAAGAGGAAGAGTCACCCCTGAATCTGAACTTGGGACTTATATTTGCAAATCCCACCTCCCGCCCACTTTATACCCAGGCTGCAAGCCATCTGCCGGCTCTGAGCAGCTGAGAAAATGGAGGAGAGGAGGAGAGAGAGAAGGCAATGCATCCTCTCAGCACCACGAGTCCTTAATGGCTCCCAGGTTCCCAGGGTGGCAGAATGTGAGAACCCTCCTCCTCCCCTGAGACCCTCTGCTGCCAATGAGCAGACACAAATCATCTTCCAGAACAAAGTTCCCCTGGGTCCCTGGGGGAACTCTCCTCCCCTGACCTCCAGGTACAACTGCTGGCATTTAGATGGCTGCCACAGAGGGAGTGTCAGGTGCCAGGCGGGCCTTCCCGCCGGAGCCTTTAATTAGGAGTGCACTGATTATCCATTGCCCGGAGCCAAAGATGGCACTCCACTTAGTTACACGTTGCCGGTTTAAGGACAACTGCAGTTTTATGGGCGACAAGAGGCAGAGGAGCCTTATAAACCTTTCCCATCCAGTGAGAGACTGCTGTGAAGGGACTTTCCTCTCTGACTTCCTCAGCCTTTCAACAACCCCCTCCTTTCTGTTCTCTCCACACCACAGACCCTACAAGCCAGCCAGTGAGAGAGCCAGTGGCTTCTCAGGAAACCACAGGTCTTCTTTGAAAACAGAACTTTCTCAAGGGGTGGTCCTTCCATCACAGAGGCCCCTCTTTAAAAATGCAGACTCCTGGACCCCCTAGCCTCATGGTATTTGGATCTTAAAAAAAGCAGGGCCAAGATCCTGAATTTTAAGTGCACCCATATGATACTAATCACACTGAAGATTAAGAACTAGCACCCTACTATGGGAGTCCTTGCTTGGTGCAAACCTTTAACACTCTCGGCTGCTAATGAAAATGTTGGAGGTTTGAGCCCACCCAGAGGCACCATGGAAGAAAGGCCTGGCACTTAATGAGCATCTCGTATGTGCTAGGCAGGATCTAGGTCTTTTGCAAGCATGACATTTTCTACCCATGTTAGTTTCCCAGGGCTGCATAATGACGTACTACAAATCAGGAGGCTTCAAACCACAGGAAGGCATTCTCATGGTCCTGGAGGCCAGAAGTCTGAATTTAAGGTGTTGGCAGCACCATGCTCTCTCTGAAACTTCTAGAAGATCCTCTCTCATCTCTTCCAGCATCTGGTCGCCCCAGGCATTCTTTGGCTTGTGGCAGCATCACTCCAATCTCTGTGTCCATCTTCACGTGGCCATCCTCCGTCTAGTTTCTTCTCCTCTTCTTATAGGGGCACCAGTCTCATTGGATTAGATTCACCTTAACTTGATTACATCTGCAAAGACCCTTTTTCCAAATAAGGTCACATTCACAGGTACCAGGGTTAATACCTTTTTAGGGGATATAATTCAACGCATAACACCATGTTTACAAGAACCATGAGTGAGTAAGGTTCATTCTTTCCCATTCTGCAGATGAGAAAACTTGAGGCTCAGAGGAGTTAGGTCATTTGCTCAAAGTCACAGAGCCAGTAAGGGGTAGAACTGAGTTCAGGTTGGCCAGACATCAACTGATTTGGGGCCTCTAAAACGACTTCCAAATTTCAGGCATGAGCCACTGACATGCTGGGCAACGCAGGGGAGGGGCAAGGTGGAGATCTGGGCATTCATAAGATGTCTTTTATACGTGTCAAGATGTCCAGGAGGTGGCTCAGGAGAGAGCCGTGGTCTGGAGAGAGATCTGTAACTCTGAGGTGCCGTGCAAACATAAGGCTGGCTATTGCTCCTCATTTGTTGCAAGATCGCTGAATCCTTGCCTCCATTAATAGAGTCTGGCAAGTGGCAGGGAAGGACCAGAATCCCCGGTGATTTACCAACAGCTGCAGGATCAACATTCTGGCACAGCAGGCAACATGGAGCTGGCCTGAGCCAACATCTGGGGCTCCACACGGCGTTTCTCATAAACAAAAGGTATGGGGCTGCTTCTGACAATGCGCCAGCTCCCGACAGCCCCCACATGCCTCCCTCTCCTTTACTGGTGCCTGGAAGCACTGGTATGCCTGGAAAGAAGCCTCCCTCTCTCCTTGCTTCCCACACACATGCTCTTCTTTTCTTCTCTTCCTTTATCCTTGGTGCTCAAACTTGCACGCACACCTACTATGTGCTAGACACTGTGCAGAGAGCGAGAACACAGAGGCAATGTGGCAGGAAGCGACCAGGAATGGGCTTAGGGCCTCCTGTGTGCCAGGCACTGCAGTGCACACACACAGGTTCACAAATCCAGTCATTTCTGTGCTCGAGTCATGGCTGAATGTATTTGGGAACTGTTCACAGCAAGAAAGCCAGATGCTTTCTAGGAGTGTGAACAGCTGCAGAAAGCTGGTGGGAAATCCGGACGGAGGATTAGGGGCCAGTGGGTATGTGCATGCATGTGTGCATGTCGTTATGTGTGGAAGGACTTGGGATTTCTTGATGCTACGCTTATTTCTTATTTATTGTCCTCGGCAGACTCTTGGGGACTTTCATTACACAGATAGCCTAGTTATTGAAAACAAGCATTTATTGAGTGCTTCAATGTGCCTGGCATTGACGTAAGTATTTACTCACTGAAGAAAAAAACAAAAAAGGAGATAGATGTTCTCATTCCCATTTTGAGAAATAAAAATATCAAGGCCCCTAAAAGCTTGTGAGCGGCCATCTAGGATACTCCATTGGTCTCACCCTGTCTGGAGCAAGGGAGAAGGCAGAAAACCAAAGGCGCAAGGGAAAGATTAGTCCAAAGGACTCATGGAACCCAAGAAGGCTGAGTCTAGCACAACAAGATGGTGCCCGGCTACCACCACTGACTGCTCTGACAGGGATCACAACAGAGGGTCCCGGACAGAGCTGGAGAAAAAATGCAGAACAAAATTCGAACTAGACAAAAGGAAGAGGAAGAGCTTCCTGGCTAGAGAGGGAGCGACACGTGCAAAAGCCCAGAGCTAAGGGGGAAGGTGACTGCTCAGTGGGTCCTGTGCAGTACATCCCACCTACATGTCCTGCAAGCATCTCAACCTCATCGTAACGCAACATTGTCTTCCCTAAATCTGCCCCCAACTTATTCAGTGAGTCCCCTAGTCCCCAGGCCAGAAACCTGGAAGTGTTTCAGACTTCTTTCTGCCTTCACGCCCCAATTTATCAGTTACCAAGGTCTTTCAATTTGCATCTCTTGTTTCTCAAAGTTATCCTCTCCTCTCAATTCCCTCTGTCAAGGCTCTAGTTGAGATTTTATTTTCTTTCACTGGGAGAACTGAAATTGCATCATTCGATTATTTAACAAATACTTGTCCTGGGCCTACTGGGTGGCAGGTTCTGTCCTTAGCACCAGGGATCTGGCAGAGAACAAAGCAGTTATAATCCCTCCCCTCCTGGAGACAGTCCAGGGGAAAGTCAGACATTGTTCCAATTACTTTTTTAGTGTCTCTCTGCCTCCAGTCTTGTTCCTTTCTATCCACTCTTCATACTCAGCTAGAATCATTTCTACAAGATGCAAATCTGATGATGTCAATCTCACACTCAAAAATATTTCAAGGATACCCGAAGTGCCTCAAGCACAGCCACCACCCATCTACCAGTGGGGGCTTGCATGTTGCTATGATGCTGAACAGGTTTCAGCAAATATTCCAGACTAGGACACACAAGGAAGAATGGCCTGGCAATCTACTTCCAAAAATCAGCCAGTGAAAACCCTATGGATCACAAGCCCCTGATCTAAAACCAATCATGGGGATGGTGCAGGACCAGGCAGCCTTTTGTACCGTTGTGCATGGAGTTGCCATGAGTCGGGGCTGACTTGAGAGCAGCTAGCAACAACATCATTCACAGGATAAAGTCCAGTCCAGTTATCTTAACATGGCACTCTTAGCCCCCCAGGTCTAGTCCAACCTCCCTTATCACCCACCGTACCTGGCTATCTCTAAACACAGATACTCATATAATATATCTTGAAGAGTTATATTAAATAAGGGAACAGTTAGAGACTATCAACCCTTTGGCACCATTTATTACTCCACAGTTAGAGACAGATTTAACCCTTCTTCTGCCTTAAGGGGAAACCCTGGTGGTGTAGTGGTTAAGTGCTACGGCTGCTAACCAAAGGGTCAGCAGTTCGAATCTGCCAGGCGCTCCTTGGAAACTCTATGGGGCAGTTCTACTTTGTCCTACAGGGTCGCTATGAGTCAGAATTGACTCGACGGCAATGGGTTTGGTTTCAATGGGTTCTGCCTTAAGGAGGAGCCCTGGTGGCACCATGGTTAATCATTCACTACTAACCAAAAGGTTGGTAGTTGGAATCCATCAGGTGCTCCTTGGAAACCCTGTGGAGGCAGTTCTGCCCTTGTCCTATAGGGCCACTATGAGTCAGAATCGACTGGATGGCAATGCATTTGGGGTTTTTTTCCTCCCTATGCCTTTTTTTTTTTTTTTTTTATGCCTTAGGACTTATAGATAAAGTGGCCTGGAGGCGGCTGTCTCTTGGCAGCTCTGATTGCCTTAATGAAAACACTTTGCCCTTATCTACTTTGGGCTAGTCCCAGGAAAGGCCTAAGGTCACTCTTTGCAGCATCTAGAGTAGTTCTGGAAACCCTGGTGGCACCGTGCTTAAGAACTATGGCTGCTAACCAAAAGGTCGGCAGTTTGAATCCACCAGGCGCTCCTTGGAAACCCTATGGGGCAGTTTTATTCTGCCTGTAGGGTCGCTATGAGTTGGAATCGACTCGATGACAATGGGTTTAGAGTAGCTGTCACTGCCTGTTCCACTTAAGCACAGGGACAAATATAGGACATTACGAGGGTCCCTGTAACTATTCTATTACTTTAATTTTCAAATCAAGAGTTTTATTCTGTACCCAGGAAATGATTTTAAAAATCATTTCAAATGAACTTTTATTTGTTGAGTGTGAGACTCTTTAACTAAATACACATTTACTTGGAAAAGTATGGCCCAGCCTCTGCCAGAGGCGAAACATAAGGAGCATGGAAAGAATACAGATTGGAATTGGACAGACCTGAGTTTGAATCCTGAGTACATCTTATCCTAGCTATGTGGTCTTGGGCAATTTCCCCAACCTCTCTGAGCTAATTTAAGTAATTTTAACAACAAAATGTAAAATATTTATTAAGAACTAACAGCTGGCTCAAAAGCTCTCTGGAAATGTCAGAGAACCAGACTTAGATTCAACATGTCCAAGAGCAAAGTAAGAGACAGAGATAACCAACCATATGGCCAACCCAGGAGAGAACCCTTCCTGGGGCTCCACTTGGCTCCTGTGATCTGGAGAAGTGGATGCTAGAACTGGACCAGGACTGCCCCCAGAAAACTCATTCTGCGCCCCCGCCAAGAGCAATGCAATTACTCTGCACAGAGCTACCTTCTTTTTTCCTTTACTTCCTTTGATTTCCATTGACTCACTGCTGCCCCAGAAGCTGGGTCACACCCAGAAGCCTGGATCCAAGGAAGTTTAGAGAGTTTAATTTAGTTTTGTTTTGAGCTTCCTATTTAATGGGTAGAAAAACCCGGGTTCAATTCCGAACAATACACCTCAAACACAGCTACCACTGTCTGTCAGTGGAGGCTTGCGTGTTGCTGCCATGTTGAACAGGTTTTGGCAGAGCTTCCAGACTAAGTTGGACTAGGAAGAAAAGTCTGGCAACCTACTTCTGAAAATCAGCCAGTGAAACCCCATGGATCACAACCATCTGATCCAAAACTCATCAGGGGGATGGTGGAGGACTGGCAGCCTTTTGTTCCGTTGCACACGGGGTCACCGTGAGTCAGGGCTGGCTCGACAGCAGCTAACAATAACAACAAAGCCTTTATTTTATTTTTTCTCTTTGTTTTTAAAAGAACTTTTATGTAGACTTTTGGTGTATATAATTTTTCACAAATATATGTTCTAAGTTATAAGCAGCTATTTATCCCAGTAGACGAGTGAACAATTTGGGGGCCAGGATTAAATTTTTTTTTAAATGCATTATCTCACTTCTTTTTCTTTTGTTTTACGGTACTTTAGATGAAGGTTTACATAGCACGTTAGTTTCCCATTAAACAATTAATACACATATTGTTTTGTGACCTTGGTTGCCAACCACGTGAGGTATCAACCCTTTCCCCATCTGGACCCTAGGTTCCCCATTACCAGCTTCCCTATTGCCTCCTGTCTTATTGTCCCTGCCCCTGAGCGTGTGTGTCCGTTTAGTCTTGTTTTTTTAATTCTTTTTTTTAATAGTTGTACCGTTTTACATTTCTACCAAGTTCCCTGCAGCCTCTCCAACTTTTGTTACCTTCTGGCTTTTGATTCTTGCCAGTAATGTCGAGGTAAGATGTTATCTCACTGTAGGTTTGATCTGCAATTCTCTTATGGCTAGTGGTCTTGAGCAATTCCTCACGTGCTTGATTGTTTTCTTTGGTAAATTGTCTGTTCATATCCTTTGCCCACTGAGCGCTGCTTTTACTGTGTCCCAGAGGTTTTGGTATGATGCGGTGTCATTCTCGTTTGATTCTAGGAATTTTTTGAGTCCCTCTTTGATTTCTTCTATTACACGGTGGTTTTTAAGCAAGGTGTTATTCAGTTTCCATGGATTTGATTTTTTTCCTTACTCTTCCTGTTATTAATTTCTATTCTATGGCATTGTGATCAGAGTAGATGATTTGTTTATCTCCGTGTTTTGGATTTTGTTGAGGGTTGCTTGGTGGCCTAAGATGTGGCCTATTCTGGAGAAAGTTCCATGTGCATTGGAAAAGAATGTGTACTTTGCTGCTGTTGGGTGGAGTGTTCTACATTATACCTATGAGGTCAAGTTGATTAAGTGTGGTCTTTAGATCTTTGGTATCTTTACTGAGTTTCTTTCTAGATGTTTTGTCCTTTTACTGAGAGTGGTGTGTCGAAGCCTCCTACTATTATTATGAAACTGTCAAATCCTCCTCAGTGCTGTAAGAGGTTGTTTTATGTATTTTGGAGCCCTGTCATTGGATTCGTAGATATGTATTATGGTTATGCCCTCATGACGGATCATCCCTTTAATCATTATATAATGTCTTTCTTTGTCTTTTACAGCAGATTTTGTTTTAAAGTCTATTTTATCTGAGTTTTAGTATTGGCACTTCCGCTCTTTTTTGGTTGCTGTTTCCTTGATATATTTTTTTCCATCCTTTGATTTTTAGTACATTTATGTCTTTGTTCTAAGGCGTGTCTCTTCTATGGGTCCTGTTTTGTTTTGTTTTGTTTTTTAATCCATTCTGTCACTCTCTGTCTATGGGTGCATTTAAGCCATTTACATTCAGTGTGATTATTGATAGGTGTGAATTTGTTGCTGTCATTTTGTAGGTTTTTGTGTGTGTGTGTGTGTGTGTGTGGTGCTGAAGTTCTCTTTGTTCCTCTTACTCTTCTGTGCCTAATTCCTTTTGTTTGTGGGTTTTTTTTTTTCATTTCTTTCATCTTTGGAGCTTTTGTGTTTACTGAGGCTTTACGTTTTTCTTTTTTATTTTGATGAGTAAGTTTAACTTTCTTTGTGCTAACCTTGAAATTTACCCCATCTTCCTAAGTATAAAGCAGTTTTTTATTACTTGATAATGCCTTGACTTCCTCTCCATTTGAAAGTTCTATATCTACACTGCTTATTTTCTTTTTTATTGTTCTGATGTTGTTTTTGTTTACAGATTGCCCTCTCTGGTAGCCTGTTGTAAATTTGGGGGTTTTGTTTTATCCTTGAGAGTTCATTATCTGGGCTGCTATCTTGCTGGTGCTGTCTTATATGCTTGATTCAGGTCACTGTCTGATGTTTTTGGTTCTTGGACCAAAGGAGTCCCTTTAATAATTCTTGTAAGTTTGGTTTGTTTTTTACATATTCCCTTAATTTCTGTTTATCTAGAAATGTCCTAATTTTGACATCATATTTGAGCCAGTGTTTTGCAGAATATATTATTCTTGATTGGCAAGTTTTTTCTTTCAAGATTTTATATATGTCATCCCATTCCCTTCTTGCCTGAATATTTCTACCAAGTAATCGGAGCTTAGTCTTATTGTTTCCCCTTTGTGTGTGAGTTTTCATTTTTCTCAAGCTGCTGTCAGAATTCTTTCATTGCCTTTGGTTTTAGTGTGTCTGATCATGATATGCATTGCTGGTTTTCTTTCGGAGACTATCCTATATGGGGTTTATTAAGGTTCTTGGATGGTTAGCTTCTCATCTTTCATGATATTAGGGCTATTTTCTGTCAGCAGATCTTCAATGATCTTTGTGTTTTCCATTTTCTCCACCTCTTCTGGAACTCTGATCACATGCAAGTATTTGCTCTTGATTTTATTCCACATGTTCTCACGATTTCTTCATTTTTTTCTCAGACTTTTCCTCAAAGTGGTGTCCAAGAATTTGTCTTCTATTTCACTCATCCTGTCTCCCATTGTTTCAAATTTGCTTCTAAAATCTTCTATTGCACTGCCCACTTCTGAAATTTGTTGTTTATCTTTTGGATTTCTAATTGCTGTTTTTATGTATTTTTTAGTTGTTTATTTATTTTGACATTTTGTTCCTGTATTATTTTCCTAAATTCTTCCTTTTTTTATCTGTCGTTTCCATGATTTTTTCTGTTATTTCCATGACTTTGTCTATTTTTTCCTTATTTTTGTCTGCATTTTCCTTCATCTTTTGGAGAACCCTGAATATTAGAATTTTTAATTCTTTGTCAGGTAGTTCCAGTGCCTTTTGTTCTAGCAGAAGGTTGCCTGGTGTTTTATTTCGGCCATTTTCTGGAGTCATTCTGTCCTATTTTTTAATGTATTTTGATATTGTCTGTTGTCTCTGTGACATTCGAGAATTATTCTCTTCATTAACTGATGCAGATTTGATTGTTTCATCCATCTTTTTGATTTTATTTGGTTACACCTGGGAATGCAGGCTGGATGTGTTTTGTTGCTTGCTCATCCATAGGCACAATACTTCTCACCACCTTGTCCAGGTGAGCAGTGCTGGTCACTCAGCTATGGTGCAGCAGTGCAAGTCCAGTGGAGGTAGAGAGGTAGTAATGGGTAGTTTGCAGCACAAACTGAGGGCAATGGGTTGGGGCTGGTGGGCAGTGTAGGGTGGGGTCTGAGGGACTGCATTGATACCACCTGGGGTGTAGCAGTCAGCACCTGGTGAAGAAAGGCAGGAGTCAAAGGAGAGAATGTGATGTGCAGAACTAAGTAAGTGAAAGAAGATAAATAAGAAAGAGAAACAAAAAATGCAAAAAAAAAAAAAAAAGCCCCCAAACAAAAATGAAGTGAAAAAAAAAAAAGTAAATAAAATATCCATGTGGTAGGAGTCAGCTAGTGAGGGTAGGGTATACCAGTGAGGCTATGTGCTGGTGGCTCTCTAGCCGAGCCATGAGTCTTGGCCTGTCAAGAAGGGGCATGAGTGGCACATGGGGCTAGGTGGTTGGGTGAAACGAAAGAGGAGAAAGAGAGAAAAGCAACCAGCAATCAGACAAATAAAAAGAAATTAAAAAATAAACAACAACAACAAACAAAAAATACGTTAGTGGGGGAGCTGGCCCTTGGCAACAGGGCGAAATTGGGGTGGCAGTGAGCTCATGTCTCTCTTGCCAAGTGGCCGGCATGGCTCCTCAGGGATGGGCAAAGGCAGTATAGGGCTCAGGCAGGAGAGAGAAGGAAAAGGAGAAGGGGAAAGATAAAGAAATATAAAAAAATACAGTGTTGAGGAAGCCAACCTGTGGGAGTGATGTAGACCCGGGAAGGTCATGTGCCAGAGGCTCTCTATCCAAGTGGTACAGCACAGGCCACCAAGCAGTTGGAGATGACACACAGGGCTGGATGGATGGGAGAAAGAAAAGAAAGGAAGGGAGAGAGAGAGAAGAAACAATAACAATACAAACAATAAATAAAATGGTACTGAGGGAGCCAGCCAGTGACAGCAGCACAGACCCAGGGGTGCTGTGCGAAGTGACTTTCCAAGTGAGCTGTGCAGCATGACCCCTCCAGAAGTGGCGGGGGGTGATGCACGGGACTGGGTGGGCTGGAGAAAGGAAAGGATGGAAAGGAGAAAGAGAGAAGAAACAGAAAAAAAATGAAGAAAAAAAAGAACAAACCTAAAAATCACAGCCTGTCTAGAAGGGGAGGGGATGGCATAAGGGGCTATCTGGGCAGGAGAAAGGAAAGGAAGGAAGAGAGAGAGAGAAGCAACAACAACAAAAAATCCAAAAACAAACAAATAAAAATATAAACCAAGGAACCATAGTCTCTCAGACTCAGCAACTGTGGCTCATTGCTTTCCTGTACTCCTTGTCCATAGTCCTTAGTGGCTGAGGTCCAAGATGGCAAATCCAGGTGCCAGTGAGCTGGTATCTCTCTGGCTGAGTGACCATGGCCCATTGGAAAGTGGCGGAGGCCTTCTACAGGGAAGAAGGATGGGGGTGGGAAAGGGTATATCCCTGGTTACTGGATGCTCTGTCTCCTGTTGACAGCTCCATGAAGTTGCCTTCCCATATTCCCTGTCTGTGTTCTTTGGTGAATGTAGTCCAAGATGGTGAATCTGGCAATGTTAGCTGGTAGGGGACCTCCACTCTGTAGCTGTCCTCATTCTCTGTTCTGTTAGTTTCTTATTCAATTCAGTGCTTGATCGAGTTCTTTATTCTTTCATTTGGTGCTTAGGTTCCAAGACTGACATTTGTATCTGTTTTACTCCGTTTTTCAGGTCTTTGCTGAAGAGGGATGGGATGGTGCTTCTGTATATAGCACCATGTTGGCTTTGCCTCCAAAAGCCTTTATTTTAAAGGCAAGTTGGAGAGGATTTGGAATAGGTGTTGAACAAGCCTATCTTTAGTAACTTCCAGCATATGAATATTAATAATAAATATAACATGCCTGCCCCTTGCTCAAGGATCCCTGGTGACACGGTGGTTAATGTACTCATTTGCTAAATGAAAGGTTGACAATTGGAACCTACCAACTGCTCCACAGGAGAAAGATGTGGCAGTCTGTTTTGGTAAAGAATACTATTTTGGAAGCCCTATGGTGCTGGTGCAGTTCTACTCTGCCCTACAGGGTTGCTATGAGCCATAACCGACACAATGGCAATAGGAAGGACCCCATGCTCAGTAGTTTCATCTATTGTCACAATTAAGCCTTCAAACCATTTGCGATAAGTGTTATTACCCCCATGTTACCAATGATAAAACTGAAACTCGGAGAAACTAAGAAAATATCTGCTTAAGTGTATACATCATGTAAGTGACATAGTCAGGCTCAAAGCAGATCTGATTTTTCCTGAACCACTCTTCCTTGTGCACACTGCTCTGCTCAATCTAAGCAGCAGTTTATCTGGAGCTTGTGAACAAGGGAAATGACTGCTTCTCAAAGAAGAAGACCCGTCCTCAACAGTGTGCAAACAGAAATGGGACCATCCACTACTCTGTCCTGCTATTTCTGGGATTTCTGTACTCTCTTGGGGGCTTCTGACAGAGCATCAGAAGTTCTGTAAGCCTTTGATCTGACCCTCTGAGTTGCTGCTTAAAGACGGTTAAAGGATGAACTGTGGGGAAGGTTAATTTAATCTGGTCAAGAGCCAGGAAACAGAGCAGGCCTGATGCCAGAAGACCTACTGCAGTTAGAAGACAAGACCATCTCATTCAAATTTGCCCATGGCAATTTGATCCTTATTAAAGTGGAATGTAAAATTGTAATGTGGACTCTGTTGCTATTCATAAAGGATCTTATAAAAATGATTGCAAGGCAAGTTCACCATCCCTCTTAAATATAGGAGCCGCTAAGCTGTCTCAGTAATGTTGAGAATATTAAGGAGTGCTTACTGGGGACTAATAGAGCTGAAGACATTAGAAGATACAGGGAGTGACTCATGCATTTACTCCTTTTTTTATTACTTAACCCCCAGTCATTTAACCCCAAAGCCATGGGCTTAGGGAGATAAGGAAATGCTTACAGTGAGAAAAAACAAATTGACCCCAACTTTCCCCAGCTTGCTCAACAGCAGACCCTAAGGCTCTTCCCAAGAAACATCAACTATGTGCAGTTCCCAAGTCAGTCATGACTATGGACAGGCAGGATCCTGGCATCTCCATGCCCTCCTCCTTGTGTCCACACAGGAGAAGGAGACCAAAACAGCTTTCTCCTTCCCAGCCCAACCAGCTGACATGATGAGGATTCTGCCTACATTCCCAATTGTCCTCTAAATCCCTTATTGGGACTCAAGCTCTGGCCAGACCCCAAGCCTCTTGCCTGCGTGACTCATTGTCTGCCACTGTCCACCTCCTGTTTGACACGTACACTGGTTTTCATCCTGCCCTCTGGAACCCCACCAATGACTCCAGATCTTTGCTTCCATGGAATGGCCCTTTAGAATCTGAAGCCAATTACAGAAGATGCTTGAATGTGGCAGCCTTTGTTCAATCAGCTGGCCTCTTTGAGATGAGCTTCAGCTTGCTAGCCTCCCTCTGGACACTGCCACAGCACTCCAACTGTGTTCCCCAGTCCCTGCTGAGGTCAGAGATTCGGG
The DNA here is from genome assembly GCF_030014295.1 of Loxodonta africana. Taxonomy (NCBI): domain Eukaryota; kingdom Metazoa; phylum Chordata; class Mammalia; order Proboscidea; family Elephantidae; genus Loxodonta; species Loxodonta africana. The sequence goes on along the minus strand of NC_087355.1, from coordinate 82,511,887 downwards.
GGAGAACACAGCATCTGCTTCAGACGAGGTGACTGTGGGGCATAAGGGTTTTGGCAGGCACTTCACAAGGCAACCTTTTGCTGAACTCTTAGGAGCTCAAACCCCAGACCTTTCAGTGTGAGGCAGCACACAATAAGACCCTCACATCTGGGAGATGAATCAGGATATCTCTTCTTTTGAACTCAGGCAGGCCAAGCACAAAAGAAACCCAGTTCTGCGGAGAAGGAGATCCCAAAGTCCTAGAGCATAAGCAGCTGAAAATCTCCATTGTTTTCAGAGGAAAAGTGCCAAGGACTTGGGGAACAGGAAAAGAACAGACTGGTCTGCCCAGCCCTTGCTCCTTTAAGATGAAGAGCCAGCAGTCACCTTCCCTGCTCTGCCTTGCTAACGTAGAGCCCTGCACATGGGTCACTGAACCTTGAAAATACGGAGACTTTACAGAAGTTTGTGGTACAGCGATCCAACCCCATACCTCCCCACAAGACCCCTAACCCTAATATCTCCTCTACACACACACATATGTGCATACACACACACACACACACACACACACACACACAGAAGCTATAAATGTAGGCAATTGGCCCTAGGGATAAAATTCGGCAATAAAAAGAAACAAGGTACTGATACATGCTATCATACAGGTAAACTTCAAAAATATTCAGGCATGAAAGGTAACTTATTGTAAGATTCCATTCATGTAAAACATCCAGAATGGCCAAATCTACTGAGACAAGGTAGATTAGTGTTTACCAAGAGTTGGGTGCTGACTCTGGGCAGCTAATGACAAGGGCGGAGGGAAGAATGGGGAGTGACTGCTAATGGCATGAAGTTTTCTTTTGGGGTCATGAGAATCATCTAAAATTACACCGTGGTGATGGTCTCACAATTATGTAAATATACTAAAAAACAACAACAAAAAACTCATCGCCATAGGGTAGGTTCCAACTCATAGGAACTCTGTAAGACAGAGTAGAACTGCCCCATAGGGTTTCCAAGGAGCCGCTGGTGGATTTGAACTGCCAACCTTCTGGTTAGCAGCCAAACGCTTAACCACTGTGCCACCAGGGCCCTGTACATATACTAAAATCATGCGTTCAATACCTTACCCAGATGAATTTTGTGGTATGGCAATTCTACCTCAGTAAACCTATTTTTTAAAAAATACAATCAGCCCTGAACCTGAACACACGTTGGATATCTCCGATTGTAGTGTGGATAAGTTTACCTGGGATTTCTTTCCCTGATAAAGGAGAAAGCAGGCGTAAGAACCAGGTTCCCTGGCTTCAAGTCTAAGCCTGGCCCTGACTACCTGTGTGACGTGAGACAAGTCCCATCCTCCCTCTGAGTTATGTCTAACTTGGGAGGGGGCTCCATCAAGGGTTCTTCAACTCTCTGTGACCCAGCTGGGTCTCAGGCTTCCAGGAATTCATGGGGGTTGTATGGAGTGCTGGGTGTGTGCCTGTTGTCTGTTCCTGTCACTCATTCCCAAAGGGGCAATAAACATTAAGAAAGTACATTTCAGATAAATTTCCTCAAAGGGCTTGCCCAGGTTTTAAAGTCTGGGGATATGGTGTTTGGGAACTTGCTTAGTCTCTAAAATGTACTGGTTTTTATTTCCCCAAACTCATTGACAGGCGATCGTGTGTGTGTGTATGTCTCTGTGTGTATGTGTCTGTGAGAGTGTGTGAGGCAGAGAACAGGAAGGGTGTGGCAGTAGCTAAGGCATGGGGAGAGAGGGAAGTTAGGTTTCTTTTTTGCTATGAGCAAAAGAATATGAGTTTTGACATCTCCATCACTTATCCAGTCCTCAGTTTTCCTCACAAGGATTTCCAAGGTGGGCATGCTTGAAAGGCTTTTGAGAATGGCCTTGTCACTAGGATGGGGCAGCCACCTGATGGTGGCAGGGTTGATGGTGAGGGAGGGCTGAGGGATGCTCTGGAAAGAAGCTGCTTTCCTGATGGCCAGCACACTTGGTGTGCAGGGTTCACAGAACTTCTCTGAGCCTCAGACTTAACTGTGAGTGGAGTTTATTGGTATCCTCCTTTGGGGACTGAGGAGAGGAAAGCACCCAGGATGGGGCTCAGGAAATGCAAATACTTCTCCTTGCTTTCTATCCCCCAGCTGGTGGTGTTTCTGGCACCTGGAAAATGTGTGTCTGTTTCTATGAATGATAGACTGTGGCATTTATCTGGAAATTCTGGATTGCAAAACCTTTTTCAGAGAAATGGCTAATTAGTTCATTTGAGAATTTGTACACACTCAATTCTATTTCTAAAAATCAGGGTAGTGACTAGGAGAGTGGAAGGGTCACTACCCAGCTATATTCAATTTCCTTCCGAAATTTAAGAAAAGAAAGAAAGAAAGAAACAGGCAGAGGACATACTCTGTGTCATATATTTACCAGGCCTATAGGAGAAATGAGGGTGAGTAAAACAAATCCTGAGCTTTCCATGCTTAAAAACAGATGGGCATCAGTGTTACTAAAATAAAGACAACACGAAGAAAACTGTAGAGAGGACAATGTTAGAGACAATGCAAACACTTTTGGGATTTACATGTAACCTAGGAAGAGAACTACAGCCCTTTGTCATGGGGCAGGGAGGCTGCTGGGTTTTGCATTTCCATCACTCTTGGTGACTTTATTCGTAACTGTCATTACTTTCTGGTATTGGAGCACAATTTCGTTTTTCACACTGAAGTCAACAGAGCAACATAGAGTTCGTAGAATGTACCAAATGGAAGGGCCCTGACAGACTCTCTGGCGAAGAGGTCGATTCCTAAAGGAGAAGGTGCCTCATCCACCTTTCAAGCATCAAATACCATGGTGTGAATCCTTCATTCTAGGGTGGGACCGGGAAATCGCTCTTAAAAACCCACACAAGTTCCTTTGGCGAACATCCCAGACGAGAAACATTAATCCTGCTCACCCTTCTCCACACCTCCCTTTTAAAGATGAGTCCACTGAGGTCTGGAGCAGGGACTTGATGGGCTCTCACTCTTTCTAAGAGCCACTAATTCCCAGTGGACAGTGGAATGACTGACCAAGCCAGGCCAGTGAGGAGTGAACAAAATAGCACAGAAACCCACAGGGCAGAAGGATCCCTGCCCAGGTAAGTCAGAGGAAGCAAAATAGACACCAGGCTATTGTTCATCAGAGAATACAGCAGGCACTGCAGGCAAAGGGAACCCTACCTACAGCACTGAGCTGTTGAAGGAGGGGCATGTGTGGGCAAGGTGATGAAGTAAGTTTATTTGGAGCTTCAGAGGCATCAGATCAGTGGGATGGAGTTTGAAGAAGGTAAGATACATGGAAATATACACTGATGTCACCTGGAAAAAGGTTTTGCCTAGCAAATGAAAGATTATTGTTTTTAGGCAAAACAGGTGGAGGAGTCCATCCCCCACTCCCAAAACCTATCTGCCATCCTGCCACCTCTGTGCCATATGCTGACAATTGATGCTCCTCTGTAACCTGGTCTAAGACCAGTGCTGCCATGAAATGGGGTGCTTCCCATCTGGGCTACTCAGGGTCACAGGCACCCCAAACTTTTCTCTCTCCTTTGCATCCTCCTCAATTATTCTTCTCTGCTAGATCATCCCTTGCAGCAGGCTAACATTTTGTTAATTCTATTTATCTCTCCACCCATCCACCCATCCACCCACCACCCATCCACCCATTCATCCATCCATCCATCCATCCATCCATCCATCCATCCATCCATCCATCCATCCATCCATCCATCCATCCATCATCTCCACCACTTGCCTGTATTTCAAATACTAGTAGGACCACCCACAGAAGGCAGGTTTTAGCAGAGCTTCCAGACTAAGACAGACTAGGAAAAAGGACCTGGCAATCTATCTCTGAAAAATCGGCCAGTGAAAACCCTATGGACAGCAGCAGAACATTGTCTGATACAGTGCAGGAAGCTGAGCCCTTTGGGTTGGAAGCCACTCAAAATACTACTGAGGAAGAGCTGCCTCCTCAAAGTAGAGTCAACCTTAATGATATGGATGAAGTCAAGCTTTCGGGACCTTCATTTGCTGATGTGGCATGACTCAAAATAAGAAGAAACAGCTGCAAATATCCATTAATGATTAGAATGTGGAATGTATGAAGTACAAATCTAGGAAAATTGGAGGTTGTCAAAAATGAAATGGAATGCGTAAAGATAGATACCTGGGCATTAGTGAGCTGTAATAGACTGATATTGTCCATTTTGAATCAGGCAATCATGTGGTCTATTATGCTGGGAATGACAAATTAAAGAGGAATGGCGTCACATTCATTGTCAAAAAGGAAATTTCAAGATCTATCCTGAAGAGCAACTTCCGTCAGTGATAGGATAATTTCCATATTTTTTACAAGGAAGACCGTTACTACGATTGCTTTTCAAATTTCTGCACCAACCACTAAGGCCAAAGATGAGGGAACTGAAGAGTTTTACCAACTTCTGCAGTCTGAAATTGATCAAACATGTAGACAGGATGCATTGATAATTACTGATGATTTGAATGTGAAAATCAGAAACAAGGATTGGTAGTTGGAAAATACGGCATTGATTATAGAAACAATGCCAGAGATTGTATGATAGAATTTTGCAAGACCAACAACCAATTCATTGGAAATACCTTTTTTCAACAATATAAATGGCAAATATATACATAGACCTCGCCAGGTGGAATACACAGGAATCAAATCAACTATATCTGTAGAAAGAGATGGTGGAGAAACTCAATGTCATCAGTCAGAGCAAGGCCAGGAGCCGACTCTGGAACAGACTATAGACTGCGCATATGCAAATGCAGGTTGAAGACGAAGAAAAGTAAAACAAGGCCGTGGGAGACAAAATATGAACTTGATTATATCCCACTTGAATTTAGAGACCACCTAAAGAAGAGATTTGACACACTAAATACTAATGACCAAAGACCAAAGGAGTTGTAGGATGACATCAAAGACATCATACATGAAGAAAGCAAAGGTCATTAAAAAGGCAGGAAAAAAAAAAAAAGAGACCAAAATGGATGCCAGAAGAGGCTCTGAACTTGTTCTTGACCGTAGAATAGCTAAAATGAAAGAAATGATGACGTAAAAGAGCTGAACAGAAGATTTTGAAGGGTGGCTTGAAGGGACAAAGTAAAGTACTATAAAGAAATGTGTAGAGACCTAAAGTTAGAAAACCAATAAGGAAGAACACTTTAAGCATTTCTCAAGTTGAAAAAACTGAAGAAAAAATTCAAGCCTCGAGTTGCAATGTTGAAGAATTTTATGGGCAAAATGTTGAAAGATGCAGGAAGCATCAAAACAAGATGGAAAAAATACACAAAATACTGCACCAAAAAGCACTGGTCAATCTTCAACCATTTCGGGAGGTAGCATATGATTAAGAACTGACAGTACTGAAGAAAGAAGTACAAGCTGCACTGAAGACATTGGAGAAAATCAAGGCTCCAGAAATTGACAGAACACCAATCAAGATATTTCAACAAACAGATGCAATGCTGGAAGCCCTCATACCTCTATGCCAAGAAATCTGGAAGACGGCTACCTGGCCAGCCAATTGAAGACGTCCATTATACCCATTACAAAGAAAGGTGATCCAATAGAGTGTGGCAATTATCAAACAATATCATTAATATCATATGCAAGTGAATTTTTGCTGAAGATAATTCAAAAACATTTGCAGCAGTAAATGGACAGGGAACTGCCAGAAATGCAAGCCAGTTTCAGAAGAGGATGTGGAATGAGGGATATCATTGCTAATGTCAGATGGATCTTGGTTGAAAGCAGAGAATACCAGAAAAATGTTTACCTGTGTTTTATTGACTATGCAAAGGCATTCAACTGTGTGGATCATAACAACTTATGGACAACATCGTGAAGAATGGGACTTCCAGAACACTTAAATGTGCTCATGTGGGCCAAGAGGCAGTTGTTCAAACAGTATAAGAGGATACTCTGTGGTTTAAAATCAGGAAAGGTGTGAATCTGGGTTGTATCCTTTCACTATACTTATTCAATCTGTATGCTGAGCAAATAATCCGAGAAATTGGACTATATGAAGAAGAATGCAACATCAAGATTGGAGGAAGACTCATTTACAAACTGTGATACACAGATAACACAACTTTTCTTGTTGAAAGTGAAGAGCACTTGAAGCACTTACTGATAAAGATCAAAGACCACAGACTTCAGTGTGAACTACACCTCAACATAAAGAAAACAAAAATCCTCACAACCAGACCCATAAGCAACATCATGACAAATGGAGAAAAGATTAACTTTTCAAGGATTTCGTTTTACTTGGATCCACAATCAACATTCATGGAAGGAGCAGTCATGAAATCAAATGATGTGGAGGCGAAAAGACCTGAAAAACTGAGTAAAACATATACAAATGTCAATCCTGGAACCCTGAGCACCAAATGAAGGAATAAAGTACTTAGGCAAGCACCAAATGGAATAAGAAACTGACAGAGGATAGAAAACAAGGAGAGCTACAAAGTGGAGGCCCTCTACGAGATAATGTGGCCAGATTTGCAGTCTTGGACTACAGCCACCAAAAAATTCAGATAGGGAGCATGAGAAGGCAACTTCATGGAGCTCCCAACAGGAGACAGAGCACGCGGTAACCAGAGATACACGCTTTTCCACCCCTCACCCTTCTCCCGTGTACAAGGCCTCTGCTGCTTTCCAAGGGGCCACAGTCACTCAGCCAGAGATACGACAACTCACTACCACCCAGATTTGCCATCTTGGACCTCAGCCACCAAGGACTGTGGACAGGGAATATGGGAAGGCAACTCTGAGGAGCTCCCAGCAGGAGACAGAGCACTTGGTAACCAGGAATACAGACTTTCCCATGCCCACCCTTCTTCCCTCTAAGCAGCGTCCACTGCTTGCCAATGGACCATGGTTGCTTGGCCAGAGAAACACCAGCTCACTGCCTCTGGGGCCTGCCCCACCCACACCAGCTGGTCCCCTTCAGTGTCATTTTTTTTTTTTTTTGGCTTTTTGTTGTTGTTGCTGTTGCTTCTCCCTCTCTCCCCTCCTTCCTTTCCTTTCTCCCTACCAGCCAGCCCCATATTCTATCCCCTCCCCTTCTTGATGGGCTGCAATTTTTTTTGGTTTGTTTCCTTTCTGATATATATACATATGTTGAGTTTTTTTCATTGCTTCTCTCTCTCTCCTTCCTTTCCCTTTCTCCTGCCCATCTAGCCCCTTGTTCGCTCTCCTCCCCTTCTTGATGGGCTGTGATTGTTTTGGTTTTTTCGCTTTGTTCTTTTTGTTTATTTGTTTGTTTTCTGGTATATATACATATTTTGAGCTTTTTTGTTGTTTCTCTCTCTCTTCATCCCTTTCCCTTCTCCTGCCCACCTAGCTCTATGTTCTATCCCCTCCCCTTCTTCATGGGCTGTGATTTCTTGGTTTGATTACTTTGTTCTCCCCCCTCTTTTTTTTCTCTGCTTCTCTCTCTCTCCTTTCCTTGCTTTTCTTTCCCCTGCCCACCCAGCCCTCTTCATGCCTCCCTTCTGAAGGGGCCCTGCTCCACAGCTCAGTTGGAGAGTCACTGCGAACAGCCTCCCCAGGTCTGCACCACCATCACCAACCAGCTCCCTCTGCACAATTTTATTTATTTACTTGTTACTGTTTCTTCTCTCTCTCTCCCTTCCTCCTTTCCTTTCTCACATCCACACAGCCTCATGTGCTGCCCCCAACTTCTTGGTGGGCCATGCTGTACCGCTCAGCTGGAGACCCTCTAGCATGTGGCCTCCCCAGGTCTGCGCTACCACCACAGGCTGGTTCCCTCAGCACCATATTTTTTATTTTCCTTTATCTTTCTCCTTCTCCATTCCACCTAGGCCCTACGCTGGCCTCTCCCCTTCCTGATGGGCTTGCTGTTCTACCTGGCAAAAGAGTCATCAGCTCGCCACCACCCCAATTCCACCCTGCTGCCAACAGTCGGCTCCCCCGCCACCATATTTTGTTTGTTTTTGTTGTTGTGTTTTTTTTAATTTGTTTGTTTAATTGTTGGCTTCTTCTCTCTCTTTCCCCTCTTTCCTTTCCTTTCTCCTGCCCATCTAGCCCTGTGCTCCACTCACACTTCTCCAGCAATACTGCTCAGCTAGAAAGCCACCAGCATGCAGCCTTGCCAGCTCTGCCTCACCCTCCCCTGCTGAATCCTCCTGCATCACCATTTTATTTACCTTTTTTAATCTTCTATTTATTTATTTATTTTTACTTCATTTTTTGTTTCTTTAGGTTTTTTTCTTTTGTTTTTCTTTTGTTTCATTCTCTTCTTTCACCCATCCACTTAGCTTTACACATCACAATCTCTCCTTTCCCTCCTGCCTAACTACACCATGCACTGAGTGCCACAGCACTGAGCAGTACCGATGTGGTCCTCCAGATTCTACCCTGCAATGCCCCCCAGCCCCACTCTATCACCCTATTTTATGCTGCAAACTACCCGTCATCACCCCTCTGCCCCCCAGACCCACCCTGTTGCATCATAGCTGAGTGATCAGCCCTGCCCACCAGGACAAGGTGCTGAGAAGTATCGAGCCCACAGGTGAGCAAGCAACAAAACACACCCAGCTCACCTGCCCAGACATAGACAAAGAGAACGAAAAAAGCAGGATGGAACAATCAAATCTATAATCAATAAGCAAAGAAAATAATTCCTGAATGTCCCAGAGACACCAGGCAATATCAAAACATATTTAAAAAAAAAAAAAGGAGAGGATGGCTCTAGAAAGCAACCAAAATAAAACACCAGATGACCTTCTGCTAGAAGAAAAGGCACTGGAACTACCTGATAGGGAATTCAAAACTCTAATATTCAGAGTTCTCCAACAGATAAAGGAAAATACAAACAAAAATAAGGGAAAAAATAGACAAAATCATGGAAAATACTGGCAAAACCATGAAAAAGACAAAACAATGGAAAAATAATACAAGAACAAAATGTCAAAATAAATAAACAACTAGAAGTCATATAAAAACAGCAATTTGAAATCCAAGAGATAGACAACAAGATTTCAGAAATGGACAGTGCAATAGAAGGTTTTGGGAGTAAATTTGTAACAATGGAAGATAGGATCAGTGAAATTGAAGACAAATACTTGGATACCACTTTGAGGAAAAGCCAGAGAAAAGAACAAAGAAAAAAATGAAGAAGCCCCGAGAACAGTGTGGGATACAGTCAAAAGCAAAACTTTGCATGTGATTGGAGTTCCACAACAGAGGAAGAAAACAAAATACAGAGAGGGTCATTGAAGATTTGCCGACAGAAAACTTCCCCAATATCATGAAAGATGAAAAGCTGACCACCCAAGAAGCTCAATGAACCACATATAGGCTAGACCCCCCCCCCCAAAAAAACCAAGACACATCATAATCACACTCGCTGAAACCAAAGACAAAGAAAGAATCTTGATAGCAGCTCGAGAAAAATGAAAACTCACATACAAGGGGGAAACCATAAGACTAAGTTCTGATTACTCCTCAGAAACCACACAGGCAAGAAGGCAATGGGGATGGTATATATAAAATCTTGAAAGAAAAAAAAAACTGTCACCCAAGAATAATATATTCTGCAAAACTCTTGCTCAAATATGATGGAGAAATTAGGACATTTACAGGTAAACACAAATTAAGGGAACATGTAAAAACCAAACCAAACTTACAAGAATTATTGAAGGGACTCCTTCAGTCAAATAATCAACATCAGACAACAACCTAAATCTATCACATTAGACAGCATCAGCGAGATACCAACCTAGGTAATGAACTCTCAAGGATAAAACAAAACTAAAAAATTTACAACAGGGAACCAGAGACGTCAATCTGTAAAAAACAACAACATCAGAACAATAAAAGAGGAAATGAACAGGTAGGGATAGAACTTTCAAATGGAGAGGAAGTCAAGGCATTATCAAGTGATAAAAGACTGGTTTAAACTTACAAAGATAGGAATAAATTTCAATGGAAGCACAAAGTTAACAAAACCTACTCATCAAAATAAAGAAGAAAAGTATAAAGTCTCAGTAAACATGAAAGCTATGAAAATGAAAGAAACGGGGAAAAAAACCACAAACAAAAGAAATTCAGTGCAGAGGAGTAACAGCAACAAAGAAAATGTCAGCACCACAAAAAGAAAAGCACTAAAAAAATGACAGCAATAAACTCACACCTATCAATAATCACACTGAACGTAAATGGCTTAAATGTACCCACAAAAAGATAGAAAATGACAGAATGGATAAAAAGAAAAAAAAAAAAACAGGACCCATCAATATGCTATCTACAAGAAACACACATTAGAAACAAAGACATAAATATATAAAAATCAAAGGATGGAAAAAATATATCAAGAAAATGGCAACCAAACAAGAGCAGGAGTGTCGATACTAATCTCAGATAAAATAGACTTTAAAACAAAATCCACCATAAAAGATAAGGAAGGACATTATATAATGATTAAAGGGACAATTCACCATGAAGACATAACCATAATAAATATCTATGCACTCAATGACAGAGCTCCAAAATACATAAAACAAACTCTAACAGCATTGAAGAGATATTGACAGTTCCACAATAATAGTAGGAGACTTCAACACAGCACTCTCAGCAAAGGACAAAACATCCAGAAAGAAACTCAACAGAGAAACAGAAGAGCTAAAGTTCGCAATCAACAAACTTGACCTCATAGACATATGTAGAACCCTCTATCCAACATCATCAAAGTACGCATTCTTTCCCAATGCACATGGAATGTTCTTCAGAATAGACCATGTCTTAGACCACGAAGCAACCCTCAACATAATCCAAAACACTGAGATAATACAAAGCATCTTCTTGATCACAATGCCATCAAAGTAGAAATTAATAACGGGAAGAGCAAGGAGAAAAAACCAAATACATAGAAGCTGAATAACACCTTGCTTAAAAACCATGGGTAATAGAGGAAACCAAAGATGGAATAAAAAATTCCTAGAATCAAATAAGAATGAAAACACATCATACCGTAACCTCTGGGACATAGCAAAGGTAATGCTCAGAGAAAATTACAGATGAATATCTTCCATGAATATAGATGCAAAAATTGTCCACAAAATCCTAGTCAATAAATTCAGCATAATATAAATAATAATAATATATCACGACCAAGTGGGATTCATACCAGGTATGCAAAGATAGTTCAACATTAGAAAATCAATCAATGTAATCCACCACATAAATAAAACAAAAGAATCACATGATCATCTCAATTGACACAGAAAAGGCATTTGATTACATCCAACACCCATTTCTGATAAAAACTCTCAATAAAATATGTATAGAAGGAAATTTTTTCAACATAATAAAGCAGAGCTATACAAAACCAAGCACCATTTTTTTAAATAATTTTTTTATTGTGCTTTAAGTGAAAGTTTACAAATCAAGTCAGTCTGTCGCATATAAACTTGTATACACCTTACTACACACTCCCGTTTACTCTTCCCCTAATGAGTCAGCCTGCTCCCTCCTTCCAGTCTCTCCTTTCTTGACCGTTTTGCCAGTTTCTAACCCTCTCTATTCTCCCATCTCCCCTCCAGACAGGAGATGCCAACATAGTCTCAAGGGTCCAACTGATACAAGTAGCTCACTCTTCATCCCCAGCATCTCTCTCCAACTCATTGTCCAGTCCCTTCCATGTCTGATGAGTTGTCTTAGGGAATGGCTCCTGTCCTGGGCCGACAGAAGGTTTGGGGACCATGACCGCCGGGATTCTTCTAGTCTCAGTCAGACCATTAAGTCTGGTCTTTTTATGAGAATTTGGGCTCTGCATCCCACTGTTCTCCTGCTCCTTCAGGGGTTCCCTGTCAGGGCAGTCATTGGTTGTGGCGGGGCACCATCTAGTTCTTCTGGTCTCAGGAGGATGTAAGTCTCTAGTTCCTGTGGCCCCTTCTGTCTCTTGGGCTCATAGTTATCATGTGACCTTGGTGTTCTTCATTCTCCTTTGATCCAGGTGGGTTGAGACCAATTGATGCATCTTAGATGGCCACTTGTTAGCATTTAAGACCCTAGACATCACACTTCAAAGTGGGATGCAGAATCCAAACATCATTTTTAATGGACAAAAGCTGAAAACTTTCCCCCTGAGAACAAGAACAAGACAAGGATGCCATTTATTACCACTCCTATTTAACATTGTGCTGGAAGTCCTAGCTAGAGCAAGAGAAAGAAGTAAAGGGCATCCAAATTGGTAAGGCAGAAGTAAAACTATCCCGTTTGTGGATGATATGATACTATAGATAAAGAACCCGAAAGACTGCACAAGAAAACTACTGGAACTAATAGAGATTCAGCCGAGTAGCAAGATACAAGATAAACATACAAAAAATGTGTTGGATTCCTATATATCCACCAACAGAACTACAAAAAAGAAATCAGGAAAACAGTACCATTTATAATACTCCCTAGAAAAATAAAATACTTAGAAATATATCTAACCAGGGACGTAAAATACCTACACAAAGAAAACTACAGAGCACTACTACAAGAAAGCAAAAGAGAACTACATAAGTAGAAAAACATACCTTGCTCATAGATAGGTAGACTCAACATTGTGAGTCTCAACTACCTCAACAAAACAACCTGTACATAGATCAAGAGGTAGTTGTTCGGACAGAAGAAGGGGAAACTTTATGGTTTAAAGTCAGGAAAGGTGTGTGTCAGGGTTGTATCATTTTACTACACCTATTCAATCTGTATGCTGAGCAAATAATCTGACAAGGTGGACTATATGAAGAAAAACGGGACATCAGCATTGGAGGAAGACTCATTAACAACCTGCATTATGCAGATGACACAAGCTTGCTTCCTGAAAGTGAAGAGGACTTTGAGCACTTACTGATGAAGATCAAAGACCACAGCCTTCAGTGTGGATTACAAATCAACATAAAGAAAAGAGAAATCCTCACAACTGGACCAATGAGCAACATCATGATAAACAGGGAAAAGATTGAGGTTGTTAAGAATTTCATTTTAGTTGGATCCACAATCAACAGCCACGGAAACGGCAGTCAAGAAATCAAAAGACACATTGAGTTGGGCAAATCTCCTGCAAAAGACCTCCTTAAAGTGTTGTAAAGCAAAAATGTCACCTTAAGGACTAAGGTGTGCCTGAACCCAAGCCATGATGTTTTCAATTGCCTTGCATGAATGTGAAAACTGTACAATGAATAAGGAAGACCAAAGAATAATTGACGCCTTTGAATTGTGGTGTTGGTGAAGAATATTGAATATACCATGGACTGCCAAAAGAACAAACAAATCCTTCTTGGAAGAAGTACAATCAGAATGTTCCTTAGAAGCAAAGATGGCAAGACTTCATCTTACATACTTTGAACATGTTGTCAGGAAGGGTCAGTCCCTGCATAAGGACATCATGCTTGGTAAAGTACAGGGTCAGTGGAAAAGAGGAAGACCCTCAATGAGATCGATTGACACAGTGGCTGCAACAATGGACTTATGCATAACAAGTATTGTAAGCATGGCTCAGGACCAGGCAGTGTTTTGTTCTGTTGTGCACAGAGTCAGTAAGAGTCAGAACTAACTCAATGGCACCTAACAACAACAACCCAAAGCAATCTACAAATAAAATGCAATCCCGAACCAAATACCAACAGCATTCGCTAATGAGACAGAAAAACTAATCATTAACTTTATATGGAAAGGAAAGAGGCCCTGGATAAGTAAAGCACTTTTGAACACAAAGAATAAAGTAGGAGGACTCACACTACCTGAACTCAGAACCTACTATACAGCTATGGTAGTCAAAACAGCCTGGTACTGATACATCAACAGACAGACTGATCAATGGAACAGAATGGAGAACCCAGATGTAAATCCATCTACCTAAGGTTATTTGATCTTCGACAAAGGCTCAAAGTCCATTAAATGGGGAAAAGTCTTTTTAACAAATGGTGCTGGCAAAACTGGATGGCCATCTGCAAAAAAATGAAACATAACTCATACCCTACAGCATACACAAAAATTAATTCAAAATGGATAAAAGACCTAAATATAAAACCAATAACTATAAAGATCATAGAAGAAAAAAATAGGATCAACACTAGAGGCTGTAATACACAGCATAAATAGCATACAAACCATAGCTAACAATACACGAACACCAGAAGACAAGCTAGATAACTGGGATCTTCTAAAAATTAAACACTTATGTTCATCAAAAATTCACCAAAAGAGTAAAAAGAGAAACTACAGACTGGGGAAAAAAAAATTGGCTATGACAAATCTGACAAAGGTCTAATCTCTAAAATCTATAGGAAAATCCAACACTTCTACAACAAAAAGACAATTCAGTTTAAAAATGGGCAAAGGATATAAACAGACACTTCACCAAAGAAGACATTCAGGCAGCTAACAGCCACTTGAAGAAATACTCGTGATCACTAGCCATTAAAGACATGCAAATCAAAACTACAATGAGATACCATCTCAAGTCGACATTACTGGCACAAATAAAAAAGAAAAGAACAAATGTTGGAGAGGCTGTGGGGAGCTTGGAACTCTTATGCACTGCTGGCGGGAATGTAAAATGGTACAACAGCCTTGGAAATCGATTTGGCACTTCCTTAAAAAGCCAGAAATAGAAATACCATGTGATCCAGCAATCCCACTCCTAGGAATATATCCTAGAGAAATAAGTGCCATAACATGAATAGACATATGCACACCCATGTTCTTTGCAGCATTATTCACAACAGCAAAAAGATGGAAACAACCTAAGTGTCCACCAGCAGATGAATGGATAAACAAACTATGGTACATACACACAATGGAATACTATGCAACAATAAAGAACAATGATGAATCTTAGAAATATCTCATAACATGGATGAATCTGGAGTGAATTATGCCGAGTGTAATAAGTCAATCACAAAAGGACACATACTGTATGAGGCCACTGTTATAAAACTCATGGACAGGTTTAGACAGAGAAAGAAACAATCTTTGATGGTTACTAGAGAGGGGAATGGTGGGGAGGGAGAAAGACTAACTAGAAAATAGATAAGTGGTAACTTTGGTGAAAGGCAACACAGTACACAATTCTGGGAAAGTTAGCACAACTTGACCAAGGCAAGGTCATAGAAGCTTCATAGACACATCCAAACTCCCTGAGACACCAAATTACTGGGCTGAGGGCTGGGGACCATGGTCTCAGGGGACATACAGCTCAACTAGCACAAGATAGTTTATAAAGAAAATATTCTACATCCTACTTTGGTGAGTATCGTCTGGGGTCTTAAAAGCTTGTGAGCAGCTATTTAAGATACTACACTGGTCCCACGCTGTCTGGAACAAGGCAGAATGAAGAAAACCAAAGACACAGGGAAAGATTAGTTCAAAGGACTAACGGACCACAACTACCACAGCCTCCACCAGACTGAGTCCAGCACAGCTAGATGGTGCCTGGTTACCTCCACCGACCGCTCTGACAGGGATCACAATAAAGGTTTCCAGACAGAGCTGGAGAAAAATGTAGAACACAATTCTAACTCATAAAAAACAAAGACCAGACTTAATGGTCTAGCAGAGACTGAAAAAACCCTGAAGGCATGGCCTCTGAATACCCTTTAGACCTAGTATGGAGGTCACTCTTGAGGTTCACCCTTCAGCCAAAAATTAGACAGATCCGTAAAACAAAATGAGACTAAATGGGCACAGCAGCTCAGGGGCATGGATGAGAAGGCAGAAGGGGACAGAAAAGCTGGTAATGGAGAACCCAAGAGGAGGAAGGTGTTGACATTTCATGGAGTTGGCAACCAATGTCACAAAATAATATGTGTATTAGATGTTTAACGAGAAACTAATTTTCTCTGTAAACCTTCATCTAAAGTACAATTAAAAAAAGAAAAAATAGTATCTTAAAAAAAAAGAAAGAAAGAAACCAAACAGCATATTGCATTGGGCAAGTCTGCTGCAAAAGACCTCTTTTAAAGTGTTAAAAAGCAAAGGTAACATTTTGAGGACTAATGTGGTCCTGACTCAAACCGTGGTATTTTCAATTGTCTCATATCCATGTGAAAGCTGGACAATGAGCAAGGAAGGCTGAAGAAGAATTGATGCCTTTGAATTATGGTCTTGGCAGATAATATCGAAGGTATCACGGACTGCCAGAAGAACCAGCAAACATGTCGTGGAAGAACTGCAGCCAGAATGCTCCTCAGAAGGGAGGATGGCTAGACTTCATCTCATGTACTTTGGACATGATACCGGGAGGGACCAGATCCTAGAGAAGGACATCATGCTTGGTAAAGTACAGGGTCAGTGAAAAAGAGGAAGACCGTCAATGAGATTTGTTGACACAGTGGCTGCAACAATGGGCTCAAGCATAGCAATGATTGTGAGGACGGAGCGGGACCGGGCAGTGTTTTGTTCAGATACTTCCATCACGCCATTTTTACAGAAGGAGGCAAGGAATTTGAACCCAAGCTTGAAACTTTCTTGCCCACAAATATCTATAGCAATCCTAGGCAAGCAGAAGGCTACGCTCAACAGTTCAGAAGCAAGAAGTGGAAAACCAAAACCAAACCTGTTGCCATCGAGTCAGTTGCAACCCACAGTCCAACCCGGTAGAACAAAGTAGAGCTGCTCCATAGGATTTCCAAGAGTGTAACCTTTATAGAAGCAGACCGCCACATCCTTCTTCCACAGAGCGGCTTACGGGTTTGAACCACCAACCTTCCAGTCAGCAGCCAAGTACTTAACTAGCACACCACCACGTTCCTTAACAAGTAGAAGAGCATGGCCAGATACTACTCCCAGGGAAACAGAGACTCACAGATGCTCTCCTGAGAGGCTGCAGCAGCCCATCCACGATTTCCTCTCTGGGCAGTGGCACAGACTCAGGCAGGGTAAGCAGATCCCAGAAGAACTCTGTGCCTTTGCCTACTGGCTATAGGGTCTTAGAAAGCTACTCCACCTCTGGAAGTTCCTGCCTCCTCATTTGGAGTTCACGGCGAGGGTTAAATGAGATATCCTTTCTAATTCAGTTGGAGGCCTTGAGAAGTCATTCACCCTCTGAGCCTCAGTGCCTTCATGTGTGAAATGAGGATAATAATCAGATTTACCTCATAGCCTGTTCTAAGGCTTAAATGTACATGAAAGATACGTAGAACACGGGCTAAGGGTGCAATTAAGCCCAAAAGAGAAGTCAGTTATCGTAACAACACCAGTAATAGCAATAATCACGGTGAGGGCATTTAATCTGTGACTGTACTTAAGATAGTCCTTTACTCATATTTCCTGTCTGCAACATAAGCCTTGTTGTTGTTGTTGTTGTTAGGTGCCATTGAGTCAGTTCCGACTCATAGTGACCCTATGCACAACAGAATGAAACACTGCCCGAGCCTGTGCCATCCTCACAATTGTTGCTATGCTTGAGCCCATTGTTGCAGCCACTGGGTCAACCCATCTCCTTGAGAGTCTCCCTCTTTGTCGCTGACCCTGTGCTTTACTAAGCATGATGTCCTTCTCCAGGGACTGATCTCTCCTGATAACATGTCCAAAGTATGTGAGGGTGTCTTAATCATCTAGTGCCGCCATAACAGAAATACCACAAGTGGATGGCTTTAACAAAGAGAAATTTATTTTCTCACAGTCTTCTAAGTTACAAGTCCAAATTCAGGGCATCAGCTCCAGGGGAAGGTTTCTATATCTGTAGGCTCTGGAAGAAGGTCCTTGTCCTCAATCTTCCCGTGGTCGAGGAGCTCCTCAGGTGCAGAGACCCTGGGCCCAAAGGATGCTCTCTGCTTTTGGTGCTGCTTTCTTGGTGGTATGAGGTCCCCAACTCTCTGCTTGCTTCCCTTTCCTTTTATCTCTTGAGAGGGCCCAAAGGATGCTCTCTGCTCTTGGTGCTGCTTTCTTGGTGGTATGAGGTCCCCAGCTCTCTGCTTGCTTCCTTTTCCTTTTACCTCTTGAGAGATAAAAGGTGGTACAGGCCACACCCCAGGGAAAGTCCCTTTACCTTGGATCAGGGAGGTGACCTGAGTAAGGGTGGCGTTACAATCCCACCCTATTTCTCTCACTACACAATTACAATCACATAATGGATGACAACCACACAATACTGGCAATCATGGCCTAATCAAGTTTATACACACATTTTGGGAGGTACATTATTCAATCCATGACAGAGACATAGTCTCGCCATCCTTGCTTCTAATGAGCATTCTAGTTGTACTTCTTCTAAGATTTGTTCGTTCTTTTGGCAGTCCATGGTATATTCAATATTCTTCGCCAACAACACAATTCAAAGGCATCAATTCTCTGGTCTTCCTTATTCATTGTCCAGCTTCCTCATACATATGCCCAGCCCAATGAGGCAACTGAAAACATCATGGCTTGGGTTCAGGCACACCTTAGTCCTTAAGGTGGTATCTTTGCTTTACAAAACTTTAAAGAGGTCTTTTGCAGGAGATTTGCCCAATGCAATGTGTCTTTTGATTTCTTGACTGCTGGTTCCATGGGTGTTGATCGTGGATCCAAGAAAAATGAAATTCTTAACAACTTCAATCTTTTCCCTGTTTATCATGATGTTGCTAATTGGTCCAGTTGTGAGGATTTTCTTTTCTTTATGTTGAGGTGTAATCCATACTGAAGGCTGTGGTCTTTGATCCTCATCAGTAGTGCTTCAAGTCCTCTTCACTTTTGGCAAGCAAGCTTGTGTCATCTGCATAATGCAAGTTGTTAATGAGTCTTCCTCCAATCCTGATGTCCTGTTTTTCTTTGTATAGTCCAGCTTCTCAGATTATTTGCTCAGCATACAGATTGAATAGGCATGATAAAAGGATACAACCCTGACACACACCTTTCCTGACTTTAAACCATGTAGTATCCCCTTGTTCTGTTTGAACAACTGCTTCTTGATCCATGTATGGATTCCTCATGAGCACAATTAAGTGTTCTGGAATTCCCATTCTCCACAATGTTATCCATAATTTGTTATGATCCACCCAGTCGAATGCCTTAGCATAGTCAATAAAACACAGGTAAACCTCTTTCTGGTATTCTCTGCTTTTAGCCAGGATCCATTTGACATCAGCAATGATATCCTTGGTTCTAGGTCCCCTTCTAAATCCGGCTTGAATTTCTGGCAGTTCCCTGTGGCTATATTGCTGCGGCCTTTTTTGAATGATCTTCAACAAAATTTTGCTTGTGTGTGATATTAATGATATTGCTCAATAATTTCCATGTTCAGTTGGATCACCATAAGCCTTAGAATGTCCCTGTTGCAGTTGAACCCAGTGCCTGTATCTATAATGGGCACAATGGACTCTCCTTAGCACAGGGGCCATAGGACTGAAAGAGACAGACAAGGTGAAGGGTCCAGTAGGGCCCTGGCCCCAAGGCAGTGCTCAGTTCCCCTGATTTGATTTCCTAGCCACTCCACACACCAGCTGCGTGGTCCTGAGCAATATTAAGAATCTCGGTGAGTTTCACTTTCCTCATCTGTAAAATGGGGATAAAAATATCCATACTTCCAGAAGAGGGTGTGTGTATTAAATTAGTTTAAGGCACCCTGTGGATGATGTGTCTTGAATAACATCAGTCACCATAAGGCAGCTTTTCACTGCCTCCATCTGCCAATCACTTGACATAATAATCCAACAAGGGCCTGCCCATCTACCCTCAAGCTATTTAGAGGCAAAGTCTGAACTACCCGTTGGCTACAGCCAAAGTCTAAACCACATAATTTTATGTGCCCATTAAGTGCAGTGGGAGTGGAAGTGCTCTTAAATTCAGTCCTTCCTCGCCCTGTTTTAGCTTCCTGGCATGAGCTGAAATCTAGTTCTCGTGTTTTTTTATCTGATCATAACTTCCCCTGTCAGTTGTCTTTTTCCATTGCAACATCTTCATCCCTTCTAATCTGTTCTCCTACCATAAATCTATCAATATAAAAAAATAGCTCTCCCGTAAACCTTCTCCAAACATGTTAACGTTTCTATTTTTAATGGAAAAGAATGTGGTAAACTCCCAGAGGTCACCTTTCAGCCAAATGACAGATTGGCCCATGAAATAAATAATTTCACCCATGAGTACTGTGCTCCTCAAAATAATCATCTAGTTGAAACCAAATGGTTAATATTTGTCCATTTGATGAGATAAGAAGGCAAGGGAGGGACAGGAAAGCTACATTAATGGAAGGAGAACAACCACAATGGAAATAAGGAGAATGCTGATATAGTGTGAAAATGTAACCAGTGTCACTGAACAATATGTATAGAAATTGTTCAATAAGAACATAATTTCCTGTATAAACTTTCATCAAAAACACTCTAAAAAAATTTTTTTTAATTGGGTACTCCTTTGTTGGTTAATTATTAAATGTCTTCCTCTCCATCCTCCTCCTCTGCCTATAAACCCTCTTCCCTTCATCTTCATCACACCCAGTCCAGCTGTAGAGGGGAAGGACGGTTATTCATTTATTGCCAGGTTTATATAGGATGATGTCAGCATTGTATTGACCCTTTGGGGCACAGTAGCTTTGTGGGCCTATATCTTCACAGAATGGAGCTCAGTTATCCCCCCAGATGGTAAATGGAGGTTTTAACCATCCTCTATCAGCCTGTAAATACTTTATTGCACTTACGTGTTTACATCTTGTTCGTCCCCTCTGAACTGTAAATCATGAAGGCAGAATCCAGGCTTTATTCCTTGCACCTAGCCTAGGGTCTGGCACAGAGTAGGAACTTGTAAACATTAGTTAGATAAATAAATCAATGAATGAATGACTCATTGTCTTATACATCTTGCTTCAACTGTTTCTAGCTATATGCCTTACCTTTCTTCTGTCTTCCTATCAGCATGGTTTTTCTTTACTTGTAAATTTAGTCACTTTGCCAACAGACTGGTTACAAGAATATATATTAAATAGGAAAGCACAGCAGGGTGCAAAAGGAGGAACAATGACTCTGAATTCAGAGTTATCTGGATGTGAAATCTCGGGTGTCACCAATTTGCTTTGGGCAAATCATTTACTCTTCCAATCCTCATGAGTTTGATAGTAGGGTTATTTTAGATAATGTATATATAGAGGTATTGTGTTCCTCCATAAAAACAGGCAAGAACTCTCAACCTCAGAGGTGTGAAAGATTATAGTCCAAACCTGTTTTGGAGATCATCAAATCCAACCTAGAAATGAGGGCCTAGAATTTTTAAACAGTTAAGGGGCTTTCCAAAAGCTACATAGTCAATAAACATTAAAGAAGGGATTTAAATAAAGGACTATTGGACTTCTAGATAAGTACACAATGTGGATAAAAAGAAGAACTATAGGAAATAATTAATTTATGTTGGCAGAGCTCATATAGTTAAGCAATAAAACTTGGTCTCAAACTTACCTCTCCTGCTGATTGACCAAAAGGGCTTTGTGTCCCAGCTCTAGTCCCCAAGTATCTCTCTTCCTTGCCCTTCTCTTCCTTGCACTGTACAGCTGTCTCTTCAGAGACAGTCAGAGGTCTCAAAGTGCCATCCATGCCACTAGGAATGAGAGTGATATTTTGCTTGGATCAGTTCAAGAAGTTGCAGGACAAGGAAACCAGGGTCTTAGTGTCAAGTGAGTACCTGGGTTAAGCAGAAACTAAGGACTCATGGCCTCAGTCTGCTATTAGCATCAGCATCCCATTCTCACTGAATGTGGAGGAAAACCAGAGGATGAGACCAGCCTTAAACAAACTTGAATCTTTCTGATCTCCTTCCTTAGAAATTGCAGTTACTTATCCATTGTCATCAGGTTCATTCCGGCTCATAGCAAACCTGGAGGACAGAGTAGCACTGCCCCATAGGGTTTCCAAGGAGCGGCTGTGGATTTAAACTGTTGAACTTTTGGTTAACAGCTTGTACTCTTAACCACTGAGTCATCAGGGCTCTTGTAGTTACTTAAGGTGGAAGAAGAAACTTTCTAGAAGACTCTGGGTTAAAGAAAGGACACAGTCTTGAAGTGAATCCACACTTCCAGTTCATCTAATTGTTGGTGGATCTCTATCACCATGGCAGAATGTGGCGCACCAGACTGGGTTTCCTCTTCTTGTGCACACAGTCAGACTATGTTCCCCAATTCCTTGAATCTGTGCACGTGACTAGTTCTGAACAATGGGAATGTGAGCATCCACTATTTAAACCACTTCCAGGCCTAACCCTTCAAGCTTTCTACACAATTCTCTGTACTCTTTCCCTTTGATCATATGGGGTTGGATGCAGAAGAACTAGCCAAAGAACTCTGAGACCCTGGGGACATTAGAGTTACTCACTGAAAGAGACCTGGATTACTGAGTCACCTGGGCTTGGAGAAAAGTCACCCAACCACGTCGGACTTTGTATCAGAGGAAAATATATTGATTGTGTTAATCTCTGAAATTTTAGGGTTGTTTGTTTTAACAACTAACCCTAATTGCCTTATTTGCTCTGACTAATGCAGCCACCCAATCTAAGGGTGTGTTCTTAAAATGAGTATCACCCCAGTGACAGCACAAATGATTAACACCAAGAAAAGAAGCCAAAGAGAAGGCTGGAATAATATGCTCACAAACAAGCCATGGCCTGTGTTTCAGTATGAATCAACTGAATTATTTCTTCTAGGGGTGTTGGGAGCAGGGTTCAAGGATCAGAAGTCATGGTCTCCAGTCAGCCACACCTTTTGCATATCTCTCAATGTCATGCACTGTTCTCTGTTCCCACTGTGAACTCCTGCATCAAGCCAGGGCCACCGCTTGCCTGGACTATTGCAAGTGTCCTGACTGGTCTACCTCCTGTCCTTCTCTCTGTCCTTTCTTCACACAGCAGCCACTATGACCTTTCTAAAGTTCACACATGATCAAGCTAAACCCCTTTGATGCTTTGCATTGTTCTAAGAAGCCCTAGTGGTGCAATGGTTAAGAGCTACAGCTGCTAACTAAACGGTCAGCAGTTTGAATTCACCAGCTGCTCCTTGGAAACGCTATGGGACAGATCTACTCTTTCCTATAGGGTTGCTGTGAGTCAGAATCGACTCAATGGCACACAACAACAACAAAGATAAACACAATGTCTTAACTTGGCCCTGTGTGGCTTGACCCCTACCTACTTCTCCAGCCACCACAACGCACATGTAAGATTTCACACACACTCACACACGCACACTCATTCACACACACTCACATGCACACTCATAAATACACACTCATACACATACATACACACATAACACTCACACGCATATTCACATACACATACATGCACGCTCATAAATACATACACACTCATAAACACGCACTCACACACACAATTGCACATGTACACATTTTCACATATACACACTCACACACACACACTCACTCTCTTACTCAAGCCATGGTGGATTCTTACTGTTATCGCAGGCTCCATGTTTTCCTTGTATCTGGTTATTTGCCTATTCTTTTCCCTTCAGTCTGAGCCACTATTTCATCTTCCTCCCTTTCCCCTCACCACACTAATTTCCGAGGTCTTCCCTTAGAAGACACCTCCCCCAAGGAGCCCTTCCTGCTTCCCTCACACTGGTTTGGGTGCTCCTGAATGCACTGCCCTGGGACCCTGAAGCAGTGTGACACTTGCCCTAGTCTTCTGGCACCTGGGATTCCAATGCTGGCACACAACGTTTGAGCCAATAACAAGACGTTTTACCCCTCTGGGCTTCAGTTTGCCCAACAGTAGGAAGTGCTTCAAACCTGCTGGGAGGATTGATAAAAAATAATATTAATTAGCATTTGTTAAGGAGCCCTGGTGGCACAATGGTTGAGCACTTAGCTGCTAGTCAAAAGGTCAGAAGTTCAAACGCAACCAGCCCCTCCTTGGGAGAACGATATGGCAGTCTGCTTCAGTCAAAATTACAGCCTTGGAAACTGCAGGACAATTCTACCCTGTTCTGTAGGGTCTCTATGAGTCAGAAGCGACTCAATGACAATGGGTTAGCATTTGAATGCCAGCTAACTTTCAGGTACTACACTAGGTTTTACCTGTATCATCTCAGTCTTCAAAATAGCCCTGTGCTGTTTTATTTTCCCAATTTTACAGATGAAGAAGTTGAGGTTCAAAGGCATTAAGTGACTTGCCCAAGGCCACACTATTGTCTGGGAGAGTCAGGATTTTCAATGCAGATGCGGTCACTGGGCTTTTTCCAGCAGTGGGTGAATGGAATAACAGGTGGAGCTTTTTCCAGCAGTGGGTGAATGGAATAACAGGTGGAGAAACATTTATGCTGATAGAGATAAAAGTTACTATTCTCAGCTATGATATTTCCGATCAGTGCCTGATCTCTAAAATCTACATGATACTGCAAAAACTCAACTACAAAAAGACAAATAACCCAATTAAAAAATGGGCAAAGGATATGAACAGACACTTCACTAAAGAAGACATTCAGGTAGCTAAAACAGATGCACGAGAAAATGCTCCCGATCATTAGCCATTAGAGAAATGCAGATCAAAACTACAATGAGATTCCATCTCACTCCAACAAGGCTGGCATTAATCCAAAAAACACAAAACAATGAATGTTGGAGAGGCTGTAGAGAGATTGGAACACTTCTACGCTGCTGGTGGGAATGTCAAATGGTACAACCACTTTGGAAATCAATTTGGCACTTCCTTAAAAAGCTAGAAATAGAACTACCATACGATCCAGCAATCCCACTCCTCGGAATATATCCTAGAGAAATACGAGCCTTTACACGAACAGATATATACACACCCATGTCCATTGCAGTACTGTTTACAATAGCAAGAAGATGGAAGCAACCAAGGTGCCCATCAACGGATGAATGGATAAATAAATTATGGTATATTCACACAATGGAATACTATGCATCGATAAAGAACAGTGAGGAATCTGTGAAACACTTCCTAACATGGAGAAATCTGTAAGGCATTATGCTGAGTGAAATTAGTCAGTTGCAAAAGGACAAATACTGTATAAGGCCACTATTATAAGAACTTGAGAAATAGTTTAAACAGAGAAGAAAATATTCTTTGATGGTTACGAGAGCGGGGTGGGAGGGAGGGTGGGTGAGGGGCATTCATTAATTAGATAGTAGATAAGAACTACCTTAGGTGAGGGGAAAGACAACACACAATACAGTGGAGGTCAGCACAACTGGACTAAACCAAAAGCAAAGAAGTTTCCTGAATAAACTGAACACTTCGAAGGCCAGGGTAGCAGAGGCAGGGGTTTGGGGACCATGGTTTCAGGGGACATCTAAGTTAACTGGCATAATAAAATCTATTAAGAAAACATTCTGTATCCCACTTTGGCGAGTGGTGTCTGGAGTCTTAAACGCTAGCAAGGAGACATCTAAGATGCATCAATTGGTCTCAACCCACCTGGATCAAAGGAGAATGAAGAATACCAAGGACACAAGGTAATTACGAGCCCAAGAGACACAAAGGGCCACATAAACCAGAGACTACATCAGCCTGAGACCAGAAGAACTAGATGGTGCCTGGCTACAACCAATGACTGCCCTGACAGGGAACACAACAGAGAACCCCTGAGGGAGCAGGAGAGCAGTGGGATGCAGACCCCAAATTCTCATAAAAAGACCAGACTTAATGGTCTGACTGAGACTAGAAGGACTCCGGTGGTCATGGCCCCCAGGCCTTCTGCTGGCCCAGGACAGGAAACATTCCCAAAGCCAACTCTTCAGACAGGGATTGGGCTGGACGATGGGTTGGAGAGGGATGCTGGTGTGGACTGAATTTCTTGGATCAGGTGGACACTTAAGACTATGTTGGCATCTCCTCCCTGGAGGGGAGATGAGAGGGTAGAGGGGGTTAGAAGCTGGCAAAATGGTCACGAAAAAAGAGAGTGGAGAGAGGGAGCGGGCTATCTCATTAGGGGAAGACCAATTGGGAGTATGTAGCAAGGTGTATATAAGTTTTTGTGTGAGGGGCTGACTTGATTTGTAAACTTTCACTTAAACCACAATAAAAAAAAAAGTTACTATTCTATTTTACATATTTATGTGTTTGCATATCTGTCTTCCTCTATTAAAGTAGAAGAGCAGCCAGTCCCCTGTCTCATTAGTTTTAGGAACACCAGCATCTATCCCAGGGTCTGGTATGGATTGAGTGCTTAGAAAAAGCTGATGAAATGAATGAAAGAAAGGGAGGGAAGGGAAAGGAATGAAAGGGAAGGGGAGAAGAGAGGAGAGGGGAAACGGGAGGGGAGGGGAGAGGAGGGGCGAGAAAGGAATAGTTTCCTGGTGCTGCTATAACAGAAATACCACAAGGCAGTGGCTTTAAAGAAAATGCATTTATTTTCTCACAGCTTTGGAAGCTAAAAGTCCAAATCCGGGCCTCAGTTCTGTGGCTTCCTTCCTTGTCAGCAGAGGTGTAGCAAGGCGGGGAGAGGAGGTGGACACTTGCCCAGGGGACAAGTCAAAGTGGGCACCAGGCAAGGCCCGAGGTGTGGAATGACATCCCAAAGCGCTACAAATATGAAAGACACCTGACTGAGGTAGGCAGACAAGAGAGAGGAAGCCATTTCTGCTGAAGTGTCCTGCTATCGCTGTCTATTCATCTTAAAATTGGGCTCCTTACCCTTGCCATGGAAATCCTGGTGGCGTAGTGGTTAAGAGCTACGGCTGCTAACCAAAAGTTCGACAGTTCGAATCCATCAGGTGCTCCTTGGAAACTCTATGGGGCAGTTCTACTCTGTCCTGTAGGGTCCCTGTGAGTCAGAACCGACTCAAGAGCAATGGGTTTTGGGGTTTTTTTTTACCCTTGCTATGCTCCCACCGTCAGTAGCCCAGGTGTTCCTTGGATCCTCACAAGGCATCTGTCTTCACCTCTGTGCCTAATCTGCTCTTTTCATATTCAGAAATGATTAGATTTGAAACTCATTTTACACGAGTAGGTGCCCTGGTGGTGCAGTGGTTAAGAGCTATGGTTGCTAGCCATAAAAGTTGGCAGTTCAAATCCAGCAGCTGCTCTTTGGAAGCTGTATGGGGCTGTTCTACACTGTCCTTAGGGTCCTTATAAGCTGTAATTGACCAGTAGGCAATGGGTTTGGCTTTTTTTTTTTTTTTACTTGGGTATGATCTAATTAATGTAACAAAGAAAACCCCATTTCCAAACAGGATTATATCCACAGGTATAGGGGTTAGGGTTCCAACACATATTTTGGTGGTGGACACAATTCAATCCATAACAGGAAGGCAAGAGGAGAGGAGGGGAGGGGAGAGGAGCAGAAAGGGAAAAATTAATCCCAAGGCTTCTGGCACTACCTTTCTGTATATGAGGTGGTGTTGGGGATTGTCATATCTTGTACCTGTGTAGTCCTGGTAGTTATAAAAAACAAAAAACAGAGCCATCGAGTTGATTCCTGGTAGTTATACTGCTTAATAAAGCCAATAATAGAAATTTTCATTTCAGGATATTTCAGTTGCTAATAAAGGAATGCTTCAGATTCCATGACTAAAAATGTTGTTTAGTATAGTTCAATTTGTGTACCTGTTGAGACTATGACTGGTCACAATGCTAAAAAGCAAAGCTGTTATTCTGTTCTAGACCATCTTCAAGACTGATTCGGGATAAGCCAAAGGGAAAGTAGACTATAAAACCAGGTTCCCAAGAGGAGGGCATTGGGATATACCATGATGAGTACCGCTGAACGTTAGCCCTGCCTGGTGGCTGCGCACCTCAGGTAGCCAGATGTGTTAGAAGCCTGATTCCTGACAAAGGGTGGAGAGCTGGGTATGGGTTGGCGGCCCCAGTGAGCTTCTGACCCTAATTACCCAACTGGTCTTTTGTTGCTCTAGCCACTGTGCTTATGAGTAATGTTAGGATTTCTGTCTTTCTGTACCCTGGGTCATGCCAGCTGCGTTGTGGTCTATAAAGTAACGTGGGCACTTGGAAAGCAAACACACTAGAACTTGTTTATCCAAGTGGGTTTTATGACTGCAGAAACAATGCCCAGGCAGGGGCCACCCCCAAGAAGCCTTTCTCAAGGCAGTCGTCTTCATTTCGGACTTCATCAGTCTTCACAGTCTCCCACAAATTGGCAGTACTCCCCTGATTTAGGGTATTCGTCAAAAATTTAAAAACAACTTCTAGGAAGAAGATTGTGAACACAACTGAAGGCCCTCAAGCGATGTCCCTAGCCTCCAAAGCTGTGCTGCCAACATAGTCCAATAGAGTAGCTACCAGCCACTTGTGGCTACTGAGAACTTGAAATACAGCTAGCATGACTGGGAAACTCAATTTTAAATTTTCTTTAATCTTAAATAATTTAGAATTAAATTTAAAAACTGAAGCAGGGTAAATTATTTCTCCATTAAACACAACATTACTGGAAAACATTTAAGCCTGTTTGGAGCAGCTTGGATGTATGAATCTGCTTTTTCAATTGTGAATTTTATGAAATCTAAATGCAGATCAAGTACTTCCAATAAAAAATTTAGCATCGGAACACAACAGAGAATCTCTGATGGAGCAGGAAAAAAGTGGGATGCAGACCTCAACTTCTAGTAGAAAAGACCATATTTAATGGCCTGACTGAGACTGGAGGGATCCCAGAGGTCAGGGTCGCTGGACTCTCTGTTAGCCCAAAACTAAAACCATTCTCGAAGTGAACTTTTCAGACAAAGATTAGACTGGACTATAAGACATAAAATGATACTGGTGAGGAATGAGCTTCTTGGCTCAAGTAGACACTTGAGACTATGTGGGCAGCTCCTGTCTGGAGGGGAGATGAGAAGCAGAGGGGAACAGAAGCTGGTTGAATGGACGTGGGAAATACAAGGTGGAGGGAGAGCAACTAGGTCACATAACAGGGTGTGTATAAGTTTTTGTATGAGAAACTGACTTGAATTGTGAACTTTCACTTAAAGCACAATTAAAAAAACATTTAGCATCGGAGTTGAGATGTACTGCAAATGTAAAATGCAAAGTGGATGCTATAGGCTTAATATGAAAGAAAGAATGTAAAATATCTCATAGACAATTCTTATATTGGTTATATGTTGAAATGATAATAATTTGGAAATATTGGGTCAAACGAGATGCATGATTTAAATTGATTTCACCTGCTTCTTTTAATTTTTATTTAATGTAGCTACTTGGAAATTTGAGAATACGTACATGGCTCACAAAATATTTCTTTTGGACAGACTGCTCCGGGGGGCATTTCCAGAAGTGTTCGATCATACTCTGAGCAACGGTGGCATTGTTGGAGTAAGTATTTAGTCTCCAGGAAGAACTTTTTATAAAAGGAGAGGAATGTTAATTTGGATATACAAGCCCAAAAAAAGGTAGTTCCAGAAAGGCCTCTAGAATACAAAAGTTGCTTGAACCTTAGAGCAATCACCTTGGAGAACAAGTTTTAAAATGGAATTGTGATCCCTTCTTCCAATTCTACTAACGTTAAACTTTACTATGTGCAAGGCTCATATTGCATTGAGATCATCAGAACAATTCTAGAGGTAGACACGAACAGCTCCATTTTATGGATGAGAAAACTGAGTCTCGATGAAGATGAGCTCCTTGAGGAAACAATAAGCAATGGAGCTGGGTCTGGAGTTTGAGTCTTCTGAATCCAAAAACAATGTTTTCCCATGACCTTGCTAATCTTCCAGTTCTTCCAAAAGGATTTAAAGCGGTAATGAAAGATACAAAAACTGTAAACGGTGCCAAAATTTTGGTTATTCCGACCAAGCTCCCACAGCCCCACAGTCAATAGACCTGAGATGTGCAGGGACTTGTTATCTATCAGCCCAGGGCAAGTGGGGAGCTCCCTGCTCCTGACTCTCCCAGAATGTTCCCCATCACACCACACTGCCTCCCCTGGGCCAGGAAGGGAAGTCAGAGGGAGGGCAGATGGAACAAGCAATAAAACTCCACCACGCTTGTTTCCTCCGGCCCCCCTCCCCCCACCGCCCGCCCCAGTGGCACTGTAGGCAAGTGAGGTCCCTTCTTCAGACAGCAGTAGGCAAGGAAGTGAGGCTGCTTCTGACTGAGCCTCACAGGGCGGGAATCCACGTTAAGTTGCAGGCTTAACACATAAGGAGAAGTGCCTATGTGGGTTCCACGGTATAATTAGCATTTGCATCAGCTGTGTTCCCTAGCAATGGATTGCTGGGGAAGGGAGTCGGAGAGGAGCAGTAAACTGGAAGTCATGGCATTATCATCATTATCAATGACATCAACAATAATTGCTTCCATTTGCTGAGGCCCTAAAACAAGGCCCACACCCAGATCTGTAATTCATTGTAATGCCTTTGCACGTGTCTATAATAAGTGTCCTGCTTTTCCTGTTGTTTTTAGCGGCCGTTGAGTGGGCCCCTGACTCATGGCAACCCATGTGCAATGGAATGAAATGCTGCCAGGTCCTGTGCCATCCCCATGATCAGTTACAGGTCAGACTGTTGTGATCCGTAAGATTTTCATGGACTGATTTTCGGAAGCAGATCACCAGGCCTTCCTTCCTAGTCTGTCTTAGTCTGGAAGCCCCGCTGAAGCCTTGTTCAGCATCATAGCAACACACGAGCCTCCACAGATAGACAGGTGGTAGCTGTGCATGAGGGACATTGGCTGGGAATCAAACCTGGGCTCCCAAACGGAAGGCGAGAATTCTGCCACCTGGCTACTGAACCACCGCTCCTCCTTCCTGTCTTTCCTGGGCTAGTCAATTCTATTAATTCTTCTTCTCTTGATGCCCACTTCAGCGCCACCACTAGGCTGTGTAAAGCAGCTCTTCTCTGCCTTCCAACAGTAGTCACTTCATTATAATGTGTGTTTACCTGGCCAACCTATAAGTTACTGGAGGGAGGACAGTGAGTCTTGTTCACTTGTGTATCCTGGTCCCCAGCACAGGCTCTGAAACACAGTGAAATAGGCCTAGAAAGGACATTAGTTAGCTGAACTGACCTGGAGGTCAGGTGGTGCTGTCGGTCAGGTCGACTGGATGCAGTAGCTGGACTTGTTCCCTGGTTGTTTGACATCCTGGCCTAGGCTCTCTCCACCCATAAGGACTAACCCTCTGCTTCTGGGTTCCAAGGGGTGTGGCCATTTTGGCCTTGGATAGGGCTGGGCCTTCTGTTTCGGTTTGACATGACTCTTGGTAGCTAATTGGTAACACCTGGGCTTTGGGTGGGGTCAAGAAAGCAGTAAGAACAAGAACAGTTTTCTGGGTCACCTGAAGCCCATGAAAAGGTACCTTAACTGGGCTCAACTTCCAGACCATGGTCTGGCAATGAGATGAGTCCTCATAAGTGGAGCCAAATATCTCTGAGACTAAAAGATGAGGACATCAGACTATTAGTCATCCTAACTCAGCCCTCACCTCTATTGTCCCTTCTATCTCCCTCTGTGAGTTATTGCCCCTGTGTCCGGTCAGCAATTTTGAGTTTGTTCTGCACTCTTGCACCCACTCTCATAAATCACGTCCAGGACGATGATGACACTAGATGGTACCGGGGTGAGGCAGTGTGCTTTGTATCTTTTCTTGCACTGCCTTCTACCTCTCTCTCTCCATGTTTCAAAAGCCAGTTCAGGAATATCTCTTGTACGATTCACTCCCTGACCCTCACTCTCTTTCCCAATCAAGGCACAACCACTTGGAAGTATAGTATTCATCTCACCTTCCTTGTACAACCTCTGCTGCCACTCAATACTGCCCTGGCCACCTATGTTTGTGTTGCCTGATTCACAGCTCTGTCTCCCCTGTAATCAAGACTTCCCTGGAGATTAGGGCCAAGGCTTTCTTCTCTTTATTTATAGGATCTGACATCATTCCCGTAGTGGACACTGTAGTGGGCACTCAAGTCCCCCTTCAGCACTGAGGCACCCATCCTCCTCCCAGCTGCCGGGAGTGTTGGCCATGGACAGCTCACAACATAGCTCCTCCAGGGAGCAGCCTTCAGTGGGAGTATCACTGCCCATGGTTTTGTCCTTTCCACAGGACAGCCTTCATTCAGTGACTCGCTGACCTGGAATTCCAAAGGCTCAGCTCCCCTTCCTAAAACGGTGGCAATTCTGAGGGCCATTCCAGCCCCATTGCCACCCATGGAATGAATGAGGCCCCTAATGCAAACACCTCTCAGGACATCTCCATGTGCCCAAACTGCTCTCTCACTCCCTTTGAGGTGTTTTTCCAGAGAACACGCTTCAACACACCCCTGCAGGCAAACGTCAGCCTCAGCCTCTCAGACTAACACAGCTTCCAACTCTATTTTTGGTTTTAAGGATTTTGTTTTTGTTTTATAATTGTGTGACTTACCTTGAATTGAACAGCGTTGAGCTGAATGACAGTGGTTGGCCAGGCCAAGAAGGGCCAGGACTTGGAAGCCAGACAGACAGAAAGGCAGCAGGCTGGGCAGATGCAGGAGCAGGGAGGATTCCAAAGGCAAACTCAGCCGTACAGAGGTAGGAGCCCTGTGAACCTTGCAGACAGAAACTGTTAGAGGGTCATGAGTGGTATCCACTGGCCTGTTCACTTTTCCCACCTCGATGTTCATTTATATGCATGTTGTTGTTGTTAGGTGCCGTTGAGTCAGTTCCAACTCATAGCGACCCTATGTTCAACAGAACGAAGCGCCACCCGCTAAAACTGTCTTGTCATGCATTTGCTTTGATTGTAGACTTTTACTCTCTCTCTTTTCCTGGAGAAGGTCACTAGTGAAGGTCACTGTCTCAGGCAGGGCCCTGGGAGCTGAAAATGAATAAGATGGTTCCTCCTGAGACTGAATCCTACTCTCTCTTGCACCCAGAGATATGGAGAGAGTCCTGAATGTGGAATGCAATGTAGGCAGGGCAGAGGGGAGCTACAGAGCCACCAACACACATGTCCTCTTTACACCCATGCAATGACACCCACTAGCGTGCATATGCAGTGCTGACTGAGACATACGTGCACACACTTACACACACATGAATAAGACACACCCCCACACAAACCTATGCTTATGCAAAGACATTCAAACATACATGTTTGTACAATTGCTCTTCCCTGAACCCACGTATTCCCACAGACACATGGGACACACTTAAATGAAAACTCATGTTTGCTTACAAGTGTGCACGCATGTATGCACACACACCCTGCATAGTAAAAGCCCCATCTTGATCCCTGTAGCCGACCCAGACTCCAGCAACCTTCTAGGCTTCCTGTTACCACTTAGAGAAAGGGGAAGTGTGATAGGAGCACTAGAACACTAGACAAACACACTAGGGCTCCACAGTCCAAGTCCAGACCCCCTTTGGGCGTAGTCCCTTCTGATAATCAGATACAGTTCTAAGTGTTCCCCCTAAGCTTTCTCTGCTCCAAGCTAAAAGGTCCCAGCTCACTAGAGCATTGACAGAGCTCCTGGACTGTATCACAGGCTCAGGCTGGATATGTTAATGCGTACAGCCTGATCTCTCTTCTCAAAGAACTCACAGTATGGTGGTAGAGAAGACGCTAAAAGAGATTCCTTCAAAATCTTAGGGACGTTGGAAAATAGAGGAAAGGTCAGGTTTCTGTGGAAGTTCAGGGGAGCAACAATGACCCAGCCCTGGAGGATAAGAAGGCCTTCTTGGGTAAAGAAAAGCCTGGGGCTTAGCCTCCGGGTGGTTGTGTAGGTTGTGCACTGCACAGCTGCACAGTCTGCTCTGCCTTGCACAGCATCCCTCCTGGGATGGGTCATTTAGAGGAAGGAAGGCTGTGTCGAGCAAGGTGAGGGGAAAGATGTTTGGGCAGAGACAAGAAACGGCACAGTGTGTTCAGGGAACCGTATATCATGCTGAGCACCCCGGGGACAAATTTGTGGACGAGGGTAGTAAGAAATGAGGCTGGCGAGGTGGGGTGGGGCTGAACATCTCCAAGGAGAATCCTGGCGATGGTGTGCCAAGCCTGCTTGTATAGGCTTTTGGGATTCAATTGTGGGACATTTCTTTCCCAACTTCTTATTCAATGACATCATCGTTGATAGCTTCAAGTTGGCCATTATGGGAGTATTTACACCATGGAAATTGGCAAATGCTATATAAATCAGAAGCAGTTGTTAAACAATTTACCAGCACAGCACTGGTTGTCAATCACCCTCAAAAGACTCACAGGCCTGGGGACAGACCTCTGGACTCGATCGAGCTCAGCCCAGCCTGAGCCATTGCCTCCAGCTGGACTTCGTCTCTGACATAAGTCTCCACATTAATCTAAGAAGCCCAGGCCACCACAGCCTCTGCTGTTTAGTTATGGATCTGTGATTGTTTGTGCATACTTTGAGAGAGGTGGGAGGATTTCTTTGTAATTGGACCCCATTCCTTCTGCATGGTTAGCTTCCAGGGGGCAGAGCTCACAGCCCTCTGCTGTGTAATGGGCCGCAGACCTCCTCTGCACTGGAAAATAACCACAAATGCTTAGCTCTCCATACCTGGTCTTCCCTCAGTATTTCTCACCATGGTAAATGGGACCCACCTGCTCAAGCCAAAACTCCAGGAATTATCTCTGAGATTCTCTTTTGCACAGCACCTACACTCAGCCTTTCAAAAAGTCCGGTGATGCCCACGCCCAAAGCATACTCCACATCTGTGTACTTCTCTTGCCTCCATCTCCACCTGCCTGGCCAGCCCCTGCCATCTCCCCTAGGGTTGACAGTGGTGCTCGCCAGCTCTTCCTCCTGTTTCTGCTTCAGCTCCTTCACCTCTGTCTCCATCCAGGCACAGCAATCACTTTCAGACATGAATTAGACCTGTCGTTCCCTTGCTTAAAAACCACCGAGGCCTACTCATCATCCTTGGAATAAAATTAAGCTGCTTACCCTGACTGAAAAGAAATCTAAATCATCTGGCACTTGTGGACATCTCCAGAGTCAACACAGGCTGCTACCAGTCCCTCCCACGTTGCTCTATTTTTAACATTTTTTTATATTATCAAGGAACCCCAACAGCTCAGTGGTTAAGTGCTAGGCTGCTAACTAAAAGATCAGTGGGTCGAACCCACCAGCTGCTCTGAGGGAGAAAAAGACCTGGCAATCGGCTCCCATAAATGCTGAACAGGAAACTACTATGCAGTAATTCTACTCTGTCCCACAGGGTTGATATGAGTTGGAACTGACTTGACTTCAACAAGCTTGGTTTTGGGTTTTATTATATTACCTGGTTTGGGTAATACGTGTATATTTAAATGAAAAAAAAAAAAAACCTACATTGTTGTTGTTGTGTGCTGTCAAGTTATACAGGGAAAAAAAAGAAAAAAGAAGTCTCTCTCTGCAGCCAGCCCAGCTGCCCCCGGAAGTAACTGTTGCTTCTCCTTTCCCAAACGGCCTTTCCCGATGTGCTCCGTGCGCTTAAAAACACATATATTCTGTTGTTGGATTTTTCTTCATATTTCAATGGTAGCACACTAAATATACTGCTCTGTAAGTTGCTCTTTTTACTTTACAAAACATCTTTGATGTCATTCTACATCCATATCCGTGTCTATATCTTAGTTGTTGCTAGTTGTCATAGACTTGGCTTCCACTCATGGAGGTCCAACTCATGGCGGCCTTACCTATAACAGACCGAGAGGCTGCCCAGTCAAAGCGATGCGCATTCTAAATTTTGATAGCTCTTGCCCAGCTGCCCTCCCCAGAGGGTGTCCTGATTTACTCAGTCTATCTTCCAGCCTCACCTCTCCCCACCCTCTGCAGGGCAACTATCGCTTTATCACTTTCCAGTATTGTTGGTTGGTTGCTTATCTCTCCCCAGGGCAGCGACTGTTTCATTGCTGCTGAGCTCTCTGCGCCTAGATTATTGTCTGCTGAGCTCCAAATCAATACGTTTTGAATAAATGAATAAGCAACCAAAAATGGACACCAGGAAAGGAACAAGAGGCATCCAACTGACACCAGCTTCAAATCCTGGGTCTGCTGCAATGACTGTGTGTCGTGGGGCCAATCACTTAACCACTCTGAACCCCTTTTCTCCCCCAGTAAGCAGAGATAGGAATAACCCCTACTTCAGTGACTTACTGCCAGGCCTAATAGGACCATGGATGTGACAAGTGCTTTATAACTGTAAGCACTCTGAAAGCCACATAAAAGGTAAATTCTAAATCAACATGACATTTAAACTTGGAGACGGCACATGACAAACACCATAAACTTTCAGTTAAGCTGGTAGAACCACAAAGTGGCTAGTCCTTACTGAAGAGGAGCTCTATTTGCCAGGAAATATTCCCTGCAGAGAACCAAGTGTCTGGGGCCCCAGGCTTAAGTCTGATCAAAGCAATCAGGGCCCACTGGATCCAGCCACTGCACCAAAACCACGCTAATTTTCTAGTAAATCAAAAAAAAAAAAAGTCTAAGATTGCCGGAGGCTGGGATGGGTAGGGCATATTCTAGCAGGGATTGGGGACACCTCTTTCCATTTTTTTGTTTGTTTGTTTGTTTTTTCTTTTTTCTGAGGGGATATTGTTTCAGCTCCAGAAAGTAGGCAAATCAAGAATTTCACAACCCCTGCAGGAACTAGTCAGAATCGATTATAATTAGGGCTAACCCTGCTTAGCATGAAATGTCTGGTGGAAAAGTCCATGCTGAGAAACTGAGTGTCTTACTGGGGAGAAGGGCTGGCTGGTTTCCAGATACTGCCGGGCACAAGGCCGCTCTGCTCTCTGTGTCTGAGATTGTGACTGACTGCTGAATAGCTGTCCAAATTGAGATGCCCTGCCCAGGCTTGGCCTGACAGAACAATCACTGCACTGCGCTTGAGGCAGCCGGGCCGGAGCTGGTAATTGACAGAGAGCTTGTTCTGCAAGCTCAGAGCCCGAGCCAGCCTTGGAGCTGAACTGACAGTCCCCAAGGCTCAGAGCTGAATCACCGGGAGTAGATAGGGGAGGCATGTGTCCCTGATGAAGGGAGGGAAACAGCAGCTGGAGGTCATGGGGACATGTGGAAGGGCTCAGCACTTTGGGTCTGAGAGTTCTGGTCCTAAACCCAACTCGGCCATGCTCTGAGAATACAACTGACTGCTACGAGCCTCAGTTTTGCCAACTGCCAGCCTCTGTAATTACAACCATATAAACAAAGAAAGAAACAAAACAACAACACAAACCTGCCTGATTTTTACCTACCCCCCTTGACAAAAAGGCAGATAGAGGGATGTGACCTCGTGGATCACGGATGGTGCGCTGGGTCTACGCTCCATGGCTTTGTCACGTGAGACTGCAGGAAGGCATGGCCAAGGAAGGTGCTCATTTATGGGTTCTTTGCAAAACTGTCTTTCTTTAAGGAAAGGCATCAGAGACATCCCTAAGAACTTAACCATTTTCCAGCCAAGGTCGTCTCTGGATTTATCGTTGAGCATTGCTGATTAACATGAGTCGGTGTCTATCCGAGGAAGGGGGGCACCCTGTCCGTATTGTACAGAGAATCACAAAACCAGGAGAAAACACAGGCCTTGTCCCATGTAACATAATAAAAGGATCTGTGGATAACTACTATGAGAAGTACAGAGTTCAACCAAGTTACACCTGCTTCCTTCCTAGAGTATCTCATTGTCTTGTTGGTTGCGGTTGAGTCAATTCTGACTCATAGTGACTCCGTACATTTTCTAAGCTGTGATCTTTATGGGGGCAGATCACCTGGTCTTTCTCCCACGGAACCACTGGTGGGTTGAACCGGCAACTTTTAGGTTAGCAGCAGCTGAGCTCTTAACCACTGTGTCACCAACTTTTAATATAAGAATAATAACAAACCAGTTGCCTTAACTCAACTCTGTGGTTCGTGTACCATACTGAAGAGTGTAGGCCTAACTGGAAAGACTGATAGCTACATTAAATGACATCATATGTGGTGTCTTACCAGAGAAAGTGTACAGTACCATGGGATCATGGGACCAAACCAAAAAACCAAACTCTTTGCCGTCGAGCCCATTCCCACTCACAGAGACCCTGTCCCTCACAGGACAGACTAGAACTGCCCCATTGGGTTGGGTCTTGAGACAGGAGCACTGAACAGGGAGGGAATCCACAGAACTGGGTTTTCTTCTTAGCTCTTCTACTAACTAACTTGGTGATTCCAAGAAAATTAATTTGCCTTTCCATGTCTGAATGCTCTTATCTATAAAATAAATCAGATTTGCTGTATCAGCTATTGTTGTTGTTGTTGTTAGGTGCTGTCGAGTTGCTTCCAACTCATAGTGACCTTATGCACAACAGAACGAAACACCGCCCGGTCCTGCGCCATCTGCTTGAGCTCATTGTTGCAGCCACTGTGTCAATCCACCTCAATGAGGGTCTTCCTCTTTTCTGCTGACCCTGTACTCTGCCAAGCATGATGTCCTTCTCCAGGGACTGATCCCTCCTGACAACATGTCCAAAGTATGTAAGACACAGTCTCGCCATCCTTGTTTCTAAGGAGCATTCTGGTTGTACTTCTTCTAAGACAGATTTGTTCATTCTTTTGAGAGTCCATGGTATATTCAATATTCTTCGCCAACACCACAATTCAAAGGCGTCAACTCTTCTTTGGTCTTCCTTATTCATTGCCCAGCTTTCACGTGCATATGATGCAATTGAAAATACCATGGCTTGGGTCTGGTGCACCTTAGTCTTCAGGGTGACATCTTTGCTCTTCAACACTTTGAAGAGGTCCTTTGCAGCAGATTTGCCCAATGTAATGCACCTTGATTTCTTGACTGTGGCTTCCATGGCTGTTGATTGTGGATCCAAGTAAAATGAAACCCTGGACAACTTCAATCTTTTCTCCATTTATCATGACGTTGCTCTTTGGTCCTGTTGTGAGGATTTTTGTTTTCTTTATGTTGAGGTGGAATCCATACTGAAGGCTGTGGTCTTTGATCTTCATTAGTAAGTGCTTCAAGTCCTCTTCACTCTCAGCAAGCAAGGTTGTGTCATCTGCTATAATGCAGGTTGTTAATGAGTCTTCCTCCAATCCTGATGCCCTGTTCTTCATATAGTCCAACTTCTCCTATTGTTTGCTCAGCATACAGATTGAATAGATATGGTGAAAGAATACAACCCTGACACACACCTTTCCTGACTTTAAACCAATCAGTATCCCCTTGTTCTGTCTGTACACCTGCCTCTTGATCTATGTAAAGGTTCCTCATGAGCACAATTAAGTGTTCTGGAATTCCCATTCTTCGCAGTGTTATCCATAATTTGTTATGATCCACACAGTCAAATGTCTTTGCATAATCAATAAAACACAGGTAAACATTCTTCTGGTATTCTCTGCTTTCAGCCAGGATCCATCTGACATCAGCAATGATATCCCTGGTTCCACGTCCTCCTGTGAAACCGGCCTGAATTTCTGGCAGTGCCCTGTTGATATACTGCTGCAGCTGTTTTTGAACGATCTTCAGCAAAATTTTGCTTGAGTGTGATATTAATGATATTGTTCAATAATTTCCACATTTGGTTGGATCACCCTTCTTGGGAATGGGCATAAATACGGATCTCTTCCAGTCACATATGAGATACTAGAAGAATGTCTGGGTGATGACATCATAGGTGACCTTCCCCTAGGATCTTCAGGGAGAGAGTGGCCCTGCCAGCACCTTCAGACTTCTAGTCTACTAATAACTGAGCAAGAAATCAAATGACGTATTGCATTGGGCAAATCTGCAAAAGACCCTTGAAAGTATTGAAAAGCAAAGATGTCACTTTGAAGACTAAGGTACACCTGACCCAAGCCATAATATTTTCAATTGCCTCGTGTGCTTGCAAAAACTGGATAATGAATAAGGAAGACTGAAGAAGAATTGATGGCTTTGAACTGTGCCATTGGTGAAGAATATTGAATATAGCATGGACTGACGGAAGAACAAACAAATTTCTTTTGGAAGAAGTATAGCTACAGTGCTCCTTAGAAGTGAGGACGGTGAGGCTCCTTTTCACATACTTTGGACATTCTATCAGGAGAGACCAGCCCTGGAGAAGGACATCATGCCTGTTAAAGTAGAGGGTCAGCAAAAAAAAGGAAGAGCCTCAGTGAGATGGATTAACACAGTAGCTGCAACTATGGGCTCAAACATAGCAATGATTGTGAGGATGGAACAGGACCCAGTAGTATTTTGTTCTGTTGTACACAGGGTTTCGCTGTGAGTTAGAATGGACTCAATGGCACCTAACAACAACAATCACTGAGAGAAATAATTTTGGTTGTTTTGAGCCATCCGATTTATGGTGTTTTGTTAGGGAAGCTCCAGGACACTAAGGCACCCACCTCACCAGAGTGACACGGCTTAGAGGCGACACCCAGGTAGTGTGACTACAGGGCCCAGGCCTTCAGCATCCACCACTTCATGTCTTATTTCATGAGGCAGTTGTGGAAATTGGAAGAGTAATTTGGGTATTGCTCCTGGCCCAGTGCCAGGCACACTGTAAGCATTCCACAGATGGTAACTATTATTAGAGTTTAATATGTAGAAAATGCTTATAGCCTGATTTTAAGGGGAAAAAAGCGTGATTTAAAACTGTATATAAGGCATGGTCTTAATGGGGATTCATACCACATAGAAAATGGTTAGAGAATAAGCCAAAGATGGTATGCCTATGGATTGTGGGTTTATAAATGATTTCTTTTCCTTCTAGATATTTTACTAGTAAGTCTTCATCTTCTTTCCTTTTCAGTGACTATGCATCCTTTTTTATTGTATGTTGTTAGCTTTTCTTAAATTGCTAAAATAACGCAGAAAACAAGTGACAAATCGTATTACATCAAGATAGCCAATAAATGCCCACTCACTCAATGGGTTCCACTCTGCTCTTTACTTTTGCAGTCAGAGAAAACACACATAGAGAAGGTAATTCCTTTAAAAACAGCAGCCCAAGGGAATTTGCTTGCTCAGCTGCTCTCTGGGGGAGGGGGGTACACGGAGATGGTGCTTAGGTCTCAGAGACTGAGAGACCCTCAGCCTAATGGGGCACTGATGACACAATGGCCCTCAAAGACACAGCCTCGGAAGGACACCAGTGCTTAGTCTCCCAGCTCACACATAAATCTTGAGCCCCTATTGCTCACCAGGCCCTCCTGGGAGCCGTGGCACTAACATGAGACCAAAACCCCTGATGTCTGGAGCCTACATTCTAGAAGTGTGGTCAGCAAACAAACAACCAAATAGAGAATACATTGGACGGTGGTAAGTGCAAAAGAGACAAAATAAGAAAGTGAGGGTGATGTAGATGGTTGTGCTTGACTGCTGACTGAAAGATTGGTGGTTCAAGCCCACCTAGAGGTTCCTTGGAAGAAAGGCCATTGAAAACCCTATGGAGCACAGTTCTACTATGACACACATGGGGTTGTCGTGAATCAGGATCAACTTGAAGGCAACTGGTTTGGTTTAGTGGGTTGGATTTTGCCCCTTCCCCCAAAAATTCATGTCCACTCAGAACCTCAGCGCATGACGTTTTTTGGAAACAGGGTCTTTGCAAATGTAATTAAGGTAAAGACTGAGATGAGAAGTGGAGACAGTGAGAGGTGATCGAGTTCTGGTAATAGATTGGGTGTAGGGTAGAAGGAGAACAGCCAAGTTATGGAAGACTCCAAGACTTTCAACCTAGTCTCCCAGATAAATGAAGGCGCCATCTGTACAAATAGGGAGGCTCTGGAAAAGTAGGCTGTGGGAAAGAGGTCAGGAATTTCATAGCTTCCCTGAAGCTAAGATTCTCTGCTTCCAGAGCTTTCTAGAAGGAAAGACAAGATCCTGTGTGTGTAATCAACACAGGCAGGTACTTGCCTGAGCTTATAAATCTGCATGGGGACTCCAGATATCCAGGTCTCAATGTTCTCACGTGGCTGTGTCTCGAATCATCCCAGGGCCCTTGCCAGGCCACCCTGACAGGGTCCTCAGATGCTGACAGGGTCCTCAGATGCTCACCATGACCCATTTCTTGCCAGGCAGCCAGACTGTGTTGAGTTTGTTGAGCTCCTGCTTTGCACCCATGTGAATAGGCCCTGTACTGGGTGTGAGAGGGGTCTGTGGAACTGGAGTCCCAGGACAGAATCTGGCTAGTTTGGGCATCAGCACTCTGGGTGGATTTGTACCTCTCTGAGGCTAGGCTCAGCATCCTTATCTGTGAACTGGGATAATAACTGTGGCCTCATCAATTTGTGAGGACTTAATGAAAGAGCAAATGCATTTCAACATAATGTGCCACATTCTGTTCCAATAAAGTGATGTGTGTGGACTAAATCCCCTCAGCAGTTGCATGAGGCAGAAGTATTATGACTGTTAAGAATTCAATTGTGTCCCTGAAAATATGTATTGGAATCCTAACTGCTATACGTTTCGATGTTATCCTATTTGGGCATAAAGTTTTCTTTGTTATGTTAATTAGATCATATCACTGTATGATGTGTCCTAAATCTTCTGAGGTATCTTAAATCACTTCTGAGTTATAAAAAGAGTAGGTTAGAAACTGATGCAAGCACATACAGGGGAAGAAAGACGGCATGTGAGGATCCTCTAAAAGTAAAGTAACCAGGAGAAAGAGCCAACATGGCACTATAGACAGAAGCACCATACTGTCCCTCTACAGCAAAGACCCTAAAAACTAGTAAAACAGATACAAATGTCAATCCTGGAACCCTAACTATCAAACGAAGGGATAAAGAACTCGATCAAGCACCGAATGGAAGAAGAAACTGACAAAGAATGGAGAACAAGGAGAGCTATGGAGTGGTGGTCCCCTGCCAGCTAACACAGCACAGATTCACCATCTTGGACCACAGCCACCAAGGACCCTAGATAAGGAGTTTGGAAAGGCAGATTCACAGAGCTCCCAACAGGAGACAGACCACACACATCACATCCTCTGAACATCACATCCTCTCCCTTCCCTTCTGCCTATTTGTACCTCTTACCGAGAACTGTGCCACTGAGCAGTATTGGCACAGATTCCTGGACCTCTGGATCCTGCTCCATGCTACTCCCTGGCCCTGCCCTGCAGGTCCCAGTTCATGCCACAAACAACACTTCCCATCCCTCCTCTGTCCACTGGACCTGCCCTGCTGCACCACAGCTGAGCAACAGGCCCTGCCCACCTGGACAAGGTGATAAGAACCATCATGCCCAAAGATGAGCAAGCAACAAAACACGCACAGCACCCCCCACAACATAACCAAATAAAACAAAAAACAAGACAAAACAAACAAACCTACAATCAATAAACAAAATAATTCCTGAATGTCCTGGAGACAGCAGATAATATTAAAAGGTTAAAAAAAAAAAAAAAAAAAAAAACATTCTGCATCCCACTTTGAAATGTGGCATCTGGGGTCTTAAATGCTAACAAGAGGCCATCTAAGATGCATCAATTGGTCTCAACCCACCTGG
This sequence comes from Loxodonta africana, assembly GCF_030014295.1. Classification (NCBI taxonomy): domain Eukaryota; kingdom Metazoa; phylum Chordata; class Mammalia; order Proboscidea; family Elephantidae; genus Loxodonta; species Loxodonta africana. The sequence continues at coordinate 82,468,533 of NC_087355.1, read as the reverse complement.
ATCAAAGGAGAATGAAGAACACCAAGGTCACATGATAACTATGAGCCCAAGAGACAGAAGGGGCCACAGGAACTAGAGACTTACATCATCCTGAGACCAGAAGAACTAGATGGTGCCTGGCCACCACCGATGACTGCCCTGACAGGGAGCACAACAGAGAACCCCTGAGGGAGCAGGAGATCAGTGGGATGCAGAGCCCAAATTCTCATAAAAAGACCAGACTTAATGGTCTGACTGAGACTAGAGAAATCTTGGCGGCCATGGTCCCCAAACCTTCTGTTGGCCCAGGACAGGAACCATTCCCGAAGACAACTCATCAGAGATGGAAGGGACTGGACAATGGGTTGGAGAGAGATGCTGATGAAGAGTGGGCTACTTGTATCAGGTGGACCCTTGGGACTGTGTTGGCATCTCCTGTCTGGAGGGGAGATATGAGGTAGAGAGGTTTAGAAACTGGCAAAAATGTCACGAAAGGAGAGACTGGAAGGGCTGACTCACTAGGGGGAGAGTAAGTGGGAGTATGGGGTAAGGTGTATGTAAGTTTATATGTGACAGACTGACTTGATTTGTAAACGTTCACTTAAAGCTCAATAAAAATTATTAAAAAAAAAAAAAAGGATGGGGTGGCTCCAGTAAGAGACCAAAATAAAACACCAGATGACCTTCTGGTAGAAGAAAAGGGACTGGAACTACCTAACAGAGAATTCAAAAGTCTAATATTCAAGAAAGAGTTGAAGGCAAACACAGACAAAACTAAGGAAAAAATAGACGAAATTATGGAAAATACAGACAAAATCAGGGAAAACACAGACAAAGCAAAGGAAGAATTCAGGAAAATAATACAGGAATGAAATGTCAAAATAAATAATTAGAAATCATACAAAAACAGCAATCAGAATCCCAAAAGATAAACAACAGGGTTTCAGAAATGGACAATGCAATAGAAGGTTTTAGGAGCAAATTTGAAACAATGGAAGAAGTGTTGAGCAGAAATCAAAGACAAACCCTTGGATACCACTTTGTTTGAGGAAAAATCAGAGGAAAAAAATGAAGAAAACCTGAGAATGATGTGGGATACAATCAAGAACAAAAATTTGTGTATGATCAGAGTTCCTGAACAGGGGGAGAAAATGGAAAACCCAGAGAGAATCATTGAAGATTTACTGACAGAAAACCCCTAATATCATGACAGATGAAAAGCTGACCATCCAAGAAGCTCAGTGAACTCCATACAGGATAGACCTCAAAAGTCACCAAGACTTTTCGTAATCACACTCTCCAAAACCAAAGACAAAGAATCCTGACAGAGAAAAACAATAAGTCACATAAAAAGGGGAAACAATAAGACTAAACTCTCATTACTCATCTGAAACCATGCAGGTAAGAAGGCAATGGAATGACATATATAAAACACTGAAAGAAAAAAAAAAATGCCAACCAAGGATAATATATCCTGCAAAATTCTTGCTCAAATATAACGGCAAAATTATGACATTTCCAGGTAAAAGAAATTAAGGAAATATGTAAAAACCAAGCCAAACTTAAAAAAATTATTAAAGGGGGTCCTTTGGATAGAGAATAAACAACATCAGACAACAACCCAAATCTAGGACACAGGAGAGCATAAGCCAGAAAACAAGCCAGATAATGAAATGTCAAGGATAAAACAAAACTAAAAAATTTACAACAGGGAAACAGTGAGGTCAATCAGTAAATGACAAAGTCATAGCAATAAAAGAGGGAATAAACTGTGTAGGTATAGAACTTTCAAATGGAAAGGAAGTCAAGACAATATTAAGCAATAAGAGACTAGTTCAAACTTAGGAAGATAATGGTTAATTTCAAGGTAACCACAAAGAAAGTTAACAAACATACTCATCAAAATAAAGAAAAACATAAGGTCTCAGTAAACACAAAAGCTACAAAAAGGAAAGAAATGTAAAGAAAATCCACAAACAAAAGGAATTCAGCACAGAAAAATTAGAGGAACAAAGAAAACATCAGCACCACAAAAAAAAAAAAAAAAAGAAAAAGAAACACTACAGAATGACAGCAATAAACTCACATCTACCGGTAATCACACTGGATGTAAATGGCTTAAGTGCACCCATAAAAAGACAGAGTGACATAACGGATTTAAAAAAAAAAAAAAAAAAGGACCCATCAATATGCTGTCTACAAGACACACACCTTAAAAATAAAGACATAAATATATTAAATATCAAAGGATGGGAAAAAATATATCAACCAAACACAACTACAAAAGAGCAGGAGCGCAATACTAACCTCAGATAAAACAGACTTTAAAACAAAAGCTATCATAAAAGACAAGGAAGGACACTATATAATGATTAAAGGAACAATCCACGATGAGAACCATAATAAAAATCTACACACGCAGTGACAGGGCTCCAATACACATAAAACAAACTCTAACAGCACTGAAAAGAGAAATTGACAGTTCCACAATAATTGTTGGAGATTTCAAAACACCGCTTTTGATAAAGGACAGAACATCTAGAAAGCAACTCAACAAAGATTCAAATCTAAAGGCCACGATCAGTCAACTTGACCTCATAGATACATATAGAACACTCTACCCAACAGCAGCAAAGTACACATTCTTTTCTAATACACATGGAACATTCTTCAGAAGAGACCACATCTTAGGCCACAAAGCAACCCTCAACATAATCCAAAACATTGAGATTATACAAAGCATCTTCTCTGATCACAATGCCCTAAAAGTAGCAATTAATAACAGGAAGAGCAAGGGAAAAAAATCAATTACATGGAAACTGAGTAACATCCTGCTTAAAAACCACGGGATAGTAGAAAAAATCAAAGCTGGAATTAAAAAATTCCTAGAATCAAACAAGAATGAAAACACATCATACCAAAACTTTGGGACACAGCAAAGGCAGTGCTCAGAGGTCAATTTATAGCAATATGTACACACATCAAAAAAGAAGAAAGGAACAAAATCAAAACATTAGCTACACAACCTGAACAAATAAAAAGAGGACAGCAAAAGAAGTCCACAGCTACCAGAAGAAAGAAAATAATAAAGATCAGAGCAGAAATAAATGAAATAGAGAATAAAATCAAAGTAATCAAGGAATGCCTGGGGCCACAGACTTAGAAATATTCGAAATAGCCTTGACCCTGATTTGGATTTTAGCCTCCAGATCTGTGAGGAAATAAATTTATTTTCTACCCACCTGTGATACTTCTGTTACAGCACCACTAGGTAATGAAAAAAATGCTCATCACACAGGTGAGGAAACTGAGGAAACAGATCATAGCATGTCACTGCTGGAAAAGTGTCATTTAGGATCATGTCAGTTGATGGGGTTCAATGCTACCCTTTTGCAGACCATCAAACTGTGACTCAGAAAAAGGAAGTGGCTTATTAAAGGCACTCAACAAATTAGCAATTGAAGATGGAGCCAGACCCCACACCTCTTCCCTCTTCAGGTAGCAGCCTTTGCCTTACCCCACACTTTCTTTCAGGACCCGGGGTGTGGTGGGGGTAGGGGAGGTTCATGGCCAGACAGCAGACCAGTTGCCATCGAGTCAGCTCCAACTCATGGCAACCCCACTGTGTGTCAGAGTAGAACTGCACTCCATAGGACTTTAAGTGGCTAATTTTGGGGAAGTAGAGATGCCTCTGGATGGATGTGAACCACCAACCTCTCGGTTAGTAGCTGAGTGCTTAACCTTTTGCACCACCCAGGGTCCGGACAGCCTCTTTGTATTTGGTAAATTCTAGAAGGTCTTGGAGCACAGCTGAAAGATGTGCTCTCCAAGGGAAAGCCTTCTCCTAACCCAGCCTTTATAGAAATCTTACCAAGGTCACTATTCCTGAGCTTGTGAAGACTCTCCATGTTTGGAGTGAATCTTCTATGACGATTATGGAATTCTCATGCAGTCACAGTGCTGGGCAAGTCACGCTACTTCTCTAAGCCAAAATTTCCCCATTTGGAAAAAAGTCTTTGCTGTGTACTTTCTAAGAGAATTTGGAAAACCATGTACCACTCTGACATTTTAAATAGATACCTCAAAATTTCGTCCTATGCTTAAATAGTTCCAAGAGACGTTTACTGAAGCAGCACTGTCCAATAGAAGTTTTAAGTTTATTAGTAGCCACAACTTAAAAAATAGACAGGTGGAATTAACTTTAATAATATATTTTATTTAACTCAATATATCCAAAATATAATTTCAACATGTAGTCAATGTAAAAAAATATTAACGAGATAGTTTGTTCTTTTTTTTAATACTAAGTCTTTGAACCCTAATGTGCATTTACACCCACAGAACATCTCAGTTTGGATGAGCCACGTTTTAAGTTCTGAGCAGCCGTGTGTAGATAGCTAGTGGTTACCATATTGGACAGCACGGCTCTGGGGTGTTGTAAAACCACGGCCGTCGAGTTGATTCTGACTCATAGCAACCCTATAGGACAGAGTAGAACTGCCCCACAGGGTTTCCAAGGACAGGATGATGGATTTGAACTTCCGAACTTTTAGTTAGCAGTTGAGCTCTTAACCACTGCACCACCAGGGCTCCAGGGTATTTTATAAATGCTTGAAATCTATTTTTGTCAAAACCTTGGAGCTGCAGATTTAACCTATTCAATTTATGAAAAATATCTGCCTGACGTAACCTAATTGGCAAAGGCTGTCTTTATTGTCAAACCCATCAACCAAATCCAACTTACTATCTGACAGAAAAGTCTGGTTTATTTTGAAATTCAAATTGGTTTGTGTTAAAACACTTGCTGTTAAGCTTCTCATTTCTGAAATAAAATTTAAAGAGTTATGGGTGGATGGACATGTGGATGGATGGATGGACAGGTGGCTGAGGAAAAGGAGGATGGATGGACGGATGATAGATGATAGATGGATAGATAGATGGATAGACAGATGGATAGATAGATAGATTAGATAGATACATAGATACATAGGTAGATACATAGATAGATACATAGATAGTGAGGATGATAATGATAGACGTTGTTGTTGTTCGTTGCCATCGGGCTGACTCTGACTCATGGGACCCTAGGTATGTCAGAATAGAGCTGTGCTCCACAGGGTTTTCAGTCCTGACTTTTTGGAAGTAGATCACTAGGACTTTCTTTCACAGGTGGATCTGAAAGGCCAACCTTTCTGCTAGTAGTTGAGCATTTAACCGTCTGTGCCACCCAGGAACTCTAATGATAGATAGATAAATAGGTAGATAGGTAGCTAGATCTATAGATAGATATGTAGATAGAACACAGATAGATTGTAGATAGATATGTAGACAGACAGACAGATAAAAAGAGAGAACTATGACTTGCCCTAGCTTGTGTTTGATGCCTAGATGAATAAGATGCCAGCGCCTTCAATATTTCTCACAGAAGCACCTGTGCTCTGCCCTCATGGCCTGCCTTCATTTGATGCCCCAGAGGCCAGGTTCAGGATGAAGGAGAAGAAATTATGAAATGGGAACAGAAGTGCTGTGGCGGCCAGGTGGGAGAGGAAAGCTAGAGGGCAGACAGTTTCTGTGGGTCACTTTTAGAAGAGTCCTCACAGATTGGAGAAGACAGGAGCAGCTTCCTTCAAGCTGTCTATTCCCATGAACCCCGGGAAAGTTTCTATACACCCCAAAGAATACACGTTCAGCTGAAGACTGCTAGATAAGAGCATCCCCCAGGGTCCCCTCAGCTTCCCATGAGAGGATCGAAGGACCACAACCCCAGCCCAACTTCTGCTGACGATTTAGGGAAGCTGGCGAGGCCTGGGATCTGAGGACAAATTGTCTGGCCTGAACCTCAACTTCGTGTTTCCTTAGGAATGTGAATATGAGCAAAGCACTCGATCTCTCTTCCTCTCGTTTTTCTCTTCTGTAAAATGGGATGGCCTTAAATTAACTCACTGAACCACTGTAGGGTAAGGAAACTGGCACACTGAGCATCTGGGGCCTGGCACCTTGGAAGAGCTCAGGAGGTGTCAGCTATCGTTCATAGCATCCCAGTACCCCCCCCCCCAGATAAGCACAGCTGTTGATGAGTTAATTTCGAGTCATAGCGACCCCTTGTGTGTCAGAGTAGAGCCTCGTGCCACAGGGTTTGCAACTGCTGATGTTTTGGAAGGAGATCTCCAGGACTTTCTTTCAAGGCACCCCTGGGTTGATTTGAATTACCAACCTTTCTAACTTTTGGGTTAGTAGTTGAGCACTTAATCATTTGCGCCACCCAGGCACCCCATCATTCCCAATACCCATTACCAATGGGAGTCGGAGGGGACCTGAAGAGACCTAACGCTGAAGATGCTGTAGACTCCGCCACCTTGATAATACCAGGTGTAAGAAAGGTAACTTTCTCTGTTAGTCTCCCTTTGTAATTCAGCCTCGCCATTTGACAAATAAGCAAACAGGCTCAGAGATGCAAGAGCGGGTGGGTGAACAGTTACTAAGCACATTTCCGGTGCGGCGGAATGTGCTAGAAGTATGCACAGGTGGAAGTAGGTGTCACTTCCCCGATTTGCAGATGGATCAGCTGAGGCATAGACCATTCTTGCATTGTTGTTATCGTCCCCAGGGGGATGAAGGTGGCCGTGATGGGAAATAATGAGCATCACCTGCACCACCCGTGGCCAGGGCATTTGACTTTGGCATTTACTAACTGCACTCACACGCATCACCTGTGAGCATGTACGTCGCAGCAACCTTGGCAGAAGTTACCTTTTTACCTATGAAGAAGCCGTGACTCAGCAAAGACAAGGAACTTGTCCAAGACCGTGCTCAGGGGGCGGAAGCTGCACTTCCAATCAAGCGTGTGTGGGAAAAGCCCATGGGGTTTCCAGCATGCCTTGCCCCAGTTCGGAGAGCCAATTCTCTTCTTGCAGAGGCCTCTTGAGTTGGCAACGCCTTCCAGACCCCCACTGTCCCACCCCATCTTCTTCCAGCCCAAACAGTAGACACTCCAGCCTCTCGCCAGAGTTAGGGCCCAGGGGTGGCTTCGTGGTTCAGTGAAGTGGCTAATGAAATAGGGAATGCCATTTGCCTTGTGAATAAACAAGCTGACAGGCCAGGTCTGGTCCTGTGTTAGGTGCCCTGCTCAAGGTGGGGCCATGAATCCCTGGTAATAATCACCTGCTGTTGTAGGATCAGAAACCCTGGTGGCATAGTGGTTAAGTGCTACTGCTGCTAACCAAAGGTCAGCAGTTCAAATCCACCAGGCGCTCCTTGGAAACTCTATGAGGGCAGTTCTACCCTGTCCTATAGGGTCACTATGAGTTGGAATCGAGTCGACAACGATGAGTTTGGTGTTTGGTTTGGTTGTAGGATCATAGAGCTGGGATTCCCAGTCGTCTGGGGCCCAAGCACCCAGTTGCAGTTACGAAGCTGGCTAGGTAGGGACACTGAAGGTCTCGTTGAAGCCACATGGAGCAGGGGGTCCATCTGTTTGGTTTCTGCTACACAAACCGAGACACTGAAAGTCGTAAACGTGCTGGCTGGGGACAGTCCACAGCTAGGCCTGGGGAGAGAAACCATGAATATTTGTCTGGGGTATCAAACACGGAAACAGTAAAATGATAATAAAACCAAAATCATAACAACAACAGCAAATAATAGCAACTGTCGTGTATTAGCTCATGCCTCATGTAAAACGTATGAGGACTTGGATTTTTCCAGTTTGCGGAATAAAAGCACCAAGGTTCAGACAGGTGAAGAATTTGTGAAGTTACACAATCTGTGCCTGGCGTAGCAGGGACTAGAGTGCAGGCATGTCCACTCACAGGCTGGCCCTTGTGTCCACCTGGCCATGTCCCCTCTGAACTGTCACACGGTGCTTGGAAACAGGCCGACCTTCCATGGGGCAGATGGACGCCTACGGCCGATGAACCTCAGTGTGTATGTTTGTAGCTAAGTCTTTCTCTCTCCTCCTTTCTCTTGGAGATCTGCCGAGAGCCATGTCCTCAACTGATGCCGAAAAGGACTTCATTTAGGATCTTCTAATGTAAGTCTTCCTTCAGGGGACTGAGACTAGAATGGACAACACTCAGATTTCCAAACTGGACTGGGAGGAAGACAGCACTCTACTGAAGTACTACAGCCCCGAGCCAGCACCCAGCCGGAGGTGGGAAAACCTAAATTCTTATCCTTACAGTCCAGGTGGTACTGAAGAACACCATGTGCCCCAGGTTGGGGTAACAATGCAACCTTTAAAAGCATTTGCATTTTTTTTTATCATCAAAGTAAAGTATGATCTTTATAAAATAATTGGAAAAAGATGAAAATAAAAATGACCCCGTATCTAGTGTTAATATTTTGGTGCCTTGCCTTCCATCTTTTATTTTACATCGTAAAATGAACTTCTGTTACCAGGTTCTCTGGTAAGCGCCGTGCTTACCTTGCTTACCAGATCAACTGTAGTGAACAATTTCACATTTTTTCACCAAATCAAAGACTCTGCTCCTAGGTACAGCTGGCACCTACCTCTCTCCCAACCCCACAGGTCCTTCCTACAGAAACAAAGGGTCTTTTCAAATTTACAATCCCCCCAGTAAGCAAAGTAAGCACGGGCTTACTTGTGCTCACTTACTAGTCTGTAGTGAACAATTTCACAAAGGTTTCACTACAGATGAACTGATAATCTGCTCCTGGTTACAATGATCAGAAGACAAAAACAAAATGTACTGTCTTGTGTAACTGAGGCCCTTAGATGTGGATGACAGTTAAATTCCAGCTGGTCCCATATCATTGGAGCCCCATCCGTCTTGTTCCCTCTCAGCTCAGCCAGCTCCGCCAGGCCTCTTTCTCAGACAGGAGGTGTACAAGATCCATAGCATGCAAAGGTCTGTGATCCCAGAAGAAGGGAGATTCCTTGCCCAAGGGCATTTCCAGGAAGTCTCTGACTGGTCTGCTTGGGACACATCCCACTGTTGGAGCTTTGCAGAATGTGGACCTGCAGTTCCCCAAAGAGAGGGCCCTGGGCGGAGAACATCACTTCTCTCTCTCATTATATGATAGGAATTAAACTAATTAGATGCTAATATTTGTTGGGAGTACCTGCATGGCACAAACGATTAACCACTTGGTTACTAGATAAAAGGTTGGTGATTCAAATCCCCCCAGAGGAGATTTAGAAGACAGACCTGAAGATCTACTTTCAAAAACCCTATGCCACAGTTCTACCCTGCACACATGGGGTTGCCATGAGTCGGAACTGACTCAATGGCAACCAACAACAGTAATGTTTTTTGAATGAATGAACGGGAAGGAGCTTGATTTACACACACAATTTCACTTATTCTCCGTATCACCCCTCCCGCTAACCCCTCCTGCTAATCAAAAGGTTGGTGGTTAAAATCCACCAGCCACTCCTTGGAAACCCTATGGGGCAGTTCTACCCTGTCCTATAGGGTTGCTATGAGTCGGAATTGACTGGACGGCAATGGGTTTATCACCCTTCCTATGAACTCAAGGCAAAGGACAGCATCACTCTCCATTTTCGGATTAAAGAACTGTACCCAGAGAATGAGAATTACTAGAACTGAATTCTTCTGAGTCCTTTTTGCTTGGCTCACTTGTTTAATCCTCACTGATGAAATTAACACATGAAGAATGCAGAGCCGAGTTTGGCATGGGGTAAGCACTAGGTAAAAATCAGCATTTGCTGTTGTTGTTGTTATTATTATTGCACCACCCGTCTGTCAGTTTGTTGTACTGCAGTGGCTTCCATGTTGCTATGATGCTGAAAGCCATGCCACCAGTATTTCAAATACCAGCAGTGTCACCCACAATGGACAGGTTTCAGTGGAACTTTTGTACTAAGACAAACTACTTTCAAAAATTGATCTACTTCCAAAAATTAGCAAATGAAAACCCTATGGATCATAAGAGGATATTGTCTGATATAGTGCTGGAAGACGAGTTCCCTAGGTTGGAAGGCACTAAGTAATAGTCGTAACAATGGACTCAAACATACCAATGGTCATGAAGATGGCGTAGGACCAGGCAACCTTTCATTCTGTTGTACTCGGGGTCACCATGAGTTAGAACTGGCTCAACAGCAACTTACAACAGCAAGAACATTATTATTACTATCATCATCATCACCTATGGTAACAAGTATCAACAACTCACCACACTTTGTTAAAATACTTGTGAAGTGCCCGGTGAAGTCTTATGAAGAGTGGATTGTAGGCCCTATAAGACTTCTTCTAAGGAAGGCTGGCATTTCAGCACCCTCAGGTCACTTTACATGGATGAAGGCAGCTCCGTCTACTTATGTGACCTGCTCATAAAGTTATCTCAAGTCTATTCGATTTTCATTTAGAAACAACAGAGCTTTGCACTGGGTGATCCCAAATCCTTTCCAAGAAAGCTCAGGGCAGATGGAAGCCCACCAGTGGAATTCAGTCTTCCAGTCACCAGGAGTTTTGTTTGTTTTAAATAAGCTTTGTTTTCTAAATACAAAAGTAACACTTGCTCATTGCAGAATTTTTGAAAGATTGATAAAAATATGGAAAAGGAAATGAATACAATGTATAATTTCACCTCTCAGAAGCAACCACTATGAGCATTTCATTTGATTTCTTAATATTTATTTTATTTTTTCCTGTGCCAATACTTTCCAATGTCAATACATTTTAATTTTTCCTTCTTCAAACTCTTTTATGAGTGAATCAAACTTTTACTGCCTCACATAAATATTTACCATCTCTCTTGAAATTATTTATTATTCAATCATGTAAGACACTAAGGACCTGCCGAAGGCATCCTTTGATACTTTGACATGAAGAGTCTATAATTTCAGGCGAAATTTTCTGTGTGGTGTCAATTATTATTTCACAGGACATTAAATCTTAAAATATAAACTTCTTACAGTTTTCCAGAAGGAATGCAATGGAGAACATGAGTGCTCCAACTCAGCATTAACACCACTGGCAGCTTGGCACAACCTGTCCTGACTTCATTTTGAAAGTCCTGGTGCACAGGGCGTCGGAACTGGAAATGGGTGTAGAAATAAATTACCTATTTTACAACGTAAGGAAATGAGGACCTCGGAGGGTATGTGCGTAGCTTGTTTCTAGCACTCATCTCAGTGTACTGTAATTTCTGGGGTTGTACATGTTTCTTGTATTAGATAGATATCACTGGGGGCAGGAACCACATCTCATTCATCATGGGATTTCCAGGGCTTACACTGTGCTCAAACTCAACTCAGATGCTACAGGACTTGCCTCAGGTACTGATGACCCCAGGGAATGAAGGTGAATGGTCATATTCAGTGAATGTGTGATGGGTGAATGGATGAAAATGGAAAGGAGCAAGGGATGGGGAAGGGGTAGAAAGAAGGAAGGATGGAAGGGAGGGAAGGAGGGAGGGAGGGAGGGAGAGAGGTAAGGAGGGAGAAGGAGCCCACAGATTATCACACCAACATATGTCTATGGAAAGAGTATGAAACTTTGGAAGACCTGAATCTACACTACAACTCTTCATTTTCTATGTGCAGCCCTTAGTGAAACACGGAAGGACTTGATCTTCATAACCTGTAAGAAAATAAGATAATCCGTGCCCTGGCCACTTCTAAGGGCTGGTCAAGGAATAAGTATGTGAAAAGATTTTTAAGCTCTGAAACAGTCTAAGGAGACCAGGTGTACATAATATTATTTTCCAAAATTGCCCAAACCTGGTCCTTATTCTGTGGTCCTGGGCAAGTAGCTTAATCTCTCTCAGAGCCTCGATTTTTTCTTCTCCACAGGGGGCCATTGCTGCCCAGCTCTCAGGGTTGTTGTGCAAACATAGAGAGAATCCATATTGATGCCCTGCCACAGTTCCAGGCACACATTGCCAAAGTGGTTGCAGGAGGATTGGCTGAACAGCACTCTGGAAAGGAGGCTGATGTCTGACCTCTTCTAAAAGTCAGAACAGAGAAGGGGTCTTGTCAATCACACCTACTATGTTAACAGCCCCAGGGAATCAGGACCCCCATCAGGGACATCAAGCTCTTGAACTTGAGGTACTCAGAAGACTGCTCCGCATGGGTCTTCTTACTCCATTCCATCATCCATGTGGCCAACTGCCTGGTCATGCAAATGCAAATCTCTCCATGTTGATGTTATGAATAATAGCCTATATGAAGACGAGAGAAAGTCTCCTAACGAGACACCTAACCAGTAGCCACTTGCTGTAGCGTTGACTCCAACTCATGGCAACTCAACGTGTGTCAAGGTAGAATTGCACTCCGTAGGGTTTTCAATGCCAGGCCTTTCTTCTTCCATCTGTGGAAGGACTCAAACCTCCAACCTTGTGAGTAGTAGCTGAAAGCATTACTGTTTGCACTACCTAGGGACTCCACTCGCAACTTTTTTGTTAGTTGCCACTGAGATGACTCTGACTCATGGATGGCAACCTGATGTATAACAGAAGGAAACGTTGTCTGGTCCCACATCTCTTCCAGGATCTTTGATATGTCTGAGCCCTTCGTGCCAACCTCTTTATGTTATGCTATTATGGGCAGCTATTATGTCAGTTCATCTCATTGAGGGTTTCTCTCATCTTCACTGACCCTCTACTTTACCAAACAGGATATTCTTTTCTAGCAATTGGTCTTTCCTGATGACGTGTCCAAAGTAAGCAAGATGAAATCGCACCATACTCACGTCTAAGGAACAGCCTGGCTGTACTTATTCTGAGACAGGTTACTTTGTTCTTCCGGCAGTCTGGGGTATATTCAATATTCTTTGCCAATACCACAATTCAAAGACATCAATTCTCCTTCTGTCTTCCTTTTTCATTATCCAGCTTTCACATGTGTATGAAGCTATTGAAAAGACTTTGGCTTAGGTCAATCACATGTCACTGTCCTCTTTATAAAGAGCTGGTGGTTTATGGAGACATCCACAGGCCTTGCAGCTTCAGCAGCCAGCAGGGCTCCTGCGTGCAGCCCACACAGTGGTACAGGTCGTGCACTTGCCAACTCCACTGGGTGCCACTCCCAGCAATGCCCCTGGAATGTGTGGCACAAATAATATGTTGTCTGGCTCCAACGCTATCCAGCTTTGCCCCCATGGGGCCCCCCTCCTTACTCTGCTTACACTCAAAGAAGAGAGCATGGATTGACAGCATGCTGGAAGTAGATTCTGGGTCTGAGCTTCACCAGGACCAGCAGCTTGCTCAGAAGCACCAGGAAGGGTCAGAGGGAAAGAGATATCCATTGCACTTGCCCTGGGAAACTGCTCCAGGACATTCCCATGCTCATCTGGCGGGGCGTCTGGAACAGACTGACAAGATGATGAATGTCAGTTGGGGAGGAAAAGCCGAGGGCTAATTGGCTTGGGATAAACTCTGACTGGAGGAGTCCCCCCTGCAGAATGTCATTGCCAGGCAGGGAGATAAGCCTGGGAAAGAGAAAATGCTGCTCAGACTGGCTTCTGAGCCTCAGGGATGAGAGAACAATGGCCACCATTTGCTGAGTGCCAAGCCTGTGCTCTGTGCTATTCTAAGTACTACACATAGCAACTCAGTTATTCCTCACACAAGCACCATCGGATCAATACAGCCACTACCCTTGTTTTGAGAAGGCTTCGGACTATGTTCATCAGCAAATATCAGAAAACTGGACTAACAGTGGCTTAACCAAATATGGGCTTGTTTTTGCACATAGGAGAGGTCAGGAGGTGGGGAGCTCCTGGTGTTGGTTTGGCTTGTCCACCACGCTACCTGAGATCCAAGTTTCTTCCAGCTGCTCTCTCTGCCATCCTTACCAGTTGCCACATTATCTCATGCTTGTTGTCTCATGGTTGCAAAATGTCTGCTGTCAGTCCAGCTATTACATCCATTATCATGGCAGAAAGAAAAGGGAAAAAGAGGCCCCTGGCTACTTGAAAGTGCAAAGGAATTCGGGAAAGAGGGGAATATGATTTCAAATGTTTATCACTACTACCACCATTGCTGCTGCTACTACTACCAACAACAAAAGCAACAACAACAAATAGTATGCTTCGTTCTCACTATGTTCCAGGGACTATTCCAATGCTTGTACGTTTTTTATCTCATTTAATCAAATTCCAAACCTGCGTCTCTTATGACCGAGGGGTATTAGGTTTTCCACATGAAGTTTATCTTAACCCCCATGTAGAAGAGGATTTTGGTACCCCTCCTCCAGTCTCCTCAGCTTGCGTCTCATTTCAGTCTCAGCTGCAGGGGACAGTGGTGGCAGCAACCAAACTCAAAAGAGCTTTTAGTATTTTCTGCTTTCTGTGTTGTTGTTGTTGTGTGTTATCAAGTCGATTCTGACTCATAGCGATCCCTGTAGGACAGAGTAGAACTGCCCCGTAGGGTTTACTAGGCTGAAATCTTTGCAGGAACAGATCTCTGGGTCTTTTCTCCCGTGGAGCAGCTGGTGGGTTTGAAACGCCAATCTTTTGGTAACCTGCTGAATGCTTAACCTCTGTGCCATACAGTCCAGAATAGAGTGTGTGTGGTCGCATGCTTCCCCTGTGAGGACAGGGCTATAACCAGCCCAGTCCATGAAGTGCGTTCTGAGAGAGAAGGTGTCTTAGTCTAGGTTCTCTAGAGAAGCAAAAACAGCAAAACATATTTAGATATATAGAGAGAGACTTACTTCACAGAAATGGCTCCCGAATTACGAAGAAATGGCTCATGCAATTGTGGGGGTAAGCAAGTCCCAAACCCACAGGTCAGATGATAGGCTGATGACCTCCACTTTCTCACATGATTGCAGGCTGACAAACCCAAAACTTGCAGGTCAGGCGACTGGCTTGAGGCCCTTGCTGGCTTACATCCCAGGAACCGGTCTGAGAAGACAGGGAGGTTGCAGGATCAAAAAGAGGGCGAGCTTTGCCAGAACATTCGTTTATATCATGGATGCAGGCCACATCCCAAGGAAACTCTTCTTCCAACTGATTGGGTGCTCAAGTCAGATCAGATCACAATATGAGGGGTGTTACATAGTGTCAGCCAAACCACTGAGAGTGATAGCCTAGCCAAGCTGACACATAACATTAACCATCACAGGAGGAAAGTCAGAGCACTGTGGCCAGAAAAAGACGGAACGGATGCTGGAAAGGCAGCCACATGTAGACGAGGCTGGCATGTGGCAGGAGCTGGCAGGAAGCAGGAGCTCAAGTGACGGTGATTGAATCCATGTGGCCGAGTTACAAGTCATCTTTTTAATTGGAGCCCAAAATCGTATTGGGGATGGATATCAAACTAGTAATAAACCCAACAGCTTACGTGTTTGGCACTTTGTAGCTTACAAAGTGTTTTGACGTAAATCGTCTCTTCTGTCCACAACATGAAGAGAGACTGAGGAAATAATGAATAAAATGAATGAATGTGCAGGCTGTGGCAGTTCCTTCAAACCTGGTGTAGTGGAAAGAACCTGGTACACAGGAGAATCCCTGGCCCCTGCCCAGGCCCTGGGACACCATGAGGTTAGTCTTAATGGCTACTCTGCCAGGGTAGCAAAGGAGGCAGGAGCTAACAGCACAGAAAATGGCACCCCCTGCAAAGCAAGCCAAGGAAGAATAGACTCACTAAAGCCTTGCTGAACATAGCTGATGTGTGCCAAATTCTCCATCCCCAGGGAAGGACCCGAGGCTGTAAGTGTGGTAAGAATGCAATTCACAGAGTTCACTGAGCACTTTCTAAATGCCAAGCCCTCTACCAGGTCCTCAGAAGACATAAAGAGAAAAAAGACTGGGAAAACGCAAAATCTAACATCCCGGGCTTCCTAATTCCAGACACTTATCTGTGCCCCACAACTCAGAAAAACAACTTGTTAACGCAGTCCACACCACTAAGGCATAAGGGAGTGAGGCTCTTTCTATAATGCATCAGCCAGGCAGGTCTTCTCAACAGGTGGGTTTTAATATGACCAGTGGGGAAAGATCGGGCGGTCCCCTCAATTCCGCCAACAAACAAGAAATATCTCCTCCACCATTGGCTGGTCTCACCATCAGCTTCGTTCTCTTATAATTTCAAATGTGTTTCCTCTCAAGGGCACACTCTGAATCACACACTTCACCTGGATTATTTATAATTCATGCTCTGATAATGCTGTGAGCTAGGATTATTACTCTCATTTGGTAAAAAGGGGAAACTGAGGCTCAAAGAGGCACATGACTGCCCAAGATTGTATGACTGATAGCATCAAGATTTGACTCCAGGCTTCTCACCACAGTCTTCTAAGAACCCAGGAGGGACCCTTTCATCAGCAGCTGTCAGCCTTTCTCATCTCCTCCACCTCTGTCTCACCTTGCCCTCTCGGGCACTCTCTAGGTTCAAATCTCTGTTCTGCCATTTGTTTGATCGTGGGCAAGTTGGTTAACTACTCTGAGATTTAGTTTTCTGATCTGCCAAATGGAAATGACTGGACCAATGAGCAACATCATGATAAATGGAGAAAGGATTGAAGTTGTCAAGGATTTCATTTTACTTGGATCCACAAACAACAGCCATGGAAGCAGCAGTCAAGAAATCAAAAGACACATTGCATTGGGTAAACCTGCTGCAAAGGACCTCTTCAAAGTGTTGAAGAGCAAAGATGTCACCCTGAAGACTAAGGTGCTCTTGCCCCAAGCCATGGTATTTTCAATCGTGTCATATGCGTGTGAAAGCTGGACAATGAATAAGGAAGACCGAAAAAGAGATGACGCCTTTGAATTGTGGTGTTGGCGAAGAATATTGAATATACGATGGACTGCCAAAAAAATGAACAAATCTGTCTTGGAAGAAGTGCAGCCAGAATGCTCCTCAGAGGCGAGGATGGCAAGACTGCATCTTACATACTTTGGACATGTCATCAGGAGGGATCAGTCCCTGGAGAAGGACATCATGCTTGGCAGAGTACAGGGTCAGCAGAAAGAGGAAGACCTTCAACGAGGTGGATTGACGCAGTGGCTGCAACAATGAACTCAAGCATAACAACAATTGTAAGGACGGCGCAGGACTGGGCAGTGTTTCATTCTGTTGTGCGTGGGGTCACTATGAGTCGGAACCAACTCGACGGCACCTAACAACAACGACATGGTTATAAAAAGGGGCCCTGATACACAATGGTTAAGCACTCAGCTGCTAACTGAAAGGTCCGCAGTTTGAACCCACCAGCTACTCTGCGGGAGAAAAATGTGGCAGGCTGCTTTCATAAAGATTTGCAGCCTTGGAAGCCCTATGAGGCAGTTCTACTCTGTCCTAAAGAGTTGCTATGAGTCAGAATTGACTCCACAGCAATGAGTGGGATGGTTATAAAAAGGAGCCCTGGTGGTCCAATGGTTAAGCATTCGGCTGCTAACCAAAAGGTTGGCAGTTCACACCCACCCAGTGGCTCTGCAGGAGAAAGACCTGGCCATCTGCTTCTACAAAGATTACAGCCAAGCAAAACCCATGGGGCAAATCTACTGTGTCACATGGTATCACTATGAGTCAGAATAGACTCTAAGGCACGCAACAACAACATGGATATAAATAGCACTATTGTTCATCAAACGTTTAGTCTTGCATCCTACTGCCTCCGTGGAAGATACACAATTCCCCATCCCATCCATGTTGGGATCCTGTACTTGTGACAATTTGGCCAATGGAATAGGACATACACCACGTTGAAAGAGAGGCATTAAATGTGCATGGCTGATTTAGCTTGGCCTCATGTGCTCCTGGAGCCCTGGGTGGCCCAGTGGTTAAGAGGCTGCTAACCAAAAGGTTGGCAGTTCGAATCTACCAGCCACTGCTTGGAAACACTATGGGGCAGTTCCACTCTGTCCTATAGGGCCTGTATGAGTCGGAATTGACTCGATGGCAACGGGTTGGAGTTTCTGTGGTTTCATGTGTTCCGGCCACACACCATGAGTAAATCATGCCCGAAATAGCTGTGACTCCTTCTGCCTGGGTCCTGGGTGACACATAGGTGTAGCAGTCCTGGACTCAATCCACAGCCTACAGCATAGTTCCACAGCCAACACTAGACTTTGAGTGAGAAACAAATGCCTCTTGTTTTCAACCAGTGGTTTTCAAAGTGTGGCCCCTGGACCAGCAGCATCAGCATTACTTGGTGTCTTAGGCTGGGTTCTCTAGAGAAGCAAAACCAGTAAAGCGTATAAATATATATAGACAGAGATTTATACCAAGGAAACGGCTCATACAATTTTAGAGGCTGAAATGTCCCAAGTTGGTGTATCAGGATAGAGGCTTCTCTCAATCCACATAGCCACAGGGGCTGATGAACCCAAAACTGGTAGGTTGGAGGGGGGGACTCCCGCTCTCAGGCTCTGAAGATGGATGAATTCCAAGATCTACAGATAAGCTGATAGTTCAAGCACCAAGAGCCAAAGGTCAGACAAACAAGAGGTAGCCCAGGATCCAGACTGAGCTAAAAAGCCAGAACAACTGCTTATATTTGGATGTAGACCACACCCCCAAGGAAATTCCCTTTCAGCTGATTGGCTCCTCTCAGCTGATTTAATCGTGGGAGTGATCACATATAAACACTGCAAATCACGGCCTAACCAAGCTGACACACCATCTTAACCATCACACTTAGAAACTTGTTAGAAATTCAAACTCTCAGTCAGACCCCGCCCACCCTACTGAATCGGAAACTCCAGGGGTGGGGCCTGGCAATCGGTGTGTTAACAAGCTTTCCAGACGATTCTGCTGCAGCCTCCAGTTTGGAAACCACTGCTATAAATAATTAAAATATTGGGATTATTTGTTGCTTCAGCAGCAATTTAGTAATAATCCTACACTTAGGGGTTTCTATTAGGACACAATAAGATAATATAGAAGCTCCTGGGATAAAGCTCCATCCCCCAGTCTTTAACTTAGCGTACAAAATCCTTTATGATCTGGCCCCTGCCATCTCTCCAGCCTCATCCACCCCCACTGCCCCAAAGCGACCCAGCCCCTTACATAACAGAACCCCAAAGAACCTCAGAGGTCAGTAGATGCAACCCCCAATGCGGAAAATGAGCCCAGGAGAGGTGGAGGGATGTGCCTAAAGCCACAGAGAGGGTTTAGTCCCGGTTTCCTGACTCTAAGCCCTTACTTGGTGGCATGCAGGGCTCCCTGCAGGTAAAGGTAAGTACAGGTACATTTACCCACAGCACCAGCCATTCTGAGCCATACGAGGTGAAGATCCTCATGTCTGGTGTTAACTTCCAGCTCTCCAACTAGCTGTCCCAGAAGCCCTGCTGGGTCAGGGTCTCTTTCCAGTACCAGTACTGAACACCAGACCTACAGGTAAACACCACTGCCTCAATGGTTCCCACCAGGACTGCCCTCAGCTCACGTGCCCTTGGAGACAGCTAGGGGAAGTGGTGCCTTCCAGCTGACAGCTGAGCACTTTGTGTGGCCACACAGCTGCTCGGCCTCTGCATCTGTAAGAAAGATGTAGGCACCTCTGGAATCAAAGCATAGACCCTCCATCGCCTTAGAAGGGGAATGAAGACGCCACCTCCTCCATCAGACTGTTAAGGGGAGTAAATGAGACCATGAGTGTAAAGGGCCTAGCACAGTAGGGGGTGGCCAGTGCTGACCGTCCTTCTCTCATTCCTCACTCAGCTGTAGGCAGCTCCAAAGAGTCAACCTGCAGACAAGGGTGATAGCAAACCTGCCAAAAAATGGTGTCTCAGTGTCCTACTGCTACTGGAACAGAAATACCACAAGTGGGGGTGTTTAAAGAACAGAAATTTATTCTCTCATGGTTCAGGAGGCCAGACATCCAAATTCAGGGCACTGGCCCTAGGGGAAGGCTCTCTCTGTTGGCTCTGGGGGAAGGTCCTTGTCTCTTTCAGCTTCAGTAGCCCAGGCATTCCTCCTTTCCCTGTCCATCTTCACATGGCATCTATATTCCCCCAATGTGTGCTTGCTTCCATGTCTAATCTGCTTTTTTATCTTAGAAGTGGTTAGGTTTAGGGCACAACCTAAACTGTTATGGTCTTATTAACGTAAAAGAAAACCTTATTCTCATCTGGGATCACACGCACAGTTATAGGGGTTAGAATTTCAACGCATTTTGGAGGGACACTGTCATGGATTGAATTGTGTCCCCCCCAAAATATGTGTCGACTTAGTTAGGCCACGATTCCCAGTAGTCTGTGGTTGTCGTCCATTTTGTGATTTGTAATTTTATGTTAAAGAGGATGGGGTGGGGTTGTTACATACCTAACAAATATCATAATGTAATCCTACGTGAATATCTATGTTCAACATTATTAGTCCCCCTAGTGTAGTGCTTTTGGCCAGCAATGTGACATGTCTAGCAAACATAATGATGTAATCTGTTAACGCCTATGTTGAAGGTTGTAGGGCAGCACCGTGGAGCCGGGAAGGCGATAGTCACGTGATCGCTAACCCTCGGCAGGTGCGGATCAGTCATGTCTTTCTGTGGCTGGTGATGGAAACCATTCCCAAACTGGCTTAACTCTTTCAGGACTGGCAGTATATATACCTACCACTTACTTTCTGTATGTCTGGGGTTCATGGGAAAACTACTGTTCCGGCAGGCAGAGCCCCATCTAACAATTTGAAACAGGAAAAATAGATGTGTGCTAAAAATTACTGTTTTTATAGGGTATCGTATGAGGATAGTGTGGAACACTGGGTAGGAAGAGCAGGAATTTTGAAATTTTGAAAATTTTTTATTTGGTACACACGTGTACCTATGGACTCTGGGGGTAGAATTTGTGTTCACAAGGGGTACGCATATATACCTCTAGACCCAAGGGTATGATTTGTGGAATAAGGCATAAAACAAAAAACATATTACCCATTAAATATTCAGACACACTCAACAGTTTAGCATCCCACTCCATTACTGAAGACACATAGAATCAACAAAAAATTAGAAGGAAAAATCATTGGGTCACAAAAGGGTTTGAAGCATGAAAGGAAACGTGTTGGTTTACCGGTAGCTGAAAAGTCTAGCATGGACTCACGTCAGGTCCTGCTGGGTCTATAATTTCAAACTAGGTCACCAGGATCTGATCATTCTCCTTCTGTCCCTCATCTCTGCTCCCCTGCGTTGGTGTCACCTCCAGGCAGGGTCTCTGCACATCATGTCCCCAGGCTGGGAGCAGCCTCCTGGAAGGAACAATCCTCGCGGGAAGAGTAGGGGGCCCCTTCCCAACAGGTCCAACAGAAGTATCAGGGATGAATCCTGTTGGCTTCTCATCCTTGTGACCAGGGAAAGATGACATACTGTGCACCCAGGACCTGGTCTGGGCTCCTCCCTGGGCCTCATCTGAACCACATGAACTGAGAGTGGCAAGGAGTGGTTCCCCCAAATGAATCAGTGCCGTGGCTTATGGGAGAAGGAAGGATTCATGCCGGGGGAAAGCAAAGCGGAAGCCCTCTCTGCAGAGCCTCTCATCTGCTCTGCCACAGCAGTGGGACAGAGGCAGGCATGTGAGGTTTGGCAAAGGGGCCGCATCCCTGAGGGAGCTGGAAGCCACACCTTGGTGAGCAGAAGGCACTGGGCTGCTGGTCTTGGATGAAGGACATCAAGTAACATCCTGGGATATAAGTGTGTCAGCATTTACACACACACACATACTAAATACACACACACGCATGTGCATGTGCGCACGCACACACACACACATCTTCTTGATGATACGCTGGATTCTGTCTTCAGCAGAACCCTCCAAGTACAATCTGAAAGCCTCCACTTTACAGGTGAGAAAATAGAGACCTGAAACAGCCACATGACCTACCTGAGTCCTCACAGCTGCTCAGTGGCAGAAATTCGCTGAGGATTCAAACCTTCTAGACATCCCCAAAACTAGAAGGTACTGGAGGAAATGTCTAACCCTGTGAGTACCATATATTCTCTGTAGCCCGGGTCTCCAGGGCCTTCCAAGAAGAGAATGGGATGGCCAGGACTGTGGAATGCCAAGCTCAAAGCTATTTGCTTTTGTCTTATAATTGGCGCTTCTGCTTAATATTGTGTCTTGGGGAAAGGATTCAGCTGCTTAAAAAAAATTTTAACAAATAATTAAAGAAATGAATACATCAGTATAAACCCACTGGCCTCACACATCCTTCCCACTTTATGGAAGAGAACAGTGAGTCTCTGAGAGAGAAGGTGCTGGCCCAGGCCCGGGACTGCCAGACACCAAGGAGAGCACAGAAGCCAGGTCTCCTGGCCGCCATTTCTCGGAGCCCCACCTTGCCTCTCTGTCTGCATGGGGCCATAGAGTGTTTTACCCTGAGTTTTACTGGAGGGAACTGGGTGATTTTAAAATACTGTATAATTGACTGGACCCACCGTGGGTCTGTCCAAATCAACCATGAAAACAGCTGGAAATACCAAATCAATGGCGTCTCAAGCTGGCCCTGAGCTACAAGTGAATGTGTGCCATTTTCAACAAAGAATGCAATACTAAGGAGTAGAATGCTAATAAAACCTAGGCAATAAATTGCATGTTAAAAGCATCATGGGAGACTGAGATCGCTCTTTTAAGAAACCCTATGAGGAATACTTTGGTAGAGTAAGAAGAAAAAAAAGCCTCTAACAATGGAATAAAAATCACTCATTTGAGTCTTATAAATCCAGACTTTGTATACGGGCTTCCTTGGAGCATATTGCTTTTTATGTGTGTAGCATATGCCTGAACACTCATAGATAAATCACCCAGATAAGTACTCCGGCCAAGAGCCAACTCTTTCCAATCTCAATGCATGCCTTCGCCAAATAAAGCCTACATCCACCCCTAAAATACCTAAGGAACTGAGGTCAGAGTGATGGAGACAAGCCCATTGCTGTCAAGTCAGTTCTGACTTATGGGGGCTCCATACGTTACAGAGCAGAGCTGCTCCATAGGGTTTTCTTGGCTATAATCTTTATGAAAGCAGATTGTCAGGACTTTTTCAAACAGCACCAGTGGGTAGGTTTGAACCACCAACCTTTACGTTAGTAGTCGAGTGCAAACTGCTTGCATCACCCAAGGACCTTCCAGAAAGAAGAACAGTTTGGCTGTTAGGAGATGTGAGTTCAGGCACTTTGATTTTAAGCACCCCACGCACCCCACTGCCTCTCTGAGGCTCAGTTTCTTCATCTGTAAAGGAGAAACCGTATTTGTGCAAGCTGATTTAGAGGGCACGGTGCAGAACCAAATTAAGTGATGAATGCAAAAGCATTAATCAAAGAAAAAACAACCAAGAAAAGGGCACAGACTTTGGAGCGAGACGGCCTCTTTCTTCTCCCTCATGCTCATATGCTATCGGTCACCAAGTCCTACAGAATCCACCTTGTTAAGTTCTCCATGTGCGTGTCCCCTCTCCCCACCCCAGCCATGGCCCCAGCTCAGGCAGTCCTTATCTCTCACCTCGTCCATTAAAACAGGCTTCTCAGGGCTTTCCCCGCCAGCTATGTAACCTTTGGCAAATTACGTCATCTCTGAACTCTTTGAACCTTGGAACCCTGGTGGCGAGGTGGTTAAGAGTTAGAGCCACTAACCAAAAGACTGGCAGTTCTAATCTACCAACCACTCCTTGGAAACCCTATGGGGCAGTTCCACGCTGTCCTATCGGGTTGCCGTGAGTCAGAATCAACTCGATGACAATGAGATTGGTTTGGTTTTTTGTTTTTAGTCTTTGAATCTCAGGTTTCTTCATTTACCGAGTGGGGATGGTTACGGCTATCCTACAGCCTTGTTGCAGACAATATAATAATAACAGCAACATTTACTGAGCATTTTTCTATGCAGCAGGCACGTTCCTGAGCACTTTCTTTGACTTGTATCAACTGTCTTAAATGCTTTATGTTGCCCGCTTCTCTTGTCCCCCATTTCACAGATGAGGAAATTGAGTAAGACAGAGAGTGAACAATCTTTTTGTGGTCACTCAGTGGTAGCAAAACTCATACCTGGGTCTGTCCAACCTCAATAGCCACGTATGGGCCATCCCCACTCTGCTCCTCTACCCCTGGTAAGGCAATTGAATGAGGCCATAGCTATAACGCGCCAGGCTGGCAGGTGCCAGCACATAGCAGATGACCAACAGAGTGCCCCCCTCCTGTTTCCCAGGAAGCAGGGCTGGATTACCCAATAAGCAAAGTACGCACAGGCTTACTAGTGCATATTTAGTAATCTGTAGTCACAGTCTCACCTGTTTTTCACCACGTCGAAGTTGTGTTGAAACCCATGTGAAATCATGCACTACAGATTAGTAAGTAAACACAAGTAAGCCTGTGCGTACTTGCTTAATGTAAGCCACTACCTTTCTACTGCTTAATCTGCTCCTGCCAGGAAGCCCTCCACCTGTCCCTCCCTGCCTACCAGTCTGGAGCTCCTTGGGAGCAGAGCCTCTTCGGCCCCTCCTGTTCCCTCCTGGAATGTACACAGTAGGCACTCAGCACTGCCAAATGGGGCTCCTCAGAAGGAGGACCCAGGGAAATGCCTGGTATTTCCTCCCTCCTCTTCCTCTCCAGCCCAGTGGTGGGGGAGGAACGTGGGCTCCTGGCTTTTCCATTTAACTTTTCATTTTCCATTGGCTCCACTCCTCCACAGCATCTGGCCTCTGTCGCTGGACAGACTGCACCTGGGGCTCGGGTTCCTTGACCACCCTAGCTCTCTGAGCAATGCTGAACTTATCAGAAGGGCAGTTCCAGGTCAGAGGAATGCACTGCCAGGAACGAAGGGAAGCAGCCCAGAAGAAGTGGAGAGTGGGGGATCAAAGCGAGGATGAGGCAAGGAGCCAGACCACGGCCAGCAGCAGAAGGCCTGGGGTTTTCTCAGGTCCAACTCTGTCCCCCAGGACGTCCTCCAAAGATCCCGCCCCTCCAGACTCCCCTCCCAGGCTCCTTCTGAGGGGCCGAACCAGCCTTGGACCAGTTGGTGTGGGAAAGTTCTTCTAAATGGAGAAGCCCTCTATAAGAGAAGAGAGGTTTATCTTTCGTGGTGATCATTCTCTGAACAGAATTGATGAACGTGCCTGTACTTACATGTCTGTCTATGTGCACTGCGCATGCAGACAGGCTGTGCCTCAAACTTGCAGGCAGCATTAGAATAAGACACACGTGCCCACTGGCATCAACTGTTCCGTGGGTGCAACATGCATCTGTGATTTAGCCAGACACAAGAGACGCTTACACAGTGCTGGCAAACTGAAAGCCATTACTATTATTGTAAAAATCATACAGTAAACAGTAACAGCAGATTCTCAAAGTGGAAACATTTCCAAAACCACCAGACAGGAGAACTGCCCTCCAGGGTTTCCAAGGAGCAGCTGGTGGATTCAGACTGCTAACATTTTGGTTAGCAGCCGAGCTCTTACCCACTGTGCCACCAGGGCTGCCCTTCCCCGAATCACCCATGTCCATTCTTATGCTGCTGAGCAGGATAAGGAGAGTTTGGGATGCACAGCCTGGCTTCTCCCAGAGGCAAAGGATGGCGTGTGTCCCATGACAATGTGACTACAGAATCTTGCTTTTGGAGAGCTGGAGAAAGGCAGGAGTAATTAAAGGTGCAGCTCTGCCTCCTCCAGGAGATACCCAGATGTGGATGTACCCAACTGTGGGTGATTGAACGAATGTAGAGATAAATTACAAATGCCTTCAATGTCAGAGCTAAAAAGGGCCCACAAACCCAGGTTTCTCTCCTGGACCACCTTCTCTGCTCACACAACAGTGCTCAGCATTTATCTGCTCCACTGGAGCCCATTATGGGGGTTCTTTCCTTGGGGAGGGCTTTATCAATGCACTGGTCCTAGAAAGTCCTTGTGTCTCAAAGAAATAACAGGGCCTAAAGCATCCCAGGTCATGCATATACCCAAGTCAACTTCTTTCCAATGAGCCCCACTCCCCGACTCTATGCTAAGCATTGTTCTGTGGGCTGCAGGGAGACGATGGTGCATAAACCGTCGCCCCGTCCTCACGGATCACACAGTCTAGCAAAAGATCTGTAACCTGGGTACTCGTAACTGTGAAATGGGTAGGAAGTGGCAGAGATTTCATGTAATGTAATAAAAACCAACTCTGTAATGCACTTGAAATGTTCCAGGTCCCCTTCTAATACTTTACATGTACTAGCTTGATGAATTGATGGAATACCGATTGAGATGTTTCAACAAACGAATGCAGCACCGGAAGTGCTCACTCACCTTTGCCAAGAAATTTGGAAGACAGCTACCCAGCCAACCGAGTGGGGATCCAACTGAATGCAGAAATTATTGAACAATATCATTAATATCACATGCAAGTAAAATTTTGCTGAAGATCATTCAAAAGCGGCTGTAGCAGTATATCGACAGGGAACTGCCAGAAGTTCAAGCCGGATTCAGAAGAGGGTGTGAAACCAGGGATATCACTGCTGATGTCAGATAGATCCTGGCTAAAGGCAGAGAACACCAGAAGGGTGTTTACCTGTGTTTTATTGACTATGTAAAGGCATTCCACTATGTGGATCAAAACAAATTATGGATAATGTTGCAGAGAATGGGAATTCCAGAACACTTAATTATGCTCGGAAACCCTGGTGGCGTAGTGGTTAAGTGCTACGGCTGCTAACCAAAGGGGTCAGCAGTTCAAATCCACCAGGCACTCCTTGGAAACTCTGTGGGGCAGTTCTCCTGTGTCCTATAGGGTCGCTATGAATAGGAATTGACTCGATGGCACTGGGTTTGGTTTTTTTTGGTTTTTTAATTATGCTCATGAGAAATTTGTACATGGATCAAGAAGCAGCCGTTCAAACAGCACAAGGGGATACTGCATGATTTAAAGTCAGGAAAGGTGTGCATCAGAGTTGTATCCTTTCACCATACCTATTCAATCTGTATGCTGAGCAAATAATACGAGAAGCTGGACTATATGAAGAATTGGAGGAAGACTCATTAACAACCTGCGTTATGTAGATGACACAACATTGCTTGCTGAAAGTGAAGAGGACTTGAAGCACTTACTGATGAAGATCAAAGACCACAGCCGTCAGTATGGATTACACCTCAAGATAAAGAAAACAAAAATCCTCACAACTGGACCAATGAGCAACATCATGATAAACGGAGAAAAGATTGAAGTTGTCAAGGATTTCATTTTACTTGGATCCACAATCAACGCCCATGGAAACGGCAGTTAAGAAATCAAAAGACGCATTACATTGGACAAATTGGCTGCAAGAGATCTCTTTAAAGTGTTAAAAAGCAAAGGTGTCACTTTGAGGACTAAGGTGAGCCTGATCCAAGCCATGGTATTCTCAGTTGCCTCATATACATGTGAAAACTGGACAATGAATAAGGAAGACTGAAAAAGAATTGACACCTTTGAATTGTGGTGTTGGTGAAGAATATTGAATATACCATGGACTGCCAAAAGAACAAGCAAGTCTGTCTTGGAAGAAGTACAACCACAATGTTCCTGAGAAGCAGGGATGGCGAGACTATGTCTCCCATACTTGGGACATGTTATCAGGGGGGATCAGTTCCTGGAGAAGCACATCATGCTTGGTAAAGTAGGGGGTCAGTGAAAAAGGAAGACCCTCAACGAGGTGGATTGACATAGTAGCTATAACAATGGGCTTAAGAATAACAACGATTGCGAGGATGGTGCAGGACCAGGCAGTGTCTTGTTCTGTCATGCCTAGGGTCGCTATGAGTTGAAACAGACTCTACAACACCTAACGACAACAATGAGCTTGATTAAGGCAGTCCCTGGTGGTGCAAACCAGTAGGCACTTGACAACCACCTGAAAGGTTGATGGTTTGAGCCCACCCAAAGATGCATCAGAAGACAGCCCTGGCAATCTGCTTCCGAAAGATCACAGCCTTGAAAACCCGATGGAGCAGTTCCATAAGTCGGAATCAACTCAACAATAAAACCAAGCTTGACTGGTTCTCTCAACAACCCCCAGATGCAGAATTTTCTTTTCTCTCTTTTGCCAGTGAAGAAAAGGAGACACTTGCCCAAGATTTTGTACATCTTAGTGATGAAGCTGGGATAGAACCCAGGTAACTCAGCTCCTGGGCCTGTTCTCTTAATGACTGCACTATGCCAATGTCACGTGGAGCTGTATTTATGGGATGCTGGATGCTTCCTACATACTAGCAGCACTTTTGCACACACTTTATACACCTCTAATCCTCACAGTAGCTCTAGGAGGGGAAATAGCAGTACAGCCTCAAGTGCTTTGCTGTCTGATTTCATGGGATCAATTTCCAACAGCAACACTCACTAGCCATGTGACAGTGGCCAAGCTGTTTAACCTCCCTATGCCTCAGTTTTCTCATCTGCAATAAGGGGGTGATAACAATATGCCAGCCTTGAAGAATGTAATAAGCTAAGGTGTGAAAAGTAATAAAAGTCTGGCAGGCACAAAGGAAGTGCCTTTGTTACAGCAGAAGGGTGAGACATACAAAGGTTCATTGTGCTGCCCACTGTTTCACAGCTCTTCATTGTGCTGCCCACTATTTCACAGCTCTTAAGTGGTGTAACCTGTATTCCTGTCTGAGCCTCTCCAATTCCTATACCAGGGCTTTACCCACGGCATCATACAGCCCTTAGAAGCTGATATAAGCAGGCTTTGAACCGGTTTGTTATGGTTCGCACCCTGCTGAGATTTGCATTTCCAACAAGGTACCAGATGATGCTAATACTGTTGGTTAAGGAGTAGGGACCAATGCTGGGAACCACTAGTAGAACAACAGTTCTCAAAATGTATGATACATAAGAATCTTTCGGATACCAGACTGAATCAGAAACCACAGTTTAACACGATCCCCAGGTGATTCTTATGTATCATACATTTTGAGAACCGCTGCTCTGTTAGTGGTTCTCAGAATTGGTCCCTAACAGCACCATTAGCATTGCCTGGGAACTTGTTAGAAATGCAAATTCTCAGCAGGGATGCAAACCAGAACTAATTGGTTTGAAGCCCAGGATACAAGGGATGAGTGAAGAATGAATGAATGAATGGACTAAAAACAATTCTTTAGGATCTAGAATAGCCTGGGCAATTTTACTTTTATTATTTCCTTTGATAATGAATCACTTGAAAGTTAAGCACTTTTATCTCTTTTAAAGATAAAGAAATTAAATCTGAGAGGAGAAAAATCTCCCAACTCAATGGCCCTTCCTCAATCCCCCCACCCCCACCTCTGTGGAAGGACTAGAATTCAATCCCAGGTTCTTGACACTCAGGTTAATGTTGGTTCTTTTTTATGATCAGAATAATCCCAGAAGAGGTGAAAATTCAAGGTAGATGCTCCCATCTGCAGAACTCTATTCAGAACAATCAGACCAGGGAGAATTCCAGAGAGGATGCCCTAACTCTGCGGATTTCCAATTGGAATGTGGGCCTTTGGGCACACAAATTCTCTGAACCTCAGGTTCATTTCTTGTAAAATGTGAGTAATGATACCCACCTTAAAGAATGGTTGGGAAGATGGATGAGACGAAGCAGTATAACACCTAGCATCAGACCTGGCTCACAGCAGGCATTCCAGAGATTGAAGTTCATTAATGCCACATGTGATAATTACAAGTGTCTTAAGTAATAATGATTCCAATCTGGAAGCTGAGCGAGGTATTGGGAGAGCTGGGGCTTAGTGGACACATAGGTGGATCTGCCTTTCACAGCCCTGAGCTACCTTATGACTATGTTGGCCACAGAGCTTCAATCTGGTTCATTCCAGTTCAAACCCCTGCGAAGAATTTGCATTTCTAACAAGTTCCTTGCTAAGAATTTGTGTTTCCACCCCAGATATACTGAATCAGAATCTACAGTTTAACAAGATATCCAGGTGATTCTTATGTATAACTTCCTGGGAACTTGTTAGAAATGCAAACTGGTTCAAAGTCCTGGTTGGCCAGAGCTCCCAGGGGCCAAGGTGAGCTTGGTCACAGGGCACCTATAGCTGTTACTGCTCCACACATTAATGCTTGTAGAGTGCCATGCCACTGGGCCAGGAACAGGTTACCCAGTAAGCAAGGTAAGCATGGGCTTACTTGTGCTTACTTGCTATCATAGATTGAACTGTGCCCCCCAAAATATCTGTTGACTTGGGTAGGCCATGATTCCCAGTCTTGTGTGATTCTCCACCATTTTGTCATCTGACTTGATTTTCCTACGTGTCGTAAATTCTATCTCTATGATGTTGATGAGACGGGATTAGTGGCAGTTATGTTAATGAGGCAGGATTCAATCTACAGGATTTGACTGTATCTTGAGTCAGTCTCTTTTGAGCTATAAAAGAGAGAATCAAGCAGAGAGGAGGGGGACTTCATACCACCAAGAAAACAGGCCTGGGAGCAGAGTGTGTCCTTTGGACCTGGGGTTCCTGCTCAGAGAAACTCCTAGACCAAGGGAAGATTGATGACAAGGACCTTCCTCCAGAGCCAAAAGAGAGAGAAATCCATCCCCTGGCACTGGCACCCTGAATTTGGAGTTCCAGCCTTCTAGGCTGTGAGAGAATAAACTTCTTTTTGTTAAAGCCGTCCAGGTGTGGTTTTTCTGTTATGGCAGCACTAGATGACTAAGACACTTACTAATCTGTAGTGAACAATTTCACATGGGTTTCACTTTGACGTGGTGTGGCGAAACCCATGTGAAATTGTTCACTACAGAATAGTAAGTAAGCACAAGTAAGCCTGTGCTTACCTCGCTTACTGGGTCATTCGCCCCTCTCAGGGATTGTAAATTTGAAAAGAGGCTTTGATTCTGTAGGAAGGTGCTCTGGGATTGGGAGAGAGAGAAATGCCAGCCATATGTAGAAGCAGAATCTTTGATGTGGTGAAAAAACATGAAATTGTTCACTATAGATGATGCGGTCAGCAAGGTAAGCACCATACTTACCTGGCCTATTGGATAATCCGTCCCTATGAAGGGCTACCATGTCTGTAGCCCTTGAAGGTCACACGGGGTTATGTTCACCATCTCATTCGAGCCCTTTAGGACCCTGTCAGGTAGGAAGAATCAGAAACTTTTTTGCCTATTTCACATTTAAGAAAGCTGAGACTTGGTGCGATCTGAGCGGAGTCCTAATCAGCTAGATGTGGCTCACTCCAAATGCGACACAGTCGACTCTGTTCCCAGGCGGGCAGGCACTTACACAACACAAGTACTTCCAAGCTAGATTCACACGCATTCACAAGAGCCACAAATGCCAGTTTAAAGGACACACATTGTATGATTCCACTACGTTGCTGTTGTTGTTAGGTGCCATCGAGTCAGTTCCATAAGGTTTTCACTAGCTGATTCTTCTTAGAAGTGGACCGCTAGGTCCTTCATCCTGGTCTGTCTTAGTCTGGAACTCAGCTCAAACCTGTCCACCGTGGGTGACCCTGCTGGTATTTGAATTCCAGTGGCAGAGCTTCCAGCATCACAGTCACACGCAAGCCCCCACAGTATGACAAACTGACAGATGCATGGGGGTGATTCCACCTTAGGAAATATCTGAAATAGGCATGCATATACAGACCTAAGTTTACTAATGGTTACCTGGGGGCACTGGGGGATGGGGGGACGGGGGGATGGGGGAAGAAGGGGTCACTGCTTAGGTAACCCTGAGCTTTGTTAAGAGTGATGAAAAAACTTGGAAATGGATATAGTAGTGATGGTTGCATGACATAATGAACATAATTAATGTCACTGAATGTACGTGTGAAAAACATTGAAATGGTAAATGTTTGCTTACGTATATATTTACCACACACAAAAAAAAATTTTATTTGAATTTGTATACAGCTCCTCTTTAAATCTTAACTTCCATGTCTTCAAGATATTTCCGGTTGAACAATAAGCTATAGGTAGTTGAATGTATGTATAGGGTTGCTATGACTCGGAATCGGCTCGACTGCACTGGGTTTGGTTTTGTTTTTTTACAGATGAGTGTAGGTCCGGAAAGTCATCCAGTTTGCTTTGCAGGTAGGAATATAATGCCAACCTGGCCTAGGTGGCTTTGACATAATTCACACAGTTACTGGAGAGACAAACTCATTCCAGTTGCAGACAGCTGGGGAAGGAAGCAGGTGCTCACAGGGCCCTCCAGCCCAGGGTGTGGAATATTTATTGCCCACTTTAATGTACCAGGGCTGCCTGATTCAGGGCCCCCCAGAGCAGCTGAAGGCTGTGAGGCTCCAGCAAGTGCAGCCTTGAGCTCTGAAGAGTTGGTTTGGCCTTGACTTGCACCTGGATTCTGGGGAGAAGCCTTTTAGAGATTGAGTTGTTCACTATGGGGTGTCGCTCGAATAGGAGTTACGCGGCTGGCTGAGCAAACGGACCATCTTTCACTTGTTCATTCATTTTGTGAAGGTTCACAGGCCAGTGAAGACAGACCTCCCCTCGTGGTTTTCAAGGCCTTGAGTGCTTTCCACGTGAGCCACTGCCGGCCTTGTCAGAGGGTCCTGCCATGTCAGGGAGACGTTCCTTTGGGGACATAAAACCTCATGAATGCTTTCACTCTCAACGCCCAGCTCTCAGCTCCTGGGTCTCAGCGCCTCAGAGAAGAGTCTTGGGAGCTCATTGTCTTGCATCTGATACGTCCTACCTAAGATAAAAGACACCTCAGAAAACAGCTCTTGAGCTGCAATGGCCCTGCAGAGCTGTCCTACCTTACAATCAGGGGTCCGGGCCTGATGCCTCTGCACAGACCAGTCATTAGGTGTCAGCTGTCAGCTGCCTCCAGGGCGGGAGAGTAACCATGGAAGGGGGAGAAAAGGGAGCTTTATTTCTGGAGAGCCACAAGCTGCCAGCACTCCCAGGCCTGAAGGAGGTGACGAGCCACAGCACCCACTCCAGGCCTTGAAGGCCATGCCAAGTTTGGATTTTACAGTTTTATGTATGCGGAAAATGAGGCTCAGAGAGGGCAACTGGTTGCCTGGTATCACACAGCTGGCTGGGGGCAGAGCCTGACTTAAGCGCCTTGAATCCAATATCAATATTCCTCTCGTTATGCCACATTCCTTAGAAATAGTACAATTTGTGTAAATAATATAAAACCTTGCTCCAAAATCTGATATTCAAAGCTTCCCAGGGCTGGGCTTCTTCTAGAGAAGTCCTCGTAGGTAGCTGCTTCTACGGAATCCTCTTCTCGACCTGCTGTGCCCTTAGATTCCGGTACTGTTGGAGGTGCAGATAAGTGTGCATCAATGCACATGCACACACATGCACATACAAATATGCACACACATGCACGGACACACGAGGGCACACGTGTGCACACAGAACACACACATGCACTAATACAAACACACACATATGCACACAGTGGCATGTGCACACATGCACACACACACTTTGATAACAGCACATGTCTCTGCTCTGGTGTCTGAAAGAGTGGATTCCCCAGGCTTTTCCTCCTCCCCAGTGATTCATCACTCCTCCCAGCAGTCTTCCTGGTGAAGCCACACTTCACAGAAATCACCTGAAGGCAGACAACCTGGCACGTGTGGTTTCTTCTCTTCTCAGCAGATAACATCCTCCAGGGGCCAGACGTACACAGATGAGATGTCACTCTCCCCAGAGAGAAAGGTGTTTTCCTCTTCTTTCAGATTTCTATTTACCCGGGTAGCCAGCGGCTGACTCCAGATTCTCATAACACTGTCATTTTCATGAACTCCCAGGGCAGCCTGTTAAAGCCAGCCTGGCGCCTCGCAGAGCCTGGAAGCAAACCAGGCAAGATTTAAATCACCTC
Source organism: Loxodonta africana (assembly GCF_030014295.1). NCBI lineage: Eukaryota > Metazoa > Chordata > Mammalia > Proboscidea > Elephantidae > Loxodonta > Loxodonta africana. The sequence continues at coordinate 82,434,891 of NC_087355.1, read as the reverse complement.
TCGGAATTAGCAGAAAAGGCCCTGCTGGAGCTTACTACTCCACTTTCTAGTACACTGTGACTTTTCAAACTCACCCTTGAATTTTTTTTTTAAAGAAAACACACACACATCCTTCGGTCTACGCTCGCTGCCTTGCGGAGATTGTCAGTGAGGTGAGTCGGTGAGGCGGGCAGCAGCTGCAGTCAGTACGTCTACACTTAGAAGCTAAGACCCGCCATCCCGGTTTCTCCACCTGCCAGCTGTGTCACCTCGGGGGACGCACTTAGCCTCCCCAAATACATCCACAAATGGAGACAACAGTCCTGGCCTCGATTTGTCCTTCAGACAAAATGACACTGCTTATAATGTGTGTCTCAAGCTCTAAGCAGATGTGCCTTTGTTGTTGTTGTTGTTGTTGTTAACTGCCATCTGGTTGGCTCCAACTCGGGGAGACCACATGCAAACAGAATGAAACATTGCCTAGTCCTGCGCCATCATCACGATTGTTGGTATGCTGGAGCACTTTGTTGCAGCCACAGTTGGCTTTCAGTGCCTTCCAAACTCAGGGGCTCATCTTCCAGTGTACATCAGACATTATTCTGTTGTGAATCACAGGGTTTTCATTGACTGGTTTTCAGAAGTAGATCACTAGGCCTTTCTTCCTGGTCTCTCTTAGTCTGGAAGCACTGCTGATACCTGTCCACCACAGGTGACCCTGCTGGTATTTGAAATGCTGGTGGCATAGCTTCCAGCATCTAACAACGTGCAAGCCACCGCAGTATGACAAACTGTCTGACGAGGTAGAGGAGATACTTTATGAGCCAAAAGCAGGACAGTACAGGAGCCATACTCAGACTTCCTGGAATAGGAGTCAGTCCACACTCTTTGTGGTTCCAGTAGATCTTGCAGCTCTCTAAGCCACTGCCACCCTTATTTTCATTCTCCAAACGTCCTGTGTGTCTTCTTGTCAGAACCTCTGCTTGGGCTCTTCACTTCGCCTGGAATATCTCTCAACCCTATATTTGGACAACTCCTTTACACCCTCCTGGGGCCCTGGTGGCACAGTGGTTAAGAGTTCGCCTGCTAACCAAAAGGTCAGCAGTTTGAATTCACCAGCTGCTCCTTGGAAACCCTATGGGGCAGTTCTACTCTGTTCTATAGGGTCGCTATGAGTCAGCATCGACTAGACAGCAATGAGTTTTGTTTTGTTTTTTTTGTATGATGCTGAACAGGCTTTAGCAGGGCTTCCAGACTAAGATGGACTATGACTAGGAAGAAAGGCCTGGAGATCTACTTCCTAAAATCAGCCAATGAAAACCCTACAGTCTGATCTGCAACCAATCATGGGGATGGTACAGTACTGGGCAGCGTTTTGTTTCATTATGTGTGGGGTCGACATGAGTCGGGGTTAACTCGACAGTAGCTGACAACAAGAAGAACAAACCTCACTTTACAGAAGGGGGAATTTAGGCTTAGAAAGGTCCGGGAACTTGCCTACAGCCTGACAGCTTATGTGGGGAAATTCAGGTTTCAAATTCAGTCATCACAGACTCTAGCTCTCATAGTCTGTCAGAGAGTTCTGGCTAGGATGGGGTTCCTGTGTGTACCTTTTCCTCCTTGCAGCTGAAGACCAAGGCAAGGCGCCTATTGGTGCTGAAGTATTTCAGCCCAATATTATTGCAGGTCAGAATACTGCCAGTAACATTTCCCAGGCAAGCCAAGGGATTCAGACTTTACAGACCAGCGACTTACAGGACAGTGATCAGCTCCCCACTATTTCCATGGCATAGGAGCAAAACTCCTCCCAAGCTGGCCAAGCTCATGTTTCGTTTACCATTCAGGGCTCTTTGAGTACAAGCAACCAAAGTTGGTCTCGGCAAACTTAAAAAGAAAAGGAATCTAATGGAATTGGAATATACTGGAAATTGCAATTGATTGTGTCTAACTTAAAAAGAACAGAAATATACTGAAGAGTAAAATGGGCCCTTGTTGATTTTTTGGCCACCAGCTGTTATTCTTCCAGACTAATGACGGCAGAAGCATCCAGCTGTCACCTGTGGGTCTGTCCCTCCTTCATTCTTCAGCCAAGTGATTTTGGTGGTGTGACTTCCCAGCCATGCTCTGGGGTGAAGCACAAGACCTAGGTCTAAGGAACAGGTGGGTTCCTTTCCCCTGGCTCCAGGGATTGGTTCAGGGTTGAGTTGGCCACTGGAACCAAGCAACTAAGACCCAGTCCCAGCTAATCCTACATTTGTCCTTTACCACCAGATATAGTCCTGAAGGATTCAGGCAGGGGAGGCTGCAACCATCTTGCCCCCAACAACATGAAGCCTGCCTGGATGATGGAGCCAATAACATAGGAGGCTCAGCCAAGAGACAACAGGAGAGAAAAAGAAAATCCCAAATCAAGATCTAGGCTAGGACTTTTTAATTATTGGACCTAATTCACCTCTTATTTTTCAAGGTAGGGAAGAACTGAAATTTCTATTTCTTGCAGCCCAAATTGGCTCTCAGGTGGCAAGAACCCTTGATGTTCTAGCTGGAGATTGCTTCTAAAGTGAAGGAGACTAACTGTTGTTGATTGTCTTCCTCATGGTGTCTTTGTCGAGTCTTACTCTAAACCCCTCTGCCATCAAGTCAGTTCTGGCTCACAGCGACCCTAGAGGACAGGGTAAAACTGCTGCATAGGGTTTCTAAGGTGGGTTCGAACTGCCACCTTTTTGGTTAGCAGCTGAGCTCTTAACCACTGTCTTACTCTGATGAGATGCAAAATCCTGAGATATCACCCAATCAGTAGAGTTGCAAGTTTGAGCTCACTGCTTTGCAGGTGGAGACTAGGCATCTTGATTTACTGTCCCCCAAATGGGACAGTGTTTTCCAAAAAGGAATTGTTTGCTGTTAGCCAAATAAAGTGCCAGCAAAAAAAAAGAGAGAGAGAGAGAGAGAGAGAGAAGGAAGTTCGTTATACTTCATGATCCCTCCAAACTGTTTGCCTTTGGGGCACACAAGTCCCCCCCAACCGCGCCCCGAACCTAGCCCCTCCTGTGTGAGGTCTGAGCAGCCAGTCTCGCCTCCTCTCCCCTCCTCTCCCGGCCTGGACCCAGATATGCCATTGTTCCCTCTTTCTGCTGAGCCTTCCTGCACATGCTGGCTCTGTTTCAGATCCCGGTCCTTTCCAGCAGCCCCTCCACCCGCTCCTCCCAGGCCCACCACATTCCTTCCCCTAGGAATGTGCCTCTTGTCACTGTTCCTGTCCATCTGGCCAGGCTGCCAGCAGCAGCTTTGTGCACTAGCCAGAGTCTTGTGCAATCCTAAAGAGAGATTGGTGGAGGGGAGGTTATGGGGCCTATGTCCATCTCTAAGCTCAGTGGTCTTTGACCTGTAGACCTAAGGTTCTTGTAAAAAAGGCTTGAGGCTCCCACAGCCCAGCATGTAGAACGGCATTCCAACCCCCCACTGGCTAGTCATGCCCATCCCACTTCTTAAATTCTAGGTGTTTGGCTGAGCAGGAAACACTAGGTAGAATATGTTATTGTTGTTAGGCAACTCCAACTCATGGCGACCTTATGTACAACAGAACAAAATGTTGCCTGGCCCTACATTATCCTCACAACTGCCAACGTGTTCGAGTCCGTTGCTGTGGCCACAGTGCTAATCCACCTCACCCAGGCTCTCCCTTGCCCTCATTGACCCTCTGCTTCACCAAACACAATGTCTGCCTCCAGCGACTGCTTCTGCCTGATGACATCTCCAAGAAAACGAGTAAAATGATATTCTGTTGTGATCCATAAGACTTTCATTGGTTAATTTTTGGAAGTAGATAGCCAGGCCTTTCTTCCTAGTCTGCCTTAGCCTGGAAGCTTTGCTGAAACTTGTTCACCAGGGGTGATTCTGCTGGTATTTGAAATACCGTTGGCACAGCTCCCAGCATCACAGCAACGCGTGAAGCACCACAGTACAGCAGCCTGACAGATGAGTGGGGACAGAATACAGCAGCGTCTTCATTCAAGCAGAGACTGCCTTGTGCACTTCGAACCGTAAGCGCCATGCATATTGCCATCTCTCATTTTTACTATGCTGCTAGGGCTCTGCAGACAGAGACCTAGTCCTGCTCCTGCCTCTACGTGCTGTGTGGCCTCGAGACAATTCCTTCCCCACTCTGGACTTCACTTTACCTGCCCAACTACTTCCTGTTAAGGGCTGGAATGCCCTCTGCATTTTCTCGACAAGCACCCACCTGTTGTGCTTGCACAATTCCAGGGACGGGGGCTTGCTTGCTTACGGGCACCTGCTCCATAATCGGCCATCTCGGCAGCATCCACAGGTTGGGCCTGAGCAGAGTGGAGCACAAGGCAACCCCTGTTCCCCTGATCACCAGCCGCACACCATCACCCCTAGCATGGCTTTGAGGATCCGGGTCACGCTGTCATGTGGTCAAACAAAGCCTCAGATATTGGGCACATGATCTGATTCTAAGCCAGGCTCCTCCTGTCTGTTTTAAAGGCAATAGATTTTTCAAGCCCGAATCTAGGGTGTTACACTGATCCCTGTGAAATCCCAGGGATGTTTTTGTTCATGGAGTTTGTTTCTATTTCTTTGGGGCTGTGAACTGATGTTGGTGAGATGATTTGAGAACCCTGGAGTGAACGCCGCACCTCACTCCCACGGGCTGCGTGCTGCAGAGTTAGCAGCGACGACCTTGAAGTCAGGCAGACCTGGGTTTGCACCTTGATTTCAGCTGACTGTGACCTTGACCAAGATTCTTAAACTCTTTGAGCCTCAATGTCCTCAGTTTACAAGCGGAGATAATGTTGTCGTTGTTTGGTGCCATTGAGTTGGCACCTGCTCACGGTGACTCCAGGTACGACAGAATGAGAGGCTGCCCGGCCCTGTGCCATCTTCGTGATCATTGGCATGTTTGAGTCCATTGCCGTAGCTATTGCGTCAATCCATCTTCTTGAGGGTTTCCCTCATTTTCGGTGCCCCTCTACTTTGCCAAACATGATGTCCTTTTCTAGTGGTTGGTCTTTCCTGGTGACACGTCCAAAGTAAGCAAGGCAAAGTATTACCGTCCTCACTCCTAAGGAGCATGCTGGTTATATTTCTTCTAAGGCTGATTTGTTCATTCTTCTGGCACTGCGCGATATAGTCAATACTCTTCACCAACACCACCGTTTAAATGCATCAATCCTTCTCCTGTCTTCCCCTCTCATTTTCTAACTTTCACATGCATATGAGGTGATTGAAAAGACCATGGCTTGAGTCAGACATACCTTAGCCCTCCAAGAGAAATCATTGCTTCATAGGACTTCAAAGAGGTTTTTTGCAGCAGGTTTGCCCAATGCAATCTATCATTTCATTATTTGACTGTTGCTTCCAAGGGCATTGATTGTTGATCCAAGTAGAATTAAATCACTGACAACTTAAAACGGACGACTTTTTGAGTGTTGTGAGAACTCAGTAAGTAAACAAAAGGAATCCCCAGATCGCTTGGTACGGGGAGGTACCCAGCAAAGGGCTGTTAGATTCCGTGCGTTATTGTATGTGAGTGGTTGTAGGTGTGTGGTAGTACACTGCAAGCTCAGGAGAAATTTCCCTCCCTGAAGCCCTGTACTTCTGGCTGCTGCTGCTCTCGACACTCCCTGACACGGTTCCCCTGGGTAAATGGAGCAGGATGAGGGTGACAAGTTTGGGTCTTGGACGATGGACAAGCTGTTCCTTGTCTATGAAAATTACGTGGTATTGTGTTTGAAGAAGGAAGAGTCTGGTCCTTGAGATGCAGGCTCTCCTAAAGGCAAAGGAGATTTGAATTTGAACTGTTAGCTGTCCTGGCTCTGTCTGGCGCTGAGGAGGAAGACACCTTGCTTGCCAGCCCAAGACACTGTGCTGCCAAGAGAAGAGAGCTCAGCCTTTGGACCCCAGCGGACCTGAGTTCAAATCCCAACCCCACTGTTTTGAATTCAATTGCATCTCTCAAAAATAATTGTTGGAATCCTAACCTCTATATCTGGTGACGCGTACCATGGGTAAGCGTTCCATTCCTAACCAAAAGTCGGCAGTTCGAAGCCACCAGCCACAACTTGGAAACCCTATGGGGCAGTTCTACTCTGTCCTGTACAGTCAATATGAGTCCTAATTGACTCCATGGCAACAGGTTATACCTGCGACTGTAATCCCATCTGGGAATACAGCTTTTGTGATGTTAATAAGGCCATATCCTGTAGGTCGTGTCTTAAACCTAACCCGCTTTTGAGATATAAAAAGAGCAGATTAGACACAGAAGCAAGCAAGCACAAAAGGGGGAATCCAGGTGCCAGGGAGAGACTGCTGGGGAACCAGGAATGCCAGCGTTACAGATGCAGAGACAAGGAATAGCTACTGCCCTGACTTTTGACTTCTAGGCTCCTAAACTGTGAGAAATCAGTGTCTGTTCTTTAAAACCCCTTACTTGGAGGATTCCTGTTACAGCAGTCCTAGACACTGAGACACCCACTATCACATACAAGCGCCTCTCCCACCCGGCAGCTTCCTCTTCCTCTTCTCTCCCAACTCGGCTTCGACAAACTATCCTGAAACTCCGTTTAAGCAGTACCTTACCCAGAAACTCTGGGAATCACCCCCTCCCACCCCAGCAGGGTCAGGGGTTCCCGCTCTGCTGGCCACAGACTTCCCTGTGCTCCGTCCACCATACAACTTACCCCAGAGAACTGAAAATGCCTGTAAAAGGGCCATCTTGCCAGCCACCTGGGAGCACCTTGAAAGGAGAGACAGCATCTATTCACCCATGTCCCCAGTGTCTGGAATGGTACCTGATGCTGTGAAGCCCTCTGTACCTATTTGCTGAATTAATTAATGAAAAATAAAAACAAAGCCAATGCTGACTGGCTGTGTGCTGGGAACAGTTACAGGCTAGGGAAGCAGGAAGGGCAGGGGGAATGGACTTTTTCTCAAACATGGTGGGCTGGAAAGAAGACTGGACCAAGAGGAGGAGACTGGGTTCTAGTCCAGGCTCTGCCACGGACTGCTTTGCCCTGTAAATTCAGCTCCACTTTCTTCTCCCCACCTCCGCTGCCCTGCCAGGGGTTAGAGTGGATCGTCTGTGTGCTCTCTGCCATTTCTGGTTCATTCCGCAGAAGGGTGCTACTGACTGAGGTCAGGGCTCCAAACCACCGTTTCCTTTCTGCTCAGGACCAGTCCTGCTCAGGAGGAAACAGAAGGAGGAATAGATTGTCACCCTTCCAGTTAAGCCTCAAAATGACTAAAAAAAAGTGTAATGACTACACAGTTTAAAAAGGAAAAAAGTAACAGTTTAAAAAAAAAAAAAAAAACGCATGCCCCCGGCTTGCCTGCCTTATCACTGCGGGGTTTTCTGTCTCATTTGTTTGCCTCTGAGTGATCTGTTTTGTTTGCACTGGCAGTGATCTGTGGCGTTCATTCTGTGTCAGCAGCACTTGCAAGAAATATGAGAGGAGATAAATTTGCCACAGACATTATACACCATGGCGCAGTAATTACAAACTGCTGTCCTGAAAGCAGCCCGAGGCAGCTGAAACATATGAACGCGTAATGTTTGGGAGGAGCAAAGGGAAAAGGGAGGGAAAGAAGGAAGAAAGGAAGGGGGAGGGCAGGAAGGAAGAATGAAAATAGAAAAATAGACCCCCTTTGTCATCAACGAACTATGCACCGGGCACAATGCTAGACCCTTCACCGGTACTACCTCATTTAATGCCTTCAGGTTTCCTGTGAGATAAGATTGTTGTTGACTTTGAATTACAGAAGAGGAAGTGAGATCTAAAGCAGAAGCATAGATATGCCAGCAGAGCAGAGAGAAATGAGTCAAATTGTCCTGCAGAACCCCTGGAAGGCTCCACACGCCAAGCGCTGGATACTGTGAAGGTGGAAGCGAGCCTGAGGCCAGATGTGGGAACTGGTCAGAAGTCAGTGAGTCAGTGCACACAGCATCTGGCCACCCACCCACCCAACACCCTACTTGACCCCGTACAGCCAGGTAACCAACCGCACAGGGCCACACATTCGTGCAGGTACACACACACACACACACACATCCATACGCACAGGAGACCAGAGGCTTATTTTCCATATAAATTGAACTGAAAAGTCTCAGACCAGGGAACCAGGCAAAGGGATGGACAAAGATAAGGCACCAAAATGGAATCTGGGGGATTTGGCAAGACCGCCAGCCCCACCCTTCTCTTGCTCCCAGAAAAACAACACCCAAGTTTATTAACTCAGCAGCATATTGAAGGCTTTTTCTAACAAGGAACAACACTACAACGAGAAGAATGATGATGATGATAACAAACGCTTACGTAGTGCTCACCCTATGCCAGGCACTGTGGTCAGTATTTTATATTTATTTATTCATTTTTACCCTCATTCTATGAGGTAAGTGTTATTATCATTGCCATTTTGCCTATGAGCAAACAGAGACACAAGAAAGTTAGTAATCCTTTCACTTATCCTGTTACTAAGAAACTAGCAATTGTCAGATAGTCACGTTCAAGTTTCACTCAATGAAAAACACAGGACAACACAGACATCCTGCAATAAGACCCAATAATCAACAGGTTCTGTTCACACAAACACATCTCACAATAATCTTTTTATGGTCTCACTTCTTACAGGGCACTTGACAACCAGAGATCATAAACCACTGAAGAAAGCCTCCAAAAGGCAGAAGACAGGTAACAACAAGCAGAGGAGATAGGCGAGAAGAAACAGAGCAAACACTGAGACCAGAAAAAACATTTTTTTTAAAAAAACTTACTTATACCCTCAAAAAAATAGAAGGTATGACATCCATCAAAAAAAAAAAGGTATCAACAAAAAAGAAACAAACAGAAACAAAACAAAAAACCTCTCAGAAATGAAAAAAGGATAGTTAAAATTTAAGAAGAAACAAAACAATAGAAAGCCTGAAAATTAAAAGAAAATCTCTCAAAAAGCATAACCAAAAAAAAGAAGAAAAAGAAAAGGAAAGAAAACTTCAAAGTTTAGATTAGTCCAAGAGGTTCGAGATATGGTCTTCCAGAAAAGATAATAGAGAATCTGGTGGGAAGGAATCATCAAAGAAATAATGCAAGAAAATTTCACATACTTGAAGGGCATAAATCTCCAGTGACCAGTGTAATTAATGAATGGGACCACCGAGTGAGTGCCCAAAACATGATGAATGACGAGATGCACCAATATGAAACTTCATAATTACAAGTGATGAAGAAAAGATTCTAAAAGCTTCCATGTGGGACGGGAGAAGGATATGTGTGTGTGTGTGTGTGTGTGTGTGTATACCACATGTCATGGATTGAATTATGTCACTCCAAAAATGTGTGTATCAATTTGGCTGGGCCATGATTTCCAGTATTGCGTGTTTGGTGTTTGTCCTCCATTTTGTGATTGTAATTTTATGTTAAAGAGGATAGGGAGGGATTATAACACCCTTATCCAGGTCGCATTCTTGATCTAATGTAAAGGGAGTTTCCCTGGGGTGTGGTTTGCACCACCTTTTATCTCTCAAGAGATAAAAAGGAACGGGAAGCAAGCAGAGAGTTGGGAACTTCATACAACCAAGAAAGCAGCACCAGGAGCAAAGCATGTCCTTTAGACCCAGGGTCCCTGCCCCTGAGAAGCATCTCAACCAGGGGAAGATTGGTGACAAGGAATCTTTCCCCAGAGCCAACAGAAAGAGAAAGCTGTTCCCTGGAGCTGACATCTTGAATTCAGACTTGTAACCTACTAGACTGTGAGAGAATAAATTTCCCTTTGTTAAAGCCATCCACTTATGATATTTCTGTTAAAGGAGCACTAAGTGACTAAGACCCCACACGTAAAGATACTGGAGTATAAATGACAGTGGCCTCTTCAACAGCAACATAGGTACCAAGAAAAAACATTTACCTATCTGTGTATTAAGGTTTCGTTGAAGACAACAGAAACCATGCAGTCTGTTCAAGCAGAGAAGAGTTTTATTTCTGGGTATTATGTAGATTGCACCACTGTTGGAAGGGCTGGAAAAGCAAGGTCTAGGCTGAGCTTCCAGGAACAAATCTCAGCCCCAGAAAGGCGTGGCTCTCACTAAGATGGAGAAGTTGCTGCTTCCACCATAGGAAGCTGTCAAATGTGAGGTTTTTGAGCCCTTCTACACCATTTCTTTGCTTAAGTTTCACTTAGTCCCAGTATGTTTGAGAAGAGGGAACACTCCTCCGCACTCTTCCCATAGGAGAAAGGGAATATTTCCGGGAATCTGCCAGATCATTGGCAGGATTGGTGCTCATCTAAGGAGCCCTGGTGGTACAACGGTTAAGCACTTGGCTGTTAACCAAAAGTGCGGCGGTTGAAACTCCTCCGGCATCTCTGAGGGAGAAAGACTTGGTGATCTGCTCCTGTAAAGACTACAGCCTAGAAAGCCCTATGGGGCAGTTCTGCTATGTCACGGGGCTTGCTATGAGTTGGAATCAACTAGACAACACATAACAATGACAACGGTCATCTGATAGGACACAGCCTCAGGTTCCTCGGGCTGCAGACTCAGGGCCTTGCCCCTTCTCTCATGCTCTGTCCCATGCAGTAAGCCACCTTGGACCAGGCTTGCCCATGGGTCTTGCTTGAGCATCACCCACTCTGCTGGTGGTGTTAAAGGTCATGGGGCCCCCTTGAGGCCTGGCCAAAGGACATGAGCCCCAGTGTTAGGGCCCTGGGATAAGTGAGAGCATCCACATGGGACCAAATCCCTCATCCTGCTCTAAAGTCAATTCTCCCAGAAAGCCCAGCAGCCAAGGATACGCATGACTTCCTGGTCAGTCTACTAATAAAGCTTGTTTCTCGTTTGGTTTCCATTCTTCTATGGGTGGTTCTCTTGGAGCTGGAGCAGTCAGTCTTAGGATACTCCTTCCCTGCCCTAAACCTCTAATGGGGTAAAGAAACCCACCAAAAAAAAAAAAGTAAACGAGTTGCTGTCAAGTCAACTCCACCTCATGGCAAAACCATGTGTTGCAGAGTAGAACTGTGCTCCATGGAATTTTCAATGGCTGAATTTTCAGAAGAAGGTCCCCAGGCCTTTGTTCTGAGGAGCCTCTGGGTATACTTGAACCTCCAACCTTTCGGTTAGCAGCAGAAGGCTTAACGGTCTGGCCCACCCACAAACGCCAAAGAAACTCAGTGTGGTCCAAAAGACAGTGAGATGAGTACAGTGCAGTGCTTCGTGTAAACCCCCAATGAGCGTCTGTCGTGTGGAATGGAATCTGAAGATTTGTACCAAGTCCTCGAGGCGCCTAGGGTAGAAGCTGCTAACCCTGCCTGGCCTGAGGGCACCCGGGAAAAGTGGCCGACCTCCTCCCCGCTATCTCCCTGAAAACCCACTTCCATTATGACCTTCCAAAAACCGTGACTCAGTTGAGCAGCTCCGGCAGCGCTTGAGAAACATTTTGACAGGCTCCTGCTCTGGAGAGCTCGGCCGCTATTAAGATGGACGAAGCCAGCCAGTGGCTCTGTCAAGCAGTCAGGGAAGTCCCCCCTGAGACCTTCATAAAAGAAAGCAGTGGGGGAAGCCTGAGAGGAGTTGAGGATGGACAAGGACCCCAGGCTGGGTCTCCCCCAGCCTTTGATTAAGACAGCCGCATTTGCCCTTGCCACCCTAGAAAACGAGCTTCCCAGATTCCAGGGCCCGGAGTTCTAAACAGGCAGGCTACTAAAAGATAGATTAAGAGGATTAAAAATAGTATTAGATTTCATGGCACCGTGAGGCCTGTCAGGTCGGCGTGCAGAGGGAATTGCTTAAGGGCGATGATCAAAATCAGTCACTGCTGGCATTGTGCTGATGCCACTTGAAAAAGGCAAAAGCCAGCACCGTTGTTTGTATGAAAAATACTTCTGAAGAGGCTGCAGAAACCAAAAGGTGCTGATGCGCCAAAGTCTGGAGAGAGAGAAAGGGGAAGCAAGGGCTGGAGTTGGTACCCTTCCATGGAAAGGAAACAGGTGAGCAAGGCACAGCATGTGACAGCAGGATGGAGGAGAGATGCTGATGTGGGGGAAGGGATGAGTTGTGATGGCAGAGCTGAGTTCGAGTCCCAGCTCTGTCATCAAGGAGGCCACTGTGTGCTAGGCACCATGCTAGGTACTGTAAGTGCAAAATCTCAACGAAAACAGTGGTTCCCTGAGGGAGCTGTGTGACCTTGAAGTCATCGATGCCCCTCTCTGAACCTCAGTGTCTTCTTCTAGAAAGTGAGGATAACCATCTATACTGCTCAAAGTTGTTGCGAAGTTTAAGTAAGATAACATGGGTAAAAACGCCAAGCATCCAAGAAGAGTTTAATACATGATGTTGTTAGCTGCTGTCAAGCCGAGTTGCCCCAACTCATGGAGACCATGCACAACAGAATGAAAAGCTGTCCAGTCTTGTACCATCCCCACGATTTGTTGTGAATCGGGCTGTTGTAATCCATAGGGTTTCTACTGGCTGAAGTAGATTGCCAGGCCTTTCTTCCTAGTCCTAGTCCACCTTAGTCTGGAAGGTCCGCAGAAATCTGTTCAGCATCATAGCAACACACAGTCCTTCACCAACAGGTGGGTGTGCATGAGGTGCGTCGGACAGGGAATGGAACCTGTGTCCCTGCATGGAAGACGAGAATTCCATCATCACTGAACTACCAATGTCCGCCAATATATGATAGTGGAATCTAAAAAAAAAAAATCACTGAATAATAATATTGTTTATTGAGAGCATGTTATGTTCAGCCACTGTGTTAACACTCTGTATTCACACATTATCTACACATGAATTTAAACTTGCAAGGCAAGCTTGGAAGTTAGGTAATATTTTAATCCCCATTTAATTAATGAAGACTAGACACATAGAGGCTAGGACTGTAAGTTGTCCAAAGTCACACAGTAACTAGTGAAGCCAGAACCCAAAGCTCCATCAGTCAGGCTCCCCAATCCTGGGATCCTTATCATTACCCTGGCTGGGTTTCTGGAACAACAGAAAGCCAGCATTAAAGCAATCTTAAATGTGATCCAGCATCAACCCCTCCACCTCTCCCCAGGTCTCCTGTTCATACCCGAACCCCTCTGGAACATCTTGCCAACTGGTCACCCCACTCCTGCTTGTACTCTTCTAGCGACGGGGCACTTGTTCCCTACTGCAGAAGCCTGTTCACTTTCTGGATGGCTGTGATGATTTCAAAGTATTTCCTTCTTAAATCAAACAGATTGATTTCAGATTCAAAATCTGATGTTAACAACAGAGGAAGGTCAGTGATGGGCATAAAGGAACTATCTGTAATACCTTTGCAACTTTTCTAAAAATATTAAAAATTAGAAAGTTTAAAATAAAATAAAAATAAACAGGTCTCCTAAACCCAGTGCACCTGTTTCATGGGCACTCCCTATTACTTTTGTTTGCCCCAAAAAGAAGGGTGCAGAAGACTTTTTAGGGGCCACCATTTATTCTAATGGTCCCTGGGTGGCACGAAAGGTTAAGCACTTGATTACCAGCCAAAAGGTGGACGGTTCAAAACCACCCAGTGGTGCTTTGGAAGATAGGCCTGGCAATCTGCTTCCGAAAGGTCACAGCCTCGAAAACCCCACGGAACAGTTCTACTCTACATGCATGAGGTTGACGTGGATCAGAATCAACTCAATGGCAACTAACAGAACATTCATTCTAAACAACTTATAGCTGATATTCCTGGAATGTTTGTGCCGTCACAAACACCATCTGCCACACACGTGCGTGTGCGCATACACACACACACGCTCACGTGGTGCATGCTGCTAAAACTGGTCCCAAGCAGACAACAACGTTCTCTCTTCCAGGACTGCAGGCTGAGAAAGATCCTGGGGTTTCCAGTGGCCACTAACTAGTTAGCAGAGAATTGTCTCAGGTTTTTTATTTCTCTTTACAGCGGCAACGATGGTGCAGCTGAGCTTCTGCGGTAAAAGAATGACATTCTCTTCGTTGAACAAAAAAAAGGAACAATTAAAAATACTCATTGGTACATACCGCAATTATCATTCAGAATAAATGCAGGAACATTGACACTAACAAATCGGAACATAGCAGCTGCCTGCTAATTGAAAGCCATCCCTAGCAACGGGCTGAGGTGTCCGGTGCTAATTGCTAATTTAGTCTGTCTGATGCTGACAGGGGCCCCACGGGGTAGGGACTGAGGCTGCTGTTTTCTTCGTCACAGCCCAGTGGCATGTTGCCCTCGGGAAGGGCTTTGCTGAAAAGGGGGTAAATATTGCAATATGATCATGACTTTGTTAGCTTAGCATTTGCCTTTGATTCACCGAGAGTCTTCCAGCAGAAAAAGGCTCAGGGAAAACCGGTAACCAAATAACCATTAATGGAGGACTAATATTGATTGTAGGGAGGCCTGATGGTGCAGTGGTTAAGGACTCGGCTGCTAAACAAATGGTTGGCGGTTTGAACCTACCAGTCACTCTGCAGGAGGAAGATGTGGCAGCCTGTTTCTGTAAAGATGTACAGCCTTGGAAACCCTACGGGGCAGTTCTACTCTTCCCTATAGGGTTGATATGAGTCAGAATCGACTTGACAGCAATGACTTTGGTTTGGGAATATTGACTGCAGGTCCTTAGGTGATGCGAGCAGTCTGTGCTCAACTGCTAACCTGAAGGTTGGCAGTTCGAACCCACCCAGTAGCACCACAGAAGAAAGACCTGGCAATCTACTTCCATAAATATTTCCATTGAGTCCAACTCATAGCAACCCTATAAGACAGAGTAGAACTGCCCCATAGGGTTTCCAAGGATCACCTGGTGGATTCGAACTGCCAACCTTTTGTTTAGCAGCCCAGCTCTTAACCACTTCACCACTAGGGCTCCTCTGTACACATTACAGCCAAGAAAACCCTACTCTGTAACATACGGTGTTGCCATGAGTTGGAATCAACTTGTAAGTAATGGGCTTGGCTTTTTGGTTTAATGTTGACTGGAAACTAGCCCCATGCAAGATGTGTGAAGACCTTTAATCCTCCGACCACCTGCTGGGTAGGTAACACTATGCACCCTTTGTAAACAGGGCTTGGAACTGGGAGATGACTTGCTCAGTTGGCACTTGGAACAGTGGCAGGCATGGACGTCTGCTCACAGCCCAGCTTTTACCTCCACAGCAGGTCACTTCCTATGTGTTGGGCATCATGCTTGTTACTGTGGGTACCGAGGCAATTGTTTTACTCATTACTAATTCCTGTATACCCCTCATTCCAAAAAGGAATTGAGATGTCTTCTAGAGATACAATGTTGTTGTTATTGGGTAGCGTCAAGTCACTTCTGACTCATAGTGACCCGTGTAACAGAGTGGAATTGCCCCATATGGTTTTCTAGGCTGTAATTGCCAGGTCTTTTTTCCTTGGAGCCTCTGCGTGGGTTCTAACCGATGACCGTTTGGTTGGCAGCCCAGCGCTTAATGTTTTGCACCACTGGGGCTCCTTGGGGACTCAGTATAACTGAGTAAAAAACAAGGTACAATTCTCAAAATTATCTGGTGGGAGGGTGAGTGCTGGAGATCTGTGCTCAGCACCCAACAGTCAAAGTTACAACCCCCAAGGTCCATAAGGAAAACCAAACAGGAGGTGGGGAAGGGGGTGGGCAGGAGGGATGCTGAGAGCTTGCCCCTGTCCTTGCAGGCTGCCTCACACTTTGGGCGTTTGTTTTTTTAAGCCCCCTTTTGGTCATGTGCACTTGGAGGGCAGTACACCCTATAATAAACCATTCTTCTATTCTCCACAGTGCCTTGCACATAGTGAATTACACATGACTCAACCTGTAAATGAGAATACCTACTGCAAAGGAGTCCTCTGAATTTGATTAGACAAAGAATGTCAACTGCTCAGCACAAGCCTGATGCATGGGAGGGCTCCACGGTGGCAACCAGTGGCTGGGCATGTGCTTAATAAACGCTCATTGACTCCGTAAAGTGCTTAAGGCAGACGGAATTGCCCAAGGCTATGTGGCAAGTGGGGTGACTTACTTCATCACTGCGCCCCTGTAGGGGAGGGACAAGAGGGGGGAAACAGAGGAGGGGAGAATGGAAGAGGAGGGAGGGAAGGTGGGTGGGCAAAGCAAAGGAGGGGAGAAGTGAGGGGGAGGAATGGGAGTGAAAGAGGGGTGGGAAGGAGAGGGGACCATGAGAAGAAGGGGAGGGGAGAAGGGGCAGAGGGGTGAGGAAGAGGAGGAAAGGAAAAAAATGAAGGGGAGGAGCGGGGAGAAGGGAAGCAAGGACATCACCAACCCAAGCAGAAAGAAAGCTGGCTCCACCAAAAGATTCTGGGCATGGGTGGAGAAGGGTGGTTTTCGCATCTTGGGCTGTGAGCAGAAGTCTGAGCTTGCCTCTGTTCAAAGTACCAACTTGGCAAGTCATCTCCCAGTTCCAAGCCCTGTTTAAAAAGGTACAGGAGCCACCCCACTGTCCACTTCTCTGTCACTCTGTCCCTTCTCCCCTTGGTAATATGGAAGTTGTCCTTCATCTCTGTTCCAGAGGCTGGGGAGGGCTGGCCCAGCTCTTCACACTTCCATTCACACACAAAGCTGCTTGTGGCTGTCCTGATGAGCAGACAGCCCACCCTGTCCTCATCCTCATGGAGCTGCCCATGCATGGAGGAGGCAGGAGGGACCTGGGGCTGCAATGCCATGCATGGAGTCCAGCAGTGGAAAAGGCACCAGCCAGGCCTGCAGGACCCTGGGATGCTCTTGTATTGTGATGAGGGGATGTGTTTTGCAAGGGAGAAGAAAGTGAATTTTGGGGGAGGAGGGTCCAAAAGGTGGAATGTTATGGATTCAATTGTGTCCCCCCAAATACCTGTTGGGATCCTCACCCTTGTTGTATCTGTAAATGTGGCCACACTGGGAGAGAGGTGTTCTCTTTTGCTATGGTGATGAAGCCATTCCAGTGTAGGCTGTATCCTGACCCTCATCACTTCTGAGTTACAAAAAGAGTAGACTAGGCACCAAACCCAGAACCCCACAGCCATCTACTCAGTTCCAACTCATGGCGACCACATAGGACAGAGTAGAACTGCCCCAGAGGGTTTCCAAGACTGTAATCTTTACGGAAGCAGACTGCCGAATCTTTCTCCCAAGGAGTGGCTGGTGGCTTCAAACAGCTGACTTTTTGGCTAGCTACAGAGTGATTAATCCAGAGCTCCTAGATTAGGCACCAAAACCAAAACCCATTGCCATCTAGTTGATTCTGAGATTAGGCACCAAAACAAACAAACAAACAAACCCGTTGCCATCGAGTAGATTCTGACTCATAGGGTTTCCAAGGAGTGCCTGGTGGATTTGAAATGCCGACCTTTATGGTTAGCAGCTGTGGCTCTTAACCACTACGCCACCAGGGTTTCTGAGATTAGGCACAGAGGCACACAAAAGCAGGGAAGACAGACCCTATCTGACAACAGATGCAGGTGAATCTACAAGCCCAGAACTCCAAGGACAGCCAACTACTAGAAGCTGAAATAAACACAGAAAGACCTCCCCTTACAGCCATACCCTGAATTTGGACTTGTAGTCTCCTGAACTGTGAGAAAATAAATTTCTTTTCTTTAAAGCCAACCACTTGTGGCATTTCTGTTACGGCAGCGCTAGGAGACTAAGACAGCTATTCAGAGGAAGCAATGCCTCAAGAGGATGGAGGCTCCCTGGAGTTCACCGACCGAGCAGCAGCTGGAGAGCCACGGAGATGGAGGTAGCAGGGTGTGCAAACACTCAGAGTAAGGAGAACACAGCAGGGTCCACCCGGGCTGGAATGCAGACTGTGGGGGCACGGTTGCCAGATTTGTGGAACCACTGAGCACCCCCAAGTCCCCGCCTCTCCATTCTCAACAGTCACCATCCCCCAATCAGCCCCGCTTAGCACACCTTTTCCAACCCCACCGTCTTCCCTCACTCTCTCATCTGGTTGTACGCCTCCAAAACTGGCTCCGAGAGCTGAAACCAAGCTTCTATTAATGCAACCTAAGATTGTTTTGGCTGTCATATTAGTTTTCTATTGCTGTGGGGCAAGTTACCACAATCTTAGCAGCTTAAAACAACACTCATTTCTGAGCTCACAGCTCTGTGGGCCAGAAGTTTCGTACAATATGTCTGTGTCCTCTGCTCAGGGCACCACAGGCTGGAATAAAGGTGGGGCCAGGCTAAATTCTTGTCTGGAGGCTGGGGGAGGAGGAGGGGATGAGAGGGGCTCTGCTTCTAGTTTCATTTTGTTGGCAGAATCCAATGTCTTGCAACTGTAGGATTGAGCTCCTGTTTCCTTGCTGGCTGTGGTCTGGGGTTCATTCTCTGTTCCCAGAAGCTGCCCACATTCCTTGCCACATGGCCTCCTCCATCTTCAGCCAGCAATGACATGTCATTTCTTGTGCTTCAAATCTCTGATTTTCTCTGTCTCTGTCCTCTAGACATATTTGGAGGGTTCAGGCAATTAGGCCAGGTCCACCCAGATAATCTCCCTACCTTAACTAATTCGGAACCCTCATTACATCTGTAAAATCCTTTGTGCTATGTAACATGCAAAATCATGGGGATGACATCTCATCATAGCCACAAGTTCCACCCAAACTCAAGAGGAGGAGACTATACAAGGGCAAGAGTCACTGGAGGTCATCACAGAATTCTGCCTACTCTACTTTGGAAACAGCTACATCATACTAACAACCCAGTTTGAGTTGTGGTCAACCAAGACCCCCAGGTGTCTTTGTACTGTTGCTGTTTTGAACCCAGGTGTCACAATAGGCATTTCATATTCATTCAATATTTTGTCTAAGAGCAGAAAAGCTCCACAGCTCTTTCCCTGCCTGGAAAAGCCCCACTAACTGCTTCCTAAGGAGGGTGGAGTCAGCTGAGTCAGTTCCAACTCATGGAGACCCACGTATTTCAGAGTAGAACCATGCTCCATAGGGTTTTCAAGGCTGTGATCTTTCAGAGGTAGATCTCCAAAGCTTTCTCCCCATCCCTGCCCCTGCCCAGAGTTGATTTTTTTTTTATTGCACTTTAAGTGAAAGTTTGTAGAGCAAACTAGTTTCTCATTCAACAATGAATACACTTATTGTTTTGTGACATTGGTTGCCAACCCCACCACATGTCAACACTCTCCACGCCTCCACCTTGGGGTCCCCATTACCAGCTTTCCTGTCCCCTCCTGCCTTCTTGTCCTTGCCCCTAGACTGGTATGCCCATTTAGTCTCGTTTTCGTTTTTTAATGGATCTGTCTAATCTTTGGCTGAAGGTTGGACCTCAAGAGTAGCTTCATTACTGAGCTATAAGGGTATTCGGGGGCCATACCCTCGGGGTTTCTCCAGTCTCTGTCAGATCAGTAAGTCTCGTCTTTTTTTGTGAGTTAGAATTTTGTTCTACATTTTTCTCCAGTCTGTCTGGGACCCTCTATTGTGATCCCTGTCAGAGCAGGTGATGGTAGTAGCTGGGCACCATCTAGTTGTGCTAGACTCAGTCTGGTGGAGGCTGCAGGTCTTTCTTCTGAGGTGACTCTGGGTGGACTCGAACCACCAACGTTTCAGTTAGTAGCTGAGTGCCTAACCATTTGCACCACCCAGGGGCAGTTCTCTGTAACACATGGCGCTGCCATGAATCAGAATCGATTCCATGACAGAAGGTTTGCGAGTTTTTTTTTTTTAAGGAGGATGGTCAGGGCCCCCCCCCCCCGCTTCCTGGCGGAGGGAATTGAGAAGGTTGGGAGCAGGGCTGGGCAGGCTTCCTGGACCTCACGTGGAACCCCAGTCAGGAGCCCCTGCAGACCAGCTGCAGAGTGCACCCTGCTTCCCACAATGCCTCAGGAGGAGAAAAGCATTTGAAAGTCTAATAATAGCCCCATACATATGGATACATTTTACACACAGACTATTGATTTTAAAAATCCATTTCTCTGCTACAGATGGCATATTGAAAGAAGAAACAAGAACCTAGCACCCTGCCAGAGGCAATCCTGTTCACTCTTCCCTGTGTCACTGAGCCACGTGGCCTGGGAAGGCAGCGCATTGAAGGCAGCCGGTGGTTCTGCCCCAGAAAAGCAGGAGCAGCAGCACCGGACGGGTCTTTTCCTGGCTGTGCTGAGCAAGAACACTGTCTGCAGGGGTCATGTGGGACGAAGGGGACCCCCAAGGCCAGGTCAGGGCCTGAGGTGGCTGGAAGGCTGAGTTAGAAAGGTGCCGGGAAAATAGCACAGGAAAAGCCTGGTATGATGCTTCAGCTTCCCCAAAGTGATGGAGTGTAGTCAGGGTCTGATGACTCCCGTACGGAACTCAATATAAGGTGGCTTTGCCACCTTCTAGAGAGTCAGGAGCCCTAGTGGGACAATGGTTAAGTGCTCAACTGCTAACCCAAAAGTTGGCAGTTTAAACCCACTAGCAGCTTTGCAGGAGAAAGACCTGGTGATCAGCTCCTGTAAAGATTACAGTCTACGAAACCCTATGGGGCAGTTCTGCTCTGTCCTATAGAGCCTCTGTGAGTTGGAATTGACTCAAGATACACAACAACAATGACGATGGGGGTAGTAGTGGTTCAGTGGTAGAATTCTCACCTTCCGTGTTTTCTGGGTTCCACACCTCCTGAACTGTTCCAGGGAACAAGGAATGCTAAGTGGGTATTAATTGCTTAATTGGCTTTGGCTATTCTCAGGTGTAAAATATATCCTTGACATTTTGGTTACCATGGTCTATTTTTATTATTTTATTAATATTTTAATATGTGTATATGTATTTAAAAATACTTAATATTTTATATATGTGTGTGTGTATATATCTGTTATTTAATTATTATGTAATTAATTTTACTTATTTTTAAATGCTTTCACCTTTTTACTTAAGGACTTCAGTCGGCCTGGCTCTGTTTTTCCTATGAAGTTCTATGCTCTATATCCACAAATTCGCCTCTTTTGCGTGACTTTATGACTCCTTCTTTGGTGTTTGGAGAAGGACCACTGCATTATCCATCACAGGAGTCCAATTCCACAGTCCTAATCTAGTAGAACACCACATCTAAGGGCGAAACAAAACCAAAACAGAGAGGGGGAAAAATAAATCGTCGAATCACTAGGAAGGTCAGAATCAAGACAGAGAGGGAGAGGGATGGACAGAGGCAGGGATCGGCCTGCCTGCTCTGGCCCCCTCTCCCCACCACCCCGGCGTAGCTCCAGGGAAGCTTGGAGAGCCATCTGACCTTCTGGGGCGTTGTGGCTGGGCTCCTCAGAATGGTCACCTTCTGAAATGCAGAGCTGTCCTTTCATGTGGCCCTAATTCTCCACACTGTTTTCTTCTTAATTAAGGATGTGGTGCCACGGTCACGACAGCCTTTGTAGGCCTGGCTGGCCCTCTGCGCACAGTGAGGCCAGTGCCATGAAGGGCACAGGATGGTGTGTGGAGGAGGGGGAATGCGAGGTCCTGCCTGGGAGCAGGGAGTTTCAGCACCGTGACATTCCCCCACCTGGAGTCTTCCTGCCTCAGCAGCCAAGCAGGGCCATCTCCCCATCCCCGTGCGCCAACTCTCTTCCGCCTGACAACTGAAATGCCCCCTCTCAGAACCAATCACCTTGTGATTCGAGACCAAATTCAAGGATTGGCACAAGGAGTACCCTCACTGAAGAGGAAAACACTTTTCTGTTGTCTTTTTCCTATTCAGTCCCTGAACACATCTTACTAATAACCCCAGCAGGATAGGGCATCAGGAAGATGGGACTATTTATTGTGTACAGCCACACTACACTTGGGATTCTTTGATATTCTTTTTTTTTTTTTTTTAAGGATTCCTAACCCTCCAAAAAAACAAGCCAGGAATGACAACTTGAGGAGGAATGACGTTGCATTCATCATCCAAAAGAACATTTCAAGATCTCTCCTGAAGTACAATGCTGTCAGTAATAGGATAATATCCGTACGCCCACAAGGGCAGTGAATATGAGTGTTATTCAAATTTACGCACAAACCACTAAGGCCAAAAATGAAGATTTTTACCAACTTCTGCAGTCTGAAATTGATCAAACTTGCAATCAGGATGCATTGGTAGTTACTGGTGATTGGAATGCGAATGTTGGAAACAAAGAAGAAGGTTTGGTAGTTGGAAAATATGGCCTTGGTGATAGAAACGATGCCCGAGGTTGCATGATATGATTTTGAAGGTCCAACGACTTCTTCATTGCATTTTTTTTCAACAACATAAACAGCAACTGTATACGTGAACATCACCAGGTGGAATACACAGGAATCAAATTGAACACGTCTGTGGAAAGAGACGATGGAAAAGCTCATTATCATCAGTCAGAACAAGGCCAAGTGCTGACTGTGGAACAGACCATCAATTGCTCATATACAAGTTCAAGTTGAAGCTGAAGAAAATTAGAACAAGCCCACTAGAGCCAAAGTACTACGTTGAGTATATCCCACCTGAATCTAGAGATCACCTCAAGAATAGATTTGATGCCTTGTACACTAATAACCAAAGACCACGTGAGTTGTGGAATGACATCCAGGGCATCATACAGAAAGCAAGCAAGAAGTCATTAAAAAGACAGAAAAGACCAAAATGGATGTCAGAAGAGACTCTGAAACTTGCTCTTGAATACCGAGTAGCTAAAGCAAATGAAAGAAATTATTACATAAAAGAACTGAAAAGAAGATTTCAAAGGGTGGCTCCAGAAGACAAAGTATTACAATGACATGCGAAAAGACCTGATAGAAAATCAAAAAGGAAGAATACACTCAGCATTTCCAAGCTGAAAAGCTGAAGAGACAATTCAAGCCTCGAGTCGCAGTAGTGAAGAATTCTAAGGGGAAAATACTAAGTGACACAGGAAGTATCAAAAGTAGATGGAAGGAATGCACAGAGTGACTGTACCAAAAAGAATTGGTCAGTCAACATTCAACCATTTCAGGAGGTGGCATATGATCAAGAATTGACGGTAATGAAGGAAGAAGTCCAAGCTGCCCTGATGCACTGGCGAAAAACAAGGCTCCAGGAATCGATGGAATACCAACTGAGAAGTTTCAACAAATGGATGCAGCACTGGAAGTGCTCACTAGTCTATGCCAAGACATTTGGAAGATAGCTACCGGGCCAACCAACTGAAAGAGATCCATACTTACGCCTATTCCCAAGAAAGGTGATCCAACCGAATGTGGAAACTATTGAACAATGTCATTAATATCACAAACAACTAAAATTTTGCTGAAGATCATTTAAAAGTGGCTGCAGCAGTATAAGGACAGGGAACTGCCAGAAATTCAAGCAGGATTCAGAAGAAGACGTGGAACCAGGGATATCATTTCTGATGTCAGATGGACCCTGGCTGAAAGCAGAGAATACCAGAAGGATGTTTGCCTGTGTTTTATTGACTATGTTAAGGCATTCGACTGTGTGGGTCATAACAAATTATGGATAACATTGCAAAGAATGGGAATTCCAGAACACTTAATTGTGCTCGTGAGGAACCTTTACATAGATCAAGAAGCTGTCGTTCAAACAGAACAAGTGGATACTGCGTGGTTTAAAGTCAGGAAAGGTGCGTGTCAGAGTTGTATCCTTTCCCCATACTTATTCAATCTGTATGCTGAGTAAATAATCCGAGAAGCTGGACTATATGAGGAAGAACGGGGCATCAGGACTGGAGAAAGACTCATTAACAACCTGCGTTATGCAGGTGACACAATCTTGCTTGCTGAAAGTGAAGAGGGCTTGAAGTACTTACTGATGAAGATCAAAGACCACAGCCTTCAGTATGGATTCCAAGTCGACATAAAGAAAACAAAAACCCTCACAACTGAACCAATAAGCGACATCATGATAAAGGAGAAAAGATTAAAGTTGTCAAGGATTTCATTTTACTTTATCCCAATTTTCAAGGAGATCCCAACACCTTGAAGGCAAGAACCATGTCTTTCATTATTAACTTCTTTTTGTGACCTACCAGAATCTGAGCTATTTAGTAGGTATTTTTTTAGATACTAATCATATGGCCGGGGAAAAGGGAAAACCATTCTGAGTGTAAGTGTTCTTAGCTCTAAAGCATGAATTACATCATCAACCTTACTTAAATATTTTAGTTCACTTATAAGAATATTTTTTGAACACTATGTGCCAGGCATTGTTCTAAAGAGGTTACATTTCTGAACGTTTTCTGATTTAGTTCTTATAACTTTGTGTAGCAGGTATTATGATGGTCATGTTTATTGTACGGATGAGTCAACCGAGACTCAGCAAAGTAACTGTCCTAGTTATCTAGTGCTGCTACAACTGAAATACCACAAGTGGATGGCTTTAGCAAACAGAAGTTTATTCTATCACAATCTAGGAGGCTAGAAGTCCAAATTCAGGGTGCCTGCTCCCAGGGAAAGCTTTCTCTTTCTGTCAGTTCTGAGGGAAGGTCCTTGTCATCAATCTTCCCCTAGTCTAGGGCCTTCTCACCACAGGGATCCCAGTCCAAACAACTCACTCTGTCCCTGGCACTTCTTTCTCAGTGACATGAGGTCCCCCTCCTCTCAGCCAATTCTCTCTTTTATATCTCAAAAAGAGATTGACTCAAGACACAACCTTATCCTGTAGATTGACTCCTGCCTCATTAACATAACTGCCTCTAATCCTGCCTCAGTAACATCATAACCAAAAAAAAAAAAACCCAATGCCATTGAGTCGATTCTAACCCATAGGTTAGGATTTACAACACATAAGGTAATCACTTCAGATCACAAAATGGTGGACCACCACATAATACTGGGAATCATGGCCTAGCCAAGTTGACACATATTTTGGGGGGACAAAATTCAATCCACAACAGTAATCTTTCCCAAGACCACACCTCTGATGGGAGGAAGGAATAGGACTCAAACCCAGCAGTCTGGCTCCAGAGCCTATGCACTTAACCTCAGGGGTGCCTCACCCATCCTTGTTCTCTGCTTGTCTATCCATTCCCCCCACTCATACCTCTTCCTTTCGCCTAAAGGCCAGCCTCTACTTCTCTTCTCCGGTTTATGCAGTGTATCCATTTCAAGACAGCTACTCTCTGTACAAATATTTAAAGAAAAAAAATTACCATCACGCTGACTCCAACTCATGGTGAACCCATGTGTCAGAGAAGAACAGTGCTCCATAGGGCTTTCAATGGCTGATTTTTCAAAAGCAGATTGTTTGGCCTTTCTTTCAAAGCATCTCTAGGCTGACTCGAACCTCCAACCTTTCAGTTAGTAACTGAGTATTTTAACCATTTGCACCACCCAGGAATTCCTGTACAAATACAGCCTTCTATTAGCCCTTAAAACAGAACCTTGAGGTCAGCAGAACGAGAAAATATGTAACATTTTTAATGTGTGTGTATGGGCTGCGGGGAGGGTGACAGAGGTCCAGACATGCCAAGGGCTCCGTGTCAATAACACCGCTGGTTGGAATTGGGGTCTCCACCATGACCCTTCCTCACGTTCACCCACTCAAGCCTGGCATCCCTCAAGCAGCCAGGCAGCTCCATTGCAAGAGACAGCATTCCACTCCAGCAGATATTTTCTAATTTTACCTTCTTGGAGTTTTCATTTCAGCAATAAATCTTCTTAAATGGCTATTGCTCCAGAACCATTTTCACAGAAGAAATGAAAACCCTGATCAGCAGGGTGAGGAAACAAATGCATTTTATTCGGTTACGGGGATGAAGAGACCAAAATCACTCCACCCAGAAAATATGCCCCGCTGGCTCCTGGATCCGGCTCTGTGTGTTTCTGACATCTGACCAAGGTCATTGGCGATTCATAGCTGCCCTCTCCACCCCTGGCCTCAACTGCACCCGCCAGCCTCTCTGGAAGACCCCCGCTGGTGGAAGGAATGTCTTTCTTCAGCTCTGTTTCCTCCTTGTGGGGTGCGCCTAATAACACCTGTCCTGCAGGGTGACGGTGACAATTAAAGCCATGTGGTACACAAGGTCTACCACAGAGCCCAGGGCCCTCAGGGCATCTGTGAATGATGGCTGAGTTCACATCTAAAAAGGATCTTGAGAATAACTGTGTTTATTTAATGTGCATAGATTGTGCAAAGCTGGGTACTATGCGGTGGCTTAGATGCTACCAGGGAAAGCAATGGGGATGAGACCCAACCCAAGCCTTAGTTGGTAGGCTGTGCCTAGAGGCTGGGGCTGGAGAACAAGATGCCAGGAAAGACTACAGAACAACCGGGACCTCTGAACCAGGCTACCTACCTGCTTTTATCTTCATCTAGGACTCTCTGGAAGTACGCCTGTTATGGATTGAATTGTGTGCCCCAAAAATTGTGTTTCAACTTGGCTGGGCCATGATTCCCAGTATTACGTGGTTGTCCACCGTTTTGTGATCTGATGTAATTTTCTTATGTGTTGTAAATTCTAACCTCTCTGATGTTAATGAGGCAGGACTCAGTCTACAGGATTAGGTTGTATCTTGAGTAAATCTCTTTTGAGATATAAAAGAGAGAATCAAGCAGAGAAGAAAGGGACCTCCTACCACCAAGAATGAAGAACCGGGAGGGAAGCACATCCTTTGGACGCAGGGTCCCTGTTCTGAGACACCCTAGACTGGGGGAAGGTGGATGACAAGGACCTAACCCCAGAGCCAACAGAAAGAGAAAGCCTTCCGCTGGAGCTGGAACCCTGAATTCAGACTTCTAGCCTGCTAAACCGTGAGAGAATAAACTTCTGTTTGTTAAAGCCATTCATTTGTGGTATTTCTGCTATAGCAGCAGTAGATAACTAAGACAGCACCCCCATGTTAGGCTGAATAGAAGTCCCCAAAGATGTCCATGTCCCAATCCCTGGAGCCTATGAATCTGTTACCCATGGTGGAAGGGACTTTGCCGATGTAATTAAGTTAAGGATTTGGAGATGGGGAGAGTATCTGGATCACCAGGTGGGCCAAGTATAATCACGGGGGCCTTATAAGAGAGGGACAGAAGAATCAGAGTCTGTGCAAAGGATGTGATGGTGGAAGCAGAGGAAGGAACAATGGCACCATGAGCCAAGGAAGGTGAGTGGCCTCTACCCGGGCCTCTAGAAGCTGGAAAAGGCTAAGAAGGGTTCTCCCTTGAAGTGTCCAGAAGGAACGCAGCCCTGCTGACACTTGACTTGAGCCTTCTAACCTCCAGAACTGTAAGATAATAGATGTGTGTGCTTTAGGTCACTAATCTTGTGGTAACTTGTTACAGCAACAACAGGATACTAATACACCCTCTCAAGACCCACCTCCTCCACTTGTATGCTGGTCCCAGGAGCAGCTTCTGACCAGACCCTGGTTTCCCTCATACACTGCTGAGTTGCACTGGAGAGCCTGAAGAGTTGTAAGCCACTAACTGAGAGAACAGGGAACCAAGCAGTCTGACTGACAAGGCCAAGGGCCTTTGCCTTCCCAACCACGTTGCCCACTTTCTATAAGCTGTCTCCACACAGGTACATTCTAGCAAGATTTTGAATAACCTTTACTGGTACAAAGGTCAGTTCAAGAAAAAAACAAATAAAATATTTACTAGACATGTTTGTTTGTTTTTTTTTTATTCAAGATAAAAATAGCTTTACTGAGCCCCAGGGGGGTAATGTATGTTTGTACAGCATAGACTGCTGTAATTCAACAAGGCCCATGGAAAAATTGACAGTTTTTTAGTCTCTAAATTGCTAATATTTAGAATATTTGAGAAGTAGCAACGAAAGACAGCTTCCTAGCCTTTCCTCCTTAGTGTTTGCATATCCTTTCACCATTTACAAAGAGTATGCACATACATTTTCTAATTTAATCTTCAAAACTCTTCATGGTTGATATTATTGAGTTTCCCACTTTATAGGTGGGAACATTGAGGCTTTCCCAAGATAACGCAGTGAGGTAGTGGCGTGAACTGGACAAGAACTAGTTTGTTCCATTCAATTCAATGTTGTCTGAATACTTGGTATGTGGCAAGCACAGGCTTGGTCTCTGGGGACACAGACATGAAGACCATGTGGCCCTCCACCATCCCACCGATTGGGTCTCTCCAGGCCTTTGAGTCCTCCCTCTTTGTTCTGGGCAGGGTAAGCTGCACAGCTCTCCACAGCTCCAAAGGGGGCAGTTTCCCCCAAAGGCCTGACTGCCCATCAGGGTTCCCATGGGCCCTCCACACCCACCCACACCCACCTTGGGTCTTCATCATCCTCCAACTGGAGCAATGAGACTTCAGAATGGAACCCCCAAACCTGTGGGGGCCTTCTTTGAAGAACCCACTCCCCCTCTCCAATCCATCTGCTGTGTATAAAATCAAAAGTGGTGTAGCAATTAAATGAGGCCCATTCACACCCAGGAAATTCTGGTAGTGTAGTATATAAGAGTTCAGCTGCTAACCAAAAGGTCAGCAGTTCAAATCCACCGGGCACTCCTTTGAAACCCTATGGGGCAATTCTACTATGACCTGCAGGTTCACTATGAATCAAAATCCACTCAACGGCAATGGTTTGGTTTGGTTTGGGTTTAATCATACCCAGGGGGAGGGGGCACAGAAACTGATGCTGACATTAACCTCTTTATGTTATCCCAGATATCTTATTACAAAAATAAAACCAGCCTCCTTTTCCACGAGACCAGAAGAACTGGATGGTGCCTGGCTACCGTTACTCATCTTTCATCAAAGATTCTATAGAAGAATGCTGAGCAAAACGGGGAAAATGTAGAACAGTATTTCAGATGCTCATGGACCCCAGACTTTTTAGAGTCATGGAGGCTAGATGAACCCCAGAAACACCTTCCCTGAGATAATCTTTATACCTTGAACCAAAAATATCCCCTGAAGCCTTCTTTAAACTAAACAACAATTTAGCTTAATTAGTAAAGAATGTCTGTCTTGAGCATTGTCAAGCTGACAACAGTAACTCCAAAGATTAGATACGAGCCTTAGAGGGAAGTGAGTTTATGTTAACAGGGAAGGAAGAATTCAGGAAAACAGGACGAGAATGGTTGCACAGCTTAAGAAATGCAATCAGTGTTGCTGAATGGTACGTGTACGAATTGCTGTATTAGCATATGTTCTGCTGTGTATATTCTCAACAACAACAAAAATAAAATAATTTTTAAAAAGAATTCAACTTAATAGATTCCAGAGTAAAAAAAAAAAAAAAAAAATACATCAAAATAAAATCAAAACAGAGAAGGACCGGCCCCTCCCTCTGCCAGGTTCCTTCCTGAGGATGCGCCCCCCCATGACTAACGGTGACACCTACCCTCAGTTGTGTGCCCTTGTCCTCTACAGCCCTGACAGCAAAGCCTCCCTGCTGTGAGGTTGTCCATTGCCAGAGATCTAGAAAGCAGGAATCACACGCAGGCAGCAGCAGGGCACGGCCGCCCCTCAGCCCATGGTGGAGACAGGATGTGAGGCAGGCTGGGAGCCTAAAATAGAAGCCTGTGTGGCCACAGGAAGGGGAAGAGGTTATGGAGGGCACAGGTGGCTGCTCTCCAGCCCTCAGTCATTGGCAACTTAGTATCTAAGAGTTCACAGAGGAAATGGAAAACCTCCAATATCTGGCTGAGAGACCTGGAATTTGCCCAGTCCTCCCTGGATCTAATGGCACGTACTATGTGCCACGTGCTTTACATCTGTCTGCAACATGTAGTAGGGCGTGTGAGTGTAGTGCACGATCTGAAACCACTGTCCACAGGATGACCTGGAGAATCCATCGCCCTCCCACCAATCGCCCACCATTTTTTCAAAGTCCATTTCAGAAGGACACTCGAGTTCTCTTCCCTCTCTGGTCTTCCTCCCCCTTTCTTTCTCCCATAGTCCCAATGACATTGAACTAGACCCCTTCTTTCCCCATGGCCTGCACCCCCACCCCTACCCCAGGCTCCATCCTGGAGGGGAAGCACCAAATCTTTGCGTTCCCATGAGACATACACCCCCAACCCCCTTGGAACAAGTAAGTAAGTGGCTGAGCTGGATTTGTACACAGGACGACTAACTCCAAATCCAGCGCTCCTTCCACTAGACAGTCATGTTTTCTGAGGTTCCAATCTGTTACAGTCCCTGTGATGATGTCACCTTTCCCTTTACACCTCCCCACCTTCTTATTGCCTCTCATAGACAAAGGCAGAGCACCTCACTCTCTCCTCCATGCTCCCAAAACATGGGCATGTGTCTCTATGGCAGTACAGCCTTCACTCCGTCAAGATCACCTGCTTCAGCATGTTCTCTAGAACCGCGCCCCTAAGAGACAGTTGGCAATGCCTGGAGACATTTTTGATTGTCATTACTGAGGAGGGTTTTTTTTCTTTTCTTTTAAACTAGCATAGAGTGGATAGAGGAGCATCCCTGGACAATGCAGTTTAGCATGCTCGTCTGCTCACTGAAAGGCTGGAGATTCCAGGCCACCCAGAGGAACCACAGAAGAAAGGCCTCGTGATCTACTCTGTAAAGATCACAGCCAAGGAAACTCCACGGAGCAATCCTGCTCTGTAACGTGTGGGGTTCCGGTGAGTCAGAGTCAGCTTGACGGCAGCCGGTGGTGGGTGGAGGCCAGGTGCCCAAGGACAAACACCTCCCCTGCCCCCCAAAAGAATGAACTGTCAATAGTGTCAAGAGTGAGAAGCCAGTCTCTAGACTGGGTACTGCTCTGAGAACAAAGATCCCAGTTTATTGGCTTTTTAATCCCGTATGCCCAGCTCAGAACCTGGCACACAGGAGGTGTCCAGCACACTTTTACTGTTGTCGGTAAGTGGAGGTGGAGTGAGTGAATTCCCCACCTTCCTGAAACATCTGTGCATGCATGGTCTTTCACACGTGACACGTCTGTGGGCTCACAAGCATCTGTGACAATATACCTGCACACACGTGGCCAGACACCCAGACCCACACAGACAGGCACACTCCCCAAGACAGGTGTGCACGTGTGCACGTGCATGCACACGCACTTATCTAATGCCATAGTCCGAGGAAGCTGCCTGGAGCCTTCTGCCTCTGCTGAAGTCAGAGCAACCTCAGCACAGACACCTCAGCAAAGCCATTAAATGTTCTCCATAATTAATTTCACTGACGAGACACATTTTCCTATTGTGGCTCTAATATTAAATAAGCAGTGGACCCAAAAGGAAAAAGATCCTTTTTGCAATTACACACACAGAAGGCAACTTAACAACTGGAAAAGTGAAATGTCAATTTTGACAATGGCATAATGGCCCAGAAGCGTTGCAGGCAGGCCTGACTCATTAAATCTAGCAATGTTAGTGGCTGTTGAGAGTGGAGTGGATGGGGTTGGAGGAACTTGGGAGGGCCAAGCAGACAGCACACAGGCATAGGAGAGGGTGGGGCAGAAAAGGCCAGGAGAAAAAGGTGCTACTTTCTTTTTCCATGGGTGATATAAATAAATGGTTTATGTGCTCAGCTGCTAACCAAAAGGTTGGCAGTTCGAGTCGACTCAGTGGTACCTCAGAAGAAAGGCCTGGAGATCTACTTTCACAAAACTACACCCCAGGAAGCTCTACGGAACACTTCTACTCTGTAACACAGGGGCGTCGCCGTGAGTTGGAATTGTCTCCACAGTAATGGGTAGTGAGTGGATAGAGGGGAGTCTCCGGCTGGTGTAATGGTTGGAGGTTCGAGTTCACTTAGAGGCACCTTGGAAGGAAGTCCTGATGATGATCAACTTCCAAAACAATCAGCCATTGAAAACTCTGTAGAGCACAGCTCTACTCGGACACAATGAGGTCGCCATGAATTATTCAACTCAAGGGCAACTGGTTTTTCTTCTTCCATACCACTTCCCCTGCTGGGGACTGGAAGAAGCTAAAGAAATGAACGGGAATGAGGAGGGAAAACCCACGGGGGAGACGGTACTAAAGTTTTAGGGGCTGACTTTCTGGAAAAATTGGGACCGGAAGAGACTAGGAATTACCAGCTCCTGGCTACCTAAGCAGAAACCCTGGTGATGTAGTGGTTAAGAACTGCAGCTGCTAACCAAAAGGTCGGCAGTTTAAATTCACCAGGCGCTCCTTGGAAACTCTATGGGGCAGTTCTACTCTGTCCTATAGGGTCGCTATGAGTCAGAATGGACTTGATGGCAATGGGTTTGCTTGTTTGTTTGTTCACTTTGGCTACCTAAACCAAGTCAGGTTAAAATTGACCTTCCCTACCTCTCCCTGAAAAATCCTACTGTCTTCAAGGTTTTGCATGCCAGCCAGAATCTCAGGCTTCCCTTTACTGTGGCTTTTACTGCCTTAAATATTTCCTGATGACTCATTCTCCTTCCCAGGGAGGCAGCAAGTGAGCCACCTGAGCAAGACGTGACTTTCTGGTCTGTGTACCTCCAGTGCCTCCCTTATTAAATGTGTGAAGAGTGAGTAAATAAACAAAGGAATCCATGAACCGCAGAGGCACATCTACGGTAAAAGAGCGCCTGTGACAATTAGTTTTAAATTGCCGAATGATCTTTCACAGCTGGCAATAAAAACGGTGATGGCAAATAAACACTGCTCCTAGGCGCCACCCACCCCTTCAAGTGGCACCCACAGCCTGTGCCAGCCCTCCCATATCCTAGGTACGCCTCTCCGTTGGGTGAATCTGCCTAGAATTTCAGAAGGAAGGAGGACGAAGGGGCGAGAGCCAGTTGACCAAGGCTGTGTTTGCTGTGTCAGGGAGTTCAGGGCTCCTGCAAGAGACAACAAAGAGCTTTGGGTGGGTTTAGCCAGGGAAGGGGCCTGTTGAGTTTGGTGTATTGGGACATCCCTTTGTATATATACTGCAACTTTTAAATTCATGGCTGATGTCCTGAACTTTTGTGTTTTGCTTTGAGTTTGCTTTTTAATTAAAACTAACGAACCCCTTGATGACGAATTTCATCTGACCAAACCAAAAAACCAAACCCAATTGCCATGGAGTTGATTCTGACTCACAGTAAGCCCCAGCTCATATCAAATTCCATCCGACACCTAGAATTTGTCCCCCTTAACTGTGTTTCAACTTAGGATACAGTTTCAACTATCTAGTGGAACATGCATTCAAAAAATAAAACAAAGAAATATACTAGCGTGATGAATGTAATTGATATCACTAAACTGTACATCCCAAAAACTGTTGAACTGACAAATGTTTTGTTATATATATTTTTCAACAATTGGGGGGAAAAAAAAAGAAAGAAAGAAAGAAACACACTAAGATCTTCCAGGTGGTTTCCTCTGGGAGGTAGGTAGGATCCCTTATGTTCTCCATTTTCTTCCTTTTTATTTTCTGTTTTATCCAGTCTCTAATGCACATGTGTTAAACCCTTAGGGAATTGCCTGCCCTGTCCTCAGCATTTCTTCTGGAACCTTCTGCCTCATCAGCACAGTGACACAAGAGATGCCATGTATGTACGGCAGGACCATGCCCCAGGGCACAGTTGATTGTTTAAGTAGGAACACCTGAACACAAATGCACCAACTCAAAGTCTTTCCCCGGATTTTTGGAAATGAAACTGAAGTGTCTCTTTCCAGGTGACTGAAACATAAGGTTGGGGAGCTTGAGAGTTGGTGGCAGGTGAACACGGCTGGAAAAGAGAAGAATGGAACTATTTTTCAAAGAGAAGCAGCACCAAGAGAAGGCTAGGAAGAGACCTGCTGTGTTTTGGGCTCTGGTACCTGACACTCCTGAGAGCCTGCCATATTCACGTCTCCTGGTTTAAGGAACTTACCCCTGCTTCTTTTTAGTAATTCTCCCTCTTGCATAAACAAGTTCCAGTTGGGTTTCTTTCATTCACTTGCACACTGGCTTAGTCACCTAGCGCTGCTGTAACAGAAATACCACAAGTGGATGGTTTTAAAGAAAAGAACTTTATTTTCTCATAGTTCTAGAGGCATCAAGTCAGGGTCTGGCCATGTTGATTCCTTCCCTGTAGGTAGTCTGGGCATTCCTTGGTTCCTTGGCTTCTGTTTCCCTCCGAGTGTGCGTGCCTCTGTGTCCGATCTGCTCTGTGTATAACTCAGAAGTGATGAGGTTTAGAACCCTCCCTACTCAGCTATGATTTAATTAATGTAACAAAGAAAACACCATTTCCCAACAGGATTACATCCACAGATAAAAGAGCCAGGAATTCAATATACATACATTTTTGAGGGACACAATTCAACCTATAACATATCCCAACTAATTGTAATGAATAGAATTTGTTTTAATGAATTGGATTTGCTTTACTTTTGTGGAACCCGGGTGGTGTAGTTGTTAAAGACCTATGGCTGCTAACCAAAAGGTCAGCAGTTTGAATCCACCAGCTATTTCTTGGAAACGCTATGGGGCGGTTCTACTTTGTTCTATAGGGTCACTATGAGTTGGAATCGACTCAACAGCAACGATGTGAGTTTTGGATTTTTGTTGTTGTTGCTTTACTTTACAATCAGAAGAAAAATTAAGACTATCAGTATACACAATTTACATTTCTATGCACTCTCACTTTCCTTTAATTTCATACTTAGCCCTCTGAAACTGTGGCAAACCCACAAAATCTTGCTCCCAGGGGTTTTTCTCAGGACAAAAAATTAAAGCCAGTGCTTCATGGGTCTGCTAGCAGAGAGCACTGTTCTAATGAATGTTGCCCACCATCACTTCCCTTACCACACAGTCCTGTCCAGAAGCTACCTTCTATCTGCAGCCCTGCAGGTCACCTGAGTTAGGGAGGGCAGACACCGCAATCAAGAGGACGTGGGCATGAATTCCTGCTCCAGTGTGTATGATCTATATGACTGTGTAAGTTACTACTCTCCCTAAACCTCAATTTCCCCATCTTTAAAATGGAGCTAATAATGGACACTTGTCTTCTAGAATGTGGAGGAAAATTCAATGAGATAATGCCTGTAAAGCCTTTAACAGGGCACCTGGCACACAGGAAGCACTATATAAATGATGGCTCACATTGTCAATGGTGTATCTCATCCCAGTTCCTCCCTTAGAGTAATCCACAGATGACCATGAACACACTCTCCCTCAGCCTGTTCTGGTAACTACCACATCCCCACATCACCATATCTCCTAAAACTGTATAATAAAAACGCTTTACTATGATTTTCCTGGTCCACTGCTTATAGATCTGCCCAGAATATATACGTCCACCTTGCATAACTATCCCAGCCATCAGGAGAGGTGTATCAGTCAGCTTAGGCTTATGCTGCAGTAACAGATGACCCCGGAACTCTTGGTGGGTTACAACAGCAAAGGTTTATTTGTTGCTCACAACCATGTTCATCTCAAGTTGTAAGCTAAGGGTATCTCTGCTCCACATGACTTCATTCCAGAACTAAGGAGCAGTCCCTATCCACAACACACCTGACAAAGGAAAAGAGCAGTAGGGAGGCCTTGAACACCTGCCAAGGAGTGAAACGCAACATGTCTACTTGTATTTTATTGGCCAAAGCAAATCATATGGCCAAGCTTTATATCAGTGGGAAGTATCATCTCTTGTAATGATGTGTCCAAGAAAATATTTTGAACAAAAAATACAGTCTCTCATAGGGAGGATCTCCACCTGGTCTTAGGGACTCTCTATGTATGTTAAAAAAAAAAAAATCTAACTTTAGTGCCCTAGGTCCTGATTTTCTCAGGGTAGGACAATGGGAGATAGGGAAGGCTGATTTAGTTTCTCCACTTGGCTCTCTTTACTTATTTTATATCTCTTTGAGCTCCAGTCACTCTCCTACTCCAGTTGTTGTTCTTAGGTGCTGTCAAGTCGGTTCTGACTCGTAGCGACCCCATGGACAACAGAAGGAACGCTGCCCAGTCCTGTGCCATCCTCACAATCATTACTATGCTTGAGTCCTCTACTTTACCAATCATGATGTCCTTCTCCAGGGACTGGTCCCTCCTGATCATGTCCAAAGTATGCGAGACAAAGTCTCACCGTCCTTGCTTCTAAGGAGCATTCTGGCTGTACTTCTTCCAGGACAGACTTGTTCATTCTTCTGGGCAGTCCAAGGTATATTCAGTATTCTTCCCCAATATCCACTCAAGTAACAGCTGGCATTTAATTCCATCTATGACAAAGAAAGGCTGGTGGCACAGTCTTAAAGCACTAGGCTGCTCACTGAAATGTCAGCAATTCGAGCCCACCAGCCACTCTGTGGGAGGAAGACGTGGCAGTCTGCTTCCTTAAAGATTACAGCCTTGGGAACCCTATGGAGCAGTTCTACTCTGTTGCTATGAGTCAGAATCGACTTGAGGGCAGTGGGATTGGTTTTTTTGGTATCATAAAGATATTCACATTATAAAGATCAGAAGGAAATAGTCCAAAATCTAATTTTCGTTTTTCTTTGGGGCTATTTTTGCCCTTTAACTTTTTTTTTTTTTTTGTATGTTCTACTTTTCTATAATGAGCATACATTTATTGAATAAGAGACTAGAGAAATACTCTATTAAAATTTTTGAAAGATTAATCTGGCAGCAAAGTGGGAAACTGATTCCAGTAGGGAGAGCCTAGAGGCAGAGGATCAGGAATAAGGAAGATGAGGTTGTCATGGATTGAATTGTGTCCCCCCAAAATATGTGTCAACTTGGTTTTAGGGCATGATTCCCATTACTGAGTGATTGTCCTCCATTTTGTGATTGTAGTTTTATGTTAAACAGGATTAGGGTGGGATTGAAACACCCTTACTGAGGTCACATTCCTGATCCAATGTAAAAGGAAAGGGAAGCAAGCAGAGAGTGGGGGCCTCATACCACCAAGAAAGAAGCACCAGGAACTGAGAGGGTCCTTTGGACCTGAGTTTCCTGCGTGGAGAAGCTCCTAGTCCAGGGGAAGATTGATGACAAGGACCTTCCTTCAGAGCAGACAGAGAAAGAATGCCTTACCCTGGAGCTGACGCCCTGATTTTGGATTTTTGCCTACTAGACTGTGAGAAAATAAATTTCTCTTTGTTAAAGCATCCACTTGTGGTATTTAAATTTCTCTTTCTTAAAGCATCCACTTGTGGTATTTAAATTTCTCTTTGTTAAAGCATCCACTTGTTACAGCAGCACTAGATGACTAAGACAGAGACTGAAATAGGGCAGTGGCCACCAGGACTGGAGAAAGAGCCTGAGACTTCATAGGACTGGTGGGCCCAGGAGGTAGGGAATCGGGGAAGGGAGCTTGGAGGGGTCATTGGCTACTCTTGGAGCACCTAACTTGGGCCAGCACCACGTGGATGTGCAGGCCCTCTGACCAGCAGAAGAGGACACCCCCATGAGAAGACTGCAGGTGTCACTGGTAGGTGCAGAAATATCGAAAGAATTTGCTCCCTTAGCTCCTCACTCCCAACACCAGTATCCCACCTAGGGTCAGCCTTGGCAAGTAGATCAATGTGTAATCTTCAGACACCATTTTATTATTTGGTAATTGTCATTTAATCCCCGCTATCTTGATTTTGGAAACCCTGGTGGCATAGTGGTTAAGTGCTACAGCTGCAAACCAAAGGGTCAGGAGTTTGAATCTGCCAGGTGCTCCTTGGAAACTCTATGGGGCAGTTCTACTCTGTCCTATAGGGTCGCTATGAGTCGGAATCAACTCAACGGCGCTGGGTTTGGTTTGGTTTGATCTTGATTTTAGGGAACAAAAGCTTGATGGACAACTTGATGGAGTCATTCCATCCATCCTCCTGCCATCATGGGAGAAAAGTGCATATTCAGACCCACCTGATATTGCAAACGACATGTGTTCTCAGGGAAGACAGAGCCGTATTTGAATGGTGTGCTCTTGGGCAAGTTAGCTGGCATCTTTTAAGTTCAAGCTTCTTCTAATTTTAAAGGAAATTATAACATCTACTTCATAGAGCTTGTTAGGATAGAAAGAGATCATTCTTGCAAACATCTACTATTACGGTGCCTGGCACATAGTAAGTTATTACTATAATGATTGCCCTATAGTGGTAAAAAAAAAAAAAAACCGTAATGGTCTAAAATATTTTGCAAAAAAAAAAAAAAAGGCTCTCTCAAACCTCCGTGGTCATAAAGAAAGTAATAAATAGAAGTCATCTACAATTTAGCCGTCCATTCCACCATTTAGGGATTGGGAAGCCCTTCCCTGCTTTCAACCTAGATTTCTCGCTGCAGCTGAATACGTAAACCAACAACTGGCAGTGTGACGATGGCCCTGGCCTGGGATTAATCCAGCGTCAAGGAAAGAGCATTTGCTTCGGATTCACACAAACTTGCTTTCATCCAGCTTGACCTTGGGCGTGTCATCAAAGTCTCTTGAGCCTCAGTCTCCCCCTCTTTAAAACGGGAGTAATATTATCTACTTTAGAATC
This sequence comes from Loxodonta africana, assembly GCF_030014295.1. NCBI lineage: Eukaryota > Metazoa > Chordata > Mammalia > Proboscidea > Elephantidae > Loxodonta > Loxodonta africana. The sequence continues at coordinate 82,396,669 of NC_087355.1, read as the reverse complement.
TTATTTTGAGAGCCACATGTGCAAGGTATCTGGCTGTAGAAGTCAAGCCTTCAATGTGAGTGCCTTTCCATTTATTCAAATGGTTTTCCCACTTAGGGAAAAGCATATTTTTTAAGCTTGAGTTTTTTTTCGGCTCATTATTTTTATCCAGGACCATTACGACTATTAAGTGTTTGGGGCTTTTCTCTCTCCAGAGACTTTTTATGATGCCAATTAGAAGTGCAAGCACACTGAGATTAAAACATAATGACAAGCCAAGTGCACGGTCCTTTCCCTCCTGATACCGGCCAGCTGCTCCTGAAGCCCATCTCCAAATACCTACTGCTTTATGGGAAAAAAAAATAATTTCCGGAGTCAAGGGAATATCAAGATTTTGCAATTCCTGTCTCATTAGGGGGAGAGTAATTGGGATTATGTAGCAAGGTGTATATAAGTTTTCGTGTGAGAGACTGACTTGATTTGTAAACTTTCACTTAAAGTACAATAAAAATTATTTAAAAAAAAGATTTTGCAAACCAAAACTGGTTGAAGGCCTTTAGGGAGAGGGATAACCCGTGTTGGCAAAAAAGCATATTTACATTAAGACTCTGCCTAGACAAGGTTACCCCTCTTTACGATGATAAAAATCTGTTGGCATGAAAATAATAGTCAAATCCTAGGAGATGGGAATGTTGGGTTACAGATGGGGTTAACTGAAGGCTGGGTCCAGCTTTGACATGCCACCGTCCCCCCATTTCATTATCACACACAAGTGGTTATTGTGTTACTTGTAGTCGACTGGATTCTGGCTCACGTGGCAGGTAGAACTGCTCCGTAGAGTTTTCAAGGCTGTGACCTTTGGGAAGCAGATCACCAGGTCAGTCTTATGAGGCGCTTCTGAGTGGGTTCGAAGCACCAACCTTTCAGCTAATGGTCAAGCACTTTACCATCTCTGCCGCCCAGGGATATACACACCCACATACACACAGCAGCGCACGTGTGGGTTCACTGATGGCTCCATGCTCGTATTCGTTGAAATTGTATTTATTTTTCCTTTTAGTTCTACTCTTTTTTGCCTCTTTGGTCCCTTTTCCTCACCTGCCCCTCTCCGAAGACCGCAGGAGTAAGAAGGAAATGATCTGATTTAATTTCGTGACCATGAATAAGTTTCCTATCTCTCTGAAAACCACTTTTCTCCCCTGTAAATGGGATAAGCAATGCCTGCCTGTCAACATCTATTTCATGCCTGTTATCGCCTCCCTGGCCCAGTGTTATACTCTCTCCTGGATTACCACAGCAGCCGCCTAGCTCGTTTCCCAGCCTCTAGAATTAGCACCACTGCCTCTCCTTCCAACCCCACACCATCCGTTCTCCAAACTGTTGCAAGAGTGTTCTTTCAGCAATATCATCTGACCACGCCAAGCACCTTCATGGTTCTTTTTATAGTAGCAGGGACCCACCTCCACAACAAGGAATCTTGAGGGAAGCCTAAAGACAGATGTGGCATCTATCACAGCTATCAGCCCTGCCCCTTCTCACTTTTGTCCCCATACGCTTCATGGTCCGGCCACAGGGGGCAGTTCCCCCAAACATCCAAGGTTGCTCACCCTCACATCTGTGCACAGGCTCTGTTCTCTTCAGAGAGGATGAGCAAGCTATCCTGGTGGCAGCAGGTGGTGGAGCCAGGACACCAACGCAGACCGCAGACTGCCATCTCCACTTTCGTCAAACAGGACCTGCTGGGCCTCCCAGGGCACCCTTCTCTGTCACTCTGCCTCCCCCATGGGAACGGGCACTCCCACACAGAACACCAAGCCCCCAAGAAGCTCCTGGAATGCTCCGCTCCTCCGGGTGACAGCAGTTCCTCCCCCAGGATGCTCACACTGCCATTACCGCCCTCAGTGGTCTGGGTTTTCCAGACCTTTCACCCACAGCTGCAAGCTGCCGTTGTATCCCAGAGGCCACCAGTGGGCTGTGTCAGGAAGGTTCCTGGATCAGCCGTATGTGAGCCCAGAATGCCCCTACCCTCAGCAGTGAGTCTTAGCAGGGGTGGGTTTTAGACACATGCCAAAATCTAAAGCATCCCCTGGCCAGGAGCAAGGCCTGTCCTTTCAAAATAAGGAGTGAGCCAGAAAGTTCAGGAGCCAAGAGTCCCAGGATCACCCCCAGGTCGTTCTCCAGCCCTGTATTCTCTCCCCACACAGCCTTCTAATGAAACACACAGGTTCCGGCCACTGATAGGGAAATTTGTCAGTTTCAGAAGTCCCAGTAAGTCTAAAACCACCACCCAGCTCCGACCACCGCCTCTGCTTTAAGGAGGAAATCCCCTAGGGTGTTGCCTGCACTCAAGCATTTGCTTCCAGTCACACGGCTGCGCCCCTTCCTCTCTGCCACTAGCCGTGGAGTCCACTCTGACTCACGCCGACCCCACGCGTGTCAGACAGAGGTGTCTACGGACGAGTTTTTGGAAGGAGATCAGCAGACCTTTCTTCTGAGCTGCCTCCAGGTAGACTTGAACCTCCAACCTTTCAGTAAGCAGCCAGGTGTATTAACCATTAAACACTGGTGCCGTAGTGGTTAAGTGCTATGGCTGCTAACCAACAGGTCGGCAGTTCAAATCCGCCAAGCGCTCCTTGGAAACTCTACGGGGCAGTTCTCCTCTGTCCTATAGGGTCGCTATGAGTCAGAATTGACTCGACAGCAGTGGGTTTTTACCCAGGGACTCCTCTTCCTCTCCAGCAAAACATGATCAGCAAATTGACACAAGATTTTAGGGAAGGTCTCACAGAATCCCACCAGCTTTGCAGGCTCCCTCTGTTGAAATAATGTGAAGTCTATCTTTTTGAGGACAGGTACCTTCAGATCTTGAGAACAATGAACAACAGTCACAGTTCATTGTTTCCAGCTTTATCCGTGAGAGGGAAGATATACGTGCGTGAAACTGAGTTTCAGGCTTCTGTGGGGAGTCTGGTAGAGACTTCCAAATGGGGGCGCTCTGTTATGTGTACTCCTGGCTGCTCTCAGTCCCCCAGAGATTGGTGAAAAAGCATTGAAGCACACAGGGAAGGAGTCTTTTTGCCCCCTGCTAGGTCCAAGTGTCCCTCCTCTACTATAATCTCTGAAAGACCAATGGGTCCATGCACCCAAAAGAGCCAGACAAGGGTTTGTTCCCTGAACAAAGATGGTGACTTGACTCCCCCAGCCATAAACAGAGCAAAATGGCTACTGGGTGTTTTGTTTGTTTGTTTGTTTCTATCACTTAAAAAAATCTTAAGCCCTTTGGAATATTTCTCTAATAAATACAACAGTCGTATGCCCAGTTCAGAGGTCCTGACGAAGACAGAAATTGGAATCGTGTGGGCTCTGGGCACTAAGAAAATCTTCACAGATGGGCTGGGAACTGGGTTTTGAAGGGTGAATAAGAATACGGCCAGGTAGGGGTGTGGTGGGAACACATCCCTGACGGAAGGTGTGCCGTGAGCCAAGGCATGGGTTGGGCTCGGGAAACTCCATGCAAAAGACTAAGCATGGTGGTTGAAGATCAGCTGCCAGGAAAGGTGGGTAAATCCTAAAGACCCCTGAGAACCATGACAAGGAGCAACCTCACTTTGCTATATGTCTTTGTTTCTGTACATTTTACAACCCTTTTCGCCACTTCCGTAAACACCGATACCTCAAACCCTTCATTGATGTTATTTGGAATTCAAAATAAACTGTTCTCCTCCCTATGAACAGAATCATCTTTTAAAAAACAAAATCATAGTGTGTCATTCTCATGCTTAAGACCGTTTAGTGGCTCCTGTGGCTCTTAGGGCATGAACCCCTGGGCAGCAGGCACCCCTTGAGCAGAACCTCTGCTGGAGGCAATGGGGTGCCACAGCAGGGCACCTGGGAAAGCAGTTGCTTTCTATTAACAATAATCAATATTTTATTATATGCCATGTGGTTTACCTTTATAAATTATTTTAATTCTCATTTAATCCAACTCTGCAATATCAAAAAACCAAAAACCAAACCCACTGCCATCGAGTCAACTCCAACTCATATCAACCCCATAGGGTTTCCGAGGCTGTAAATCTCCACAGAAGCAGATTTTCACATCTTTCTCCCGAGGATCCACTGGTGGCTTCCAACTGCTGACCTTTCAGTTAGCAGTTGATCACTTTAACCACTGTGACACCAGGGCTCCTTAATTATGCAACAGGCACAATCATTAGCCTATAAAACATTTGGAGATACTAAGGTGCACTGAAGGTCCCAGAAGCAGGCAGTGAGAGAAGGGACAGTAAAAAAAATGGTAGGATCAACGGATTGTGAGGTATGTTGGGGCCAAAGAATTGTTGGAGTTAGTGCACTGTAGGGTGTAAGAGAGGGACCCAGGAAGTTGCGATTCTGGAGGGATTTCAGTCGCTGGCGATGACAAGGTACAAGAGCGAGTAGTTGAGGTAGAGGAGGAAGTCAAGTTCACAAGCCATGGCTGTTGCCCGGAGACAGATGAACGTAACCCAGGAGATATGACTCCAGAGCCTGTGTTCTTGTGACCATTATGCCGCACCGGCTTCTGTGATCATATTGACATAATCATCTCCACATCTGGCACCTGGATCCCTCGTGATTCTCCCAGGGCTGAGCCACCATCACGCGATGCTGCACAGGCCAGGTTTTAATCTTTATGACTTCCTCCAAGTTATGCCACCCAGAAGTGGCCAACTGGGGACCAGAACTTAATTGCTCTGACCTAGCCTTCATTTAGTTAATGGCTCAGTCACACAGCAAACATTTATGAGTGTCAAGTCCTGTCCCAGAGTCCTTGGGTCCTTCTGACTCCTAGACCTCTGCATCCACTCCTGGATTTGTTGTAGGAGGCAAGGAACCCACCACCCCCCTTCCAAAAAAAATCAATCCAGTCACGTGTTGAATTGGACTCCTCTCTCCCTCTCCCTCTTACCTGTCCGTACAATCAAGATCCCAAGCCCAGCCTCTGGTACATCCAAAATATTTTCTAGTTCTAACCCTTGCTGTCTAGCCCCTAGCTCACTGGCCTATTTTTCAGACCCTCATCTCCTCTGTCTTGAATCATTGCTACGGCTCCTTACCTGGTCTCTCCATTTCTTTTCTTACCTTCTTTGAGTCTCAGTCTTCTGACCTCTTTCTCCTCCATCTCTCTGAGTGTTGTGGCTTAGGATTATCTGTGTGCTAATGACTTCTGCATTTATATCACAGGGCCAACCTCTCTCCTGACCTCCAGGCACCCATCTCCAGCTGCTCACTTGACTTTTGTACTTGGGTATCTCGGAGGCATCACAAAATAAACATATTCAAAATGAATTTGCCCCAAACCAATTTGATCCTTTCCTCCTCTTCCAAAAAATAATTAAAAAAAATGTTTCTTCTCTACAATGCACCCCTGTAGTTTAGGACACCATTGCCCTTCCAAGTTGTTCAAAGAGAAATACAGGGATCATTCGTGATTCCTCCCTTCTCTCTCACTTTCCACAGCAACAACTCCTGTCCTTTCTACCACCAAAATGTAACTCAAATCCATATGCTTCTCTCCATCTTCACTTACACCATGTCAGTCCAAGCTTCCATCATCTCTTCTGTGCAACAGCCACTGCACGTGAACTTGACTTCCTCCCCCACCTCAACTACTCACTCATAGACTGTGTCATTGCCAACGACTGGAACCCCTCCAGAATCTCAGCTTCATGAATCCCTCTCTTATACCACAGTTCTCTTATTTCCAGTTCATTCCTTATAGTACACTATCCCCAACAATTCTTTAGCCCCAACACAAACAGCAATCCATTCATCCTAGCATATTTTTACTGTCCCTAACCCCTCTCACACCCCCACTTCCCTCCAAGCTAGAGCAGACTTCACAAAATGCCATTATAATCATACCCTTCAGATATCTTTAACTTCCTGGTCCCCCTTACCCATCGTTGTACTTGCCTGGAAACACTCCAGTTCTGGCTAAATCCACATTTCTCCAACTCTCTGCCTGTACCAAGCACCCACCTTTCACTGGAAGAAAACCCAAAGCAATGCTGATTTTAAAATAATGACCACGAACCTCAAGGGAGTCTTTAGGTCTGCCCAGCATATCCTACTACTTTGCCCATGTGAATTCCATCTCCCACTTCCTTAGAAGAGTATCTCATACCTTATGTTCTCTTCAAACTTCCAACAAGCCCTCTCCACTCTTGCTCTAGGAGTCCCTGGGAGGCTCAAATAGTTAAGTACTGGACTACTAACTGAAAGATTGGTGGTTCAAACACACCCTGAAGCACCTTGGAAAATAGGCCTGAAAATTTGCTTCTGAAAGGTCACAGCCATGAAAACCCTATGGAGAAGTTTCACTCTGCACACATGGTGTTGCCATGAGTCAGAACTGACTTAATGGCAACTAACAACAACTCTTTTTTTTTTTTTTAATTAACTTTTATTAAGCTTCAAGTGAACATTTACAATTCCAATCAGTCTGTCACATGTAAGTTTACACGTATCTTACTCCCTTCTCCCACTTGCTCTCCCCCTATTGAGTCAGCCCTTTCAGTCTCTCGTTTCGTGCCAATTTTGCCGTCTTCCCTCTCTCTCTATCTTCCCATCCCCCCTCCAGTCAAGAGTTGCCAACACACTCTCCAGTGTCCTCCTGATTTAATTAGCTCTCTCTTCATCAACATCTCTCTCCCCCCCACTGACCAGTCTCTTTCATGTCTGATCGGTTGTCTTCGGGGATGGTTCCTGTCCTGTGCCAACAGAAGGTCTGGGGAGCATTGCCGCCAGGATTCCTCTAGTCGCAGTCAGACCATTAGGTATGGTCTTTTTATGAGAATTTGGGGTCTGTCCTGCTCCCTCAGGAGTTCTCTGTTGTGCTCCCTGACAGGGCAGTCATCGATTGTGGCCGGGCACCAACTAGTTCTTCTGGTCTCAGGATGATGTAGGTCTCTGGTTCATGTGGCCCTTTCTGTCTCTTGGGCTCTTAGTTGTTGTGTGACCTTGGTGTTCTTCATTTTCCTTTGCTCCAGGTGGGTTGAGACCAATTGATGCATCTTAGATGGCCGCTTGTTGGCATTTAGGACCCCAGACGCCACATTTCAAAGTGGGATGCAGAATGTTTTCATAATAGAATTATTTTGCCCATTGACTTAGAAGTCCCCTCAAACCATGTTCCCCAGACCCCAGCCCCTGCTCCGCTGACCTTTGAAGCATTCATTTTATCCCGGAAACCTATTTCCTTTTAGTCCAGTCCAATTGGGCTGACCTTCCTTGTATTGACTGTTGTCTTTCCCCTCACCCAAAGCAGTTCTTATCTACTGATTGATCGATAAAAAACCCTCTCCCACCCTCGCTCCCTCCCCGCCTCGTAACCACAAAATTATGTGTTCTTCTCAGTTTTTTCTATTTCTCAAGATCTTATAATAGTGGTCTTATACAATATTTGTCCTTTTGCCTCTGACTCCTTTCGCTCAGCATAATGCCTTCCAGATTCCTCCATGTTATGAAATGTTTCAGAGATTCGTCACTGTTCTTTATCGATGCGTAGTATTCCATTGTGTGAATATACCACAATTTATTTATCCATTCATCTGTTGACGGACACCTTGGTTGCTTCCAACTTTTTGCTATTGTAAACAGAGCTGCAATAAACATGGGTGTGCATATATCTGTTTGTGTGAAGGCTCTTGTATCTCTAGGGTATATTCCGAGGAGTGGGATTTCTGGGTTGTATGGTAGTTCTATTTCTAACTGTTTAAGATAAGGCCAGATGGATTTCCAAAGTGGTTGTACCATTTTACATTCCCACCAGCAGTGTATGAGAGTTCCAATCTCTCCGCAGCCTCTCCAACATTTATTATTTTGTGTTTTTTGGATTAATGCCAGTCTAGTTGGTGTGAGATGGAATCTCATAGTAGTTTTAATTTGCATTTCTCTAATGGCTAATGATCGGGAGCATTTTCTCATGTATCTGTTGGCTGCCTGAATATCTTCTTTAGTGAAATGTGTGTTCATATCCTTTGCCCACTTCTTGATTGGGTTGTTTGTCTTTTTGAGGTTGAGTTTTGACAGAATCATGTAGATTTTAGAGATCAGGCGCTGGTCTGAGATGTCATAGCTGAATATTCTTTCCCAGTCTGTAAGTGGTCTTTTTACTCTTTTGGTGAAGTCTTTAGATGAGCATAGGTGTTTGATTTTTAGGAGCTCCCAGTTATCGGGTTTCTCTTCATCATTTTTGGTAATGTTTTGTATTCCGTTTATGCCCTGTATTACGGCTCCTAGGGTTGTCCCAATTTTTTCTTCCATGATCTTTATCGTTTTAGTCTTTATGTTTAGGTCTTTGATCCACTTGGAGTTAGTTTTTGTGCATGGTGTGAGGTATGGGTCCTGTTTCATTCTTTTGCAAATGGATATCCAGTTATGCCAGCACCATTTGTTAAAAAGACTATCTTTTCCCCAATTAACTGACACTGGTCCTTTGTCAAATATCAGCTGCTCATACATGGATGAATTTATATCTGGGTTCTCAATTCTGTTCCATTGGTCTATGTGCCTGTTGTTGTACCAGTACCAGGCTGTTTTGACTACTGTAGCTGTATAATAGGTTCTGAAATCAGGTAGAGTGAGGCCTCCCACTTTCTTCTTCTTTTTCAGTAATGTTTTGCTTATCCGGGGGTTCTTTCCCTTCCATATGAAATTGGTGATTTGTTTCTCTATCCCCTTAAAATATGACATTGGAATTTGGATCGGGAGTGCGTTATATGTATAGATGGCTTTTGGTAGAATAGACATTTTTACTATGTTAAGTCTTCCTATCCATGAGCAGAGTATGTTTTTCCACTTAAGTATGTCCTTTTGAATTTCTTGTAGTAGAGCTTTGTAGTTTTCTTTGTATAGGTCTTTTACATCCTTGGTAAGATTTATTCCGAAGTATTTTATCTTCTTGGGGGCTACTGTGAATGGTATTGATTTGGTTATTTCCTCTTCGGTGTTCTTTTTGTTGATATAGAGGAATCCAAGTGATTTTTGTATGTTTATTTTATAACCTGAGACTCTGCCAAACTCTTCTATTAGTTTCAGTAGTTTTCTGGAGGATTCCTTAGGGTTTTCCGTGTATACGATCATGTCATCTGCAAATAGTGATAGCTTTACTTCCTCCTTGCCAATCCGGATACCCTTTATTTCTTTGTCTAGCCTAATTGCCCTGGCTAGGAGTTCAAGTACGATGTTGAATAAGAGCAGTGATAAAGGGCATCCTTGTCTGGTTCCCGTTCTCAAGGGAAATGCTTTCAGGTTCTCTCCATTTAGAGTGATATTGGCTGTTGGCTTTACATAGATGCCCTTTATTATGTTGAGGAATTTTCCTTCAATTCCTATTTTGGTAAGAGTTTTTATCATAAATAGGTATTGAACTTTGTCAAATGCCTTTTCTGCATCAATTGATAAGATCATGTGGTTTTTATCTTTTGTTTTATTTATGTGATGGATTACATTAATAGTTTTTCTGATATTAAACCAGCCTTGCATACCTGGTATAAATCCCACTTGATCAGGGTGAATTATTTTTTTGATGTCTTGTTGGATTCTATTGGCTAGAATTTTGTTGAGGATTTTTGCATCTATGTTCATGAGGGATATAGGTCTATAATTTTCTTTTTTTGTAATGTCTTTCCCTGGTTTTGGTATCAGGGAGATGGTAGCTTCATAGAATGAGTTGGGTAGTATTCCGTCTTTTTCTATGCTTTGAAAAACCTTCAGTAGTAGTGGTGTTAAGTCTTCTCTGAAGGTTTGGTAGAATTCTGCAGTGAAGCCGTCCGGACCAGGGCTTTTTTTTGTTGGAAGTTTTTTGATTACCGTTTCAATCTCTTTTTTTGTTATGGGTCTATTTAGTTGTTCTACTTCTGAATGTGTTAGTTTAGGTAGGTAGTGTTTTTCCAAGAATTTATCCATTTCTTCTAGATTTTCAAATTTGTTAGAGTACAATTTTTCATAGTAATCTGAAATGATTCTTTTAATTTCATTTGGCTCTGTTGTGATGTGGTCCTTCTCGTTTCTTATTCGGGTTATTTGTTTCCTTTCCTGTTTTTCTTTAGTCAGTCTAGCTAATGGTTTATCAATTTTGTTAATTTTTTCAAAGAACCAGCTTTTGCCTTTGTTAATTCTTTCAATTGTTTTTCTGTTCTCTAATTCATTTAGTTCAGCTCTAATTTTTATTATTTGTTTTCTTCTGGTGCCTGATGGGTTCTTTTGTTGCTCACTTTCTCTTTGTTCAAGTTATCGGGACAGTTCTCTGATTTTGGCTCTTTCTTCTTTTTGTATGTGTGCATTTATCGATATAAATTGGCCTCTGAGCACTGCTTTTGCTGTGTCCCAGAGGTTTTGATAGGAAGTATTTTCATTCTCGTTGCTTTCTAAGAATTTCCTTATTCCCTCCTTGATGTCTTCTATAACCCAGTCTTTTTTCAGGAGGGTATTGTTCAGTTTCCAAGTATTTGATTTCTTTTCCCTAGTTTTTCTGTTATTGATTTCTAGTTTCATTGCCTTGTGGTCTGAGAAGATGCTTTATAATATTTCGATGTTTTGGATTCTGCAAAGATTTGTTTTATGACCTAATATGTGGTCTATTCTAGAGAATGTTCCATGTGTACTAGAAAAAAAAGTATATTTTGCAGCAGTTGGGTGGAGAGTTCTGTATAAGTCAATGAGGTCAAGTTGGTTGATTGTTGTAAATAGGTCTTCCGTGTGTCTATTGAGCTTCTTACTGGATGTCCTGTCCTTCTCCGAAAGTGGTGTGTTGAAGTCTCCTACTATAAATGTGGAGGTGTCTATCTCACTTTTCAATTCTGTTAAAATTTGATTTATGTATCTTGCAGCCCTGTCATTGGGTGCATAAATATTTAATATGGTTATGTCTTCCTGATCAATTGTCCCTTTTATCATTATATAGTGTCCTTCTTTATCCTTTGTGGCAGATTTAAGTCTAAAGTCTATTTTGTCCGAAATTAATATTGCTACTCCTCTTCTTTTTTGCTTATTGTTTGCTTGGTATATTTTTTTCCATCCTTTGAGTTTTAGTTTGTTTGTGTCTCTAAGTCTAAGGTGTGTCTCTTGTAGGCAGCATATAGATGGATCGTGTTTCTTTATCCAGTCCGTGACTCTCTGTCTTTTTATTGGTGCATTTAGTCCATTTACATTCAGCGTAATTATAGATAAATAAGTTTTTAGTGCTGTCATTTTGATGCCTTTTCATGTGTATTGTTGGCCATTTCATTTTTCCACATAGTTTTTTGTGCTGAGACGTTTTTCTTAGTAGATTGTGAGATCCTCATTTTCATAATGTTTAACTTTATGTTAGTTGAGTCGTTACTTTTTTCTTGGCTTTTTTCTTGAGTTATGAAGTTGATATTCCTTTTTGTGGTTACCTTATTATTTACCCCTATTTTTCTAAGTAAAAACCTAACTTGTATCGTTCTATATCGCCTTGTATCACTCTCCATCTGGCAGTTCAATGCCTCCTATATTTATTCCCTCTTTTCGATCATTGTGATCTTTTATCTATTGATTTCCATGATTCCCTGTTATGTGTATTATTTTGTTTATTTATTTATTTTTTTAGAATTAATCTTTGTTTGTTTTTGTGCTTTCCCTATTTGAGTTGATATCAGGACGTTCTGTTTTGTACTAACAACAACTCTTAACCTCAGCTTGCTACCTTGCTGAGAAAACAGAAGCAATTACAAGGAAAATTTACCAAATTAGAAGAGAATTTTTACCAAATCCCATATACTGCCGCCACCACATCTACCTCCCTGTCTGCAGCTGTACCCATAATCTCTGCCTGTCTTTTTCTTACCAGTTAATTGTCTAAGTTCCTATCTAAGGCCGTTCTGGCTCCTATATCTCGTCCTGTCTCCCCTTCTCATCTTTCTCTCTTACATCATCAATTTTTCTCTTTCTATGGAATCATTTTAATATGAAGGTAAATATGCTATGAGGACAGTGATGGTTCAGTGGTAGAATTTTTGTCTTCCATGTGGGAGAGCTAGGTTTGATTCCCGGCCGGTGCACCTCACGCACAACCACCACCCGTCTGTCAATGGGGGCTTGAGTGTTGCTATGATGCTGAGCGGTTTCAGAGTGCAAACCTTGCCTCCTTTCCCTCTTCAGTCCTGTTTAGCATGTGGTGGATCATACTTGCAAAAGCCTACTGCAGTGGGAGTCTTCCACTGGGTTTAAATACTAGGCCTGGATCACTCTTCAGAGGGAAAGACCTATGGAGCATGTTCAGGACACAGAATTGATAACAGGAATAAAGAAAGGCTGTCCTACTGCTCGGAAACCCTGGTGGCATAGTGATTAAGTGCTACGGCTGCTAACCAAAGGGTCGGCAGTTCAAATCTGCCAGGTGCTCCTTGGAAACTCTATGGGGCAGTTCTACTCTGTCCTGCAGGGTCACTATGAGTTGGAACCAACTCAATGGCACTGGGTTTGGTTTTGGGTTTTTTGGTCCTACTGCTCTGCAGATGTCTCCACTGGAAGGATCAAGGTGAGAAAGGGGATGAGAAGAGACTGGTGAAAAAACTTCTCTGGAGAGGTTGGTGGCCCTGATGTGAGTCCTTATCCCTCTGGCCTGGGGTGGATGCTGCCATCTGCACCCAACTCTAGAGAGAGGGCTTCAAGGGGACTTGAGAGAGTCTGCCCTGTGTCACCTATAGTGGGTCAGAATAAACTAGGTTATGACTTCTGCCTATGCAATTGAAGAAGACGACCAACCGATTTGGTGGGGAACCACCAGCACACTGTTCCACTGGATGGACAAGGGATGTGTAAGTTTACCCTCTGGTCATACAGCAACTCTGAAAAATGGGAGCTGAGAGCAGCCTGAATCCTTGTCACAGGAGGGTGGGAGGCACCAGGAGCAAGACGCTGCTGGTGAGCACCTAGTCGCTGGGGGTGGGGTGCAGAAGGCCACCTTGAATAGAGAGCATCACCCAGGTCAAGTGGGGTGTAGGAGGGAAGCCTGGAGGGGCTTCTGGAAAGCCCACGGGAGAAAGTGAAAGCTTTAAGCAACCTTCTCAACCAAGAGGACAAAGTCACTATGGACTTTTCTAGGGGAACAATTCTAGAGGGACTTTTTCTATTGCCTCACTACTCTGCTCCCCACCCCTTCATGCGTCAAAAACTGCCTGTGGAAGTAGAAAGAAGAAGCAGTGCCAGGCATAGAGGTGGAGAAGATGTCATCCACAAGCATGTCCATGTGCCACCACAGGCTTCCTGCTGAAGCAGACCCAAGAAAAAGAAAGAAGATTGACACTAAGGTAGTTCCAAGTTCTAATAATTACATGAGACGGAAACCACACAGGATTTCTAAATCAAGAGTGAAAGTGATGTAAGGATATTCCGTGAGCAGAAAAATAACAAGCCTATTAGAGTTTTTTTCTAGAAAACAGGGTCAGTAACCCCCAACATCTATAGTTTAAAATTGCATTTTTAACACCATTCACACTTCTTGCGTATTCAATATGAAAATACACACACACACACACACACACACAAATTGAACTCAGGAAGGCAGAAATCAATAAGGCTCAAACCCTACTCAAGAGGAACTCATGTTTTGGAGTAGTCAGACATGTGATCACAGTCGTTCCAGGTAGACCTACATAAGCAAAGCGCTGTGCGAGTCCATGGGAGAGGAGGGCTGGGGTCAGGAACGTCTCACAGTACGGTGCCTTAGATCAGAGATTTTCTGTCTCATGAAATGTCCTTAAAGCCCCTGAAGCCACACATTTCTATTTCAGTTTAACAAGTTTAGGAAAGAAAGGAGCCTACATTCACACCTCTCTCAAGTCCTAATGAGCGTGCTACGACGAAAATATCTGGACACTGGCTACCAAGCTTGCCCACTCCCAGGGTTATTTATGTTCTCAACAGGAACTTCTTGAGACACAATGGCCAGGAACAAAGTCAAGAAACCCAGAAGCTCCCATTTGGAATTTTACCAAAGTCAGTCTCCTCATTCCCCTGCCTCAGCTGAAATGGTTGAATTCTCTTACCCAAAGGTTCTTTGGAGTTGCTGAGGGTGAAAATGGTTACTATCTAAAAGATTGGAGGTTTAAGTCCACCCAGAGGCATCTTGGAAGAAAGGCTGGGTGATCTATTTCAAAAAACCCAGCCACTGAAAATCCTATGGAACCCAGTTCTACTCTGAGCACATGGGGTCATCGTGAATCAGAATTGACTTGACAGAGACTGGTTTTAAAGTTCCTACAGCCTCCATCTGCAAAACTCCCAGTGCTGCTCAATCCAGCTTGGGACAGCTCTGATGGTGAGAATGTTCTCCCTGAAGCTGAGCTGACAGGTGTCTCTCCGTGGTTTCTACTCTTTCATCCAGGTTCTTCCCCAAGTAGCTTCACAAAGCAACTTGGCTCCTTTTCCACATAACAGCCTTGGTAATATCCATCTCAACCTGACCCCAGGCACCTCTCCCACAGGTTAAACTGTCCCTGCTCTTCAACTGCTAGTTTATGCAACTGTTCTAATCTCCTTGTCAGCTCTTATGAACATATTTCATTTGGCCTTGCTCATGAAGAGTAAGCTTTAAACCAAGAGCTGAGAAAATGGAACGAGTGAGCAATGTAATAACCAATGGTTCCAGAAAGAGAAAAAAAGCAGGTACTAATGTCCTGAGGCAGCCACATACTGGTGTGTTCTAGGAAGAGCCAGGAGCACTGGGTGCTACAGATGCATGAACCAAGAGAATGTCGTCAGAAATGGGTGAAAGAGGTAGTCAGAGGCTAGACTAGGCAAGGTCTTATAGGTAGGTAAGGACTAGAGATAAAATTCCAGGCGATGAGAGTGATATCATTAGACTTATTTTTTAAGACATCGCAATGGCTGCAGAGCAAGAATGGGTAGTAGAGGAGGCAAGAGATGGCACAGGGAGACCAGTGGGGAGGTGCCCATCACGGTCTGGGGGCCTTGACTCTTAGTGTACTCTGACCTGGAGATGTAGGTCGCAGTCCACGTGGGAAGCTTAGCAAAGGTGGAATCACGGGAGGACGTTGGAGAATCATAACGCCAAGGGTTAACAGCTTTCTGTGTGCTTACCGAGTCCCAGACACTCTTCTCAGTGTTTTACAAACATTGTTGTTTTTGGTGGCCGGGTAAATTTTGACTCATAGCAATCTCACGTGACAGAGTAGAACTGCCTTATAGGGGTTGTTTTTTTTTTTTTTTTTTTTTTTGGCTTAACCTTTAAGGAAGCAGATCTCCAAGTCTTTCTTCCAGGTAGGCACTGAGTGGGTTCAAAACATCAACCTTTCCATTAGCAGGTGAGTGCTTAGCCATTGCGCACCAGGGATCCCTTTATACACATTAACTCATTTAACTCTCACAACAATCCTATTGGATAAGATTGTGTAAGGATTAAGTCTCCATTTTACAGCTAAGGAAGCTGAGGTACAGACATGTAACAACTAATTTCCCAGGGAAAAATGCTTTCTGCTCCTGGGAGGAGATCTTTGGATTCCCAACTGCTGGCTCCCTACTCTCTCAAGTCCCCCCATCTTTGCACACACAGCCTCCAGAACGTCCATTTCCATCTAAGGTCAGTACAGGTAGGGTACAAGGTCAATGACACTTAAGACTGTAACAATGTCCCCCACATGTGGGGTCTCAGTGGCCCCAGATCGAACCCCATTGCATTAGTTAGACGTGGAGGAAAAAATTGAGCCGAGTAGCTTTGTGGAAGGCTTGGACTTGATCTGCCATCAATGGGGAGCCATTGGCCAATTCTGCAGTCCCCTTTGGCCACTGAGGTGACACTGATAATGGAGATGAAGAGAAAGCCAGAAGCATGTCTTTGTTCTCCAAGGCTAGGGAGAAACAAAGCTCATCTCCAGGTTGTAAATTAGCGGACAAGCCCCTTGGAGAACTCGTGGGCCTAATTAGTATTAGGGATGGGTTTGGAGGACAAGCTTACGTGTACATGTTCTTGAAACATTCCCATTGGACGACTCCTTGATTCTGAGTGTTAATTAGGGCTCCCACACCGCAGCTTGGAAATAAATTGATGTAGGTTAATTCAGTGGATGAAAGGGACTGCCCTCCTAGAAGTTTCATTTGCTTCCTGATCTGGGCAGCTGGACAAATTCCAGAGGCAGCATCTGGTCATCCCAGAGGGCATTGTCCAGGTTGGTTGAAATCCCTGCAGTCTTTCTAATTAGCAATGTCAGAGTCTTCCTCCCACATCCCAGATAGCCTAGGTATACTGCAGGACAGACAGAGTGGTGAGGGGAGGTCTGAAAAACCTGTGCTGCGATTCCTGCTCTGAGATCTCAAGGAAACTACAGAACCTCTCTCCAAGCCTCGGAATCTCCACCTGGAAAATGAGAATGAAAATAGCAAGTTGCCTTCTAGAGCTGGTGTGTGGATTAAAGGACTGAGTGGTGTGTAAGGGACTGCATGAAGTGACCCTCAGTCAATTGCTGCCACAATGCATGTAATCCTGGAGTGTGCCGCAGTCACTGTCCTCTGGGGCACACCTGTGTTGGAAACGTGCTCCCTCCTGGTTTTAATCTACAGCCGAAGGCGCAGGTGTGTCTCAAGCTATACTAGGGCTGGTGCTTAGTGCACAGGGTACCTGGTACCTGGAGACACAGGATCTTGCCCGTTTTTGCCAGGGAAACCAGGGGTGAGTCCACGGGACTGAGTTTTCTGCTTGTACTTTGCCATTTGATTTAGCCCATCAGGGGTTATCAGTTTCAGACTACCCCATATGTGAAGTAAGCACGAGTTAATTTATGCTTACCTCCAATCTGTAGTGAACAATCTCACATTTTTTCACCACATCAAAGATTCTGCTTCTAGGTATGGCTGGTATCTGTTTCTTTCCCAACCTCACAGCACCTTCCCACAAAATCAAAGTCTCTTTTCAAATTTACAGTCCCCCATGGGGATGAATTACCTAGTAAACAAGGTAAGCACAGGCTTACAACGTGATGAAACCCATGTGAAATTGTTCACTACGTATTAGGAAGTAAGCATAAGTAAACCTGTGCTTACCTTGCTTACTGGGTTATCTGCCCCTGGTAGGCATAGATTATGAATAAAGCCATGCTTCTGAGCAGAAAACCCTGGTGGTGTAGTGGTTAAGAACTATGGCTGCTAACCAAAAGGCCCACAGTTCAAATCCACCAGCCACTCCTTGGAAACCCCATGGGGCAGTTATACTTTGTCCTGTAGGGTCACTATGAGTTGGATTTGACTCCACAGCAATGGGTTTCATTTGGTTTTTGGTTTCTGAGCTGCCCAAGGGTCTTCCACTGGTCATCACATAGTGGGGCCTTGAAGGAGGCAGACACTGTGTCAGGGTTCCGCCCATATCCCCAGGGAAAGTTTACCATTCCCAGGTGCGCTGGCTTCCAGGGAGCTTCCGCTCCCAACAGCACCTGTGGCACTTTGTCAGAGGCTACATCAGTATTAGGGATGGCCTTGGAGGACAAGCTCACATGCATATGTTCTTGCAGGTCAGCACAGAGATCAGAGTGCCTGGGCACAGAGAACCAACAGCTGGTGGACGCAGGGGTATCCCAGCATCCTTCCGCCCAAATAGGACAACTCTGAAGTGTGACCTACAGTGTTCCCATAGCAACCCTGTGGACTTGAGCCAAAGTCACCCTCCATGGGACTTTGCTGGGCATGATGCCCTTGATGGTCTCCTTCCCCACCCAGGCCCACTTCTCAAAACTGGACCAATGTCTCTACGCGGCACTCGCTAATAAACCACTTTCGTGTGAATTCTCATTACACAGTCTCTTCTGAGAAACCCAACCTAAGACAAAGTCAAAATCAGACGATAAGTATTTAGCACCTATTCGGATCTGCCAGCCTCTCCTTGGAAATCTTACGGGGCAGTTTTATTTTCATCTATAGGGTCGCTGTGAGTCAGAATAGACTCGATGGCACGGGTTGTTGTTTGTTTTGTCTGTTGTTTCAAAACAGAAAGTTGAAGACCATTCCACGATATCTGCTCCATGGGATGGGAATGAAGATTAGAAGGAATAATGGATGCAAAGTGCTTAGCACAGAGCCTGGCACACAACGTACAACTGACAAACATTAGCAAACGGGATTATGTATTTATAACATGCACTAGCCATTTATATATACTCAGTATAAATATGCCATCTATAATTTAAGCAAATGAATAATTTATGTATCTTCAGTAGATGCAAATATTCTCCATGTCTAGTTAGTAGAAATAAATGACGGCAACACGCATGCTGCATGCATTTTTTTCTCCGTACGTATTTAGAGAGCATAGATACAAATGATTTCACTCTAAGCTGGGTGCATGTGCGATTGCTCAGAGTGATTTAGAGATTTCTGCGCTGTATCTCCTTAAGAAAAATAAAAACCAGCTTAAAATCCGCCATCCCACCTCATTCCTGCCCCTACCATCACCCTCATGGTGTGCATATTTGTCAGGGCATTGAGGAATTTGGCTCACCATCATCAGCTCTTTCATCCCTTTCTCCTGTGTGTCAGCAGAAAGAGGAGACCAGGCAGGAGCTCGATGGGGGCCTCTGGTGCCCCAGAACACAGAGCTCCACCCCCCTGTTCATTCATGTAGCAAATCCTTGTGAAGACCTACTACGTGCCAGATTGTGTGATAAACACTGGGACAGACACAGCAGAGAAACAACAACAGCAACAATAATTAAACAGTCACCCTTCCTTCCCCCATAGTGTGGGACAGTGACATTCATCAACCAACTGTACAAATAAATGTATATTGCCAATTGTAGTAAGAGCTATAAAGGAACACTACATATACTATGAAAAACCTGAATCAGGGGACTAGAGTGACAGAGAAGTGATCCCTGAGAAACGGGTACTTGAAATGAAGTCTAACTAAATTAACTAAATGGGAACGTATTAGGTAGAGGAAATCCCATGAGCCCTAAAGTGGAAGGGAAAAAAGGATGTTCATGAACTTGAGAGAGGGTCAATGCCCAGAGAACAAGAGAGAAAATGGTTATGATAAGGCTGGAGAAATGGTCAGAGCCTTAGGAAACGTGATGAAAGGAAAGAAGGAAGGAAGGAGGGAAGGAGGGAAGGAGGGAAGGTGGGAAGGCGGGAAGGAGAGAAGGAAGGAAGGAAGGAGGGAAGGAGAGAAGGAGGGAAGGAAGGGTGGATGGAGGGAAGGAAGGATGCTAATGCCATTTGGTGAGAAAGGGAGTTCCTAGAAGAGGACCAGGTCCTTTTAGGGGTGTGGGAGAAAACCATGAGCTGGTCTGTAATGTAAAGAATTTGGGATAACATTAAAACATCCAGGAAAAAAAAGTAAGAGATTGATATATGGACCTTGACTGAAGAATAGAGGTCATGGCTGCAAGTGTATCTAACTCGCTCAACTCTCTCTCCTTGTTGTTAATAGATCAAAACTCTAGTTTTATATGGGCCAATTATGACCGAGCAGAATCCCATCAGGATGATAACATCAGCAGTGGGAGGGCCTTGAGGTCAGCCAGCAGTTCCACCTAACCAACGTTAAGAGGTCTGGTGACTTTCCCAAGAGCACGCAAGGTCAGTGGCTGAGTCGAGATCAGAGACCTGGTCTCCAGAGTCCCAGCGTGGGGGTCCTAGAGTTCTTGTCCTCACCTCCTGCCCCATCCTTTTGCACCAGGGGTCTTGAAATCATCTTGGGTTTCTAGGAGACTGGGCTAGTGAGTGTGGACAGCTGGGGCATCCTGCTAAGGGACAGGTAATGGTGTTTGTCACCTCCACTCCCCAGAGGAATAATTCAGCATGGAGGAGAGGGTGCCTTGGCTCTGAGGCCTGCTAGCAGCATGGATTAATGTCAAACACCCTGCACAGTGGACCCGAGGCTGATACACTTTTGCCCCTGCTGGGCTGGCCTGGAGGAGGGCCTTCTGCACATGGAGATGGGGTAGATGAAGAAGGCACCGCAGCCCATTGTGCCGTGTTCAAAACAAGACACCACCTCAATCAATCACTCTTGCTCAATGGTCTATGATCTGGGGTCTTGAAACACCCCCACATCACTAAACATTGCTTACTCTCTAGCTCCGTGTCCCTCCCAACTAACCCCCCCCCCCAGCCAATATAACTCACTAGTGGATCCTTTGGCCATGTTAACAAATAATAATATCTCCCCCACCCTCCCACCTCTGTTTCCCTGCGGTTCCACTTTGAAAAATAAACTCAAATTCTGAATATGGAACAGCTTGTTAAAAACATAAACACACTCCTTTGACTCTTTGTGTTTGAAATAAAAGGTATTTTTTAATCAAAGGGAATTTCTAATTCACTCCAGGGTTTGTTTCGCTGAACTCAATCTGTTTGAAATGCTGCTTCCTGAAACGACATGTGTTGATGTCTAGTAGAGAATAAAGCAGCCACCGGGCTCAGTGTGACCAGGCTCCCCGAGAAGTCCAGCTCACCTGGAAAGACATCAGTATTGGAGGGGTTTGGGGTCAGATATGTTTGAAAATAGATGAACACCTAATGAAACTTACCCAGGGGAATGGGACAAGCTGATTCGGCTATTTATTCAACAGATATCTATTAGCCATTACCAGAGAAGAACTAATGCATACGAATTATGGTGTTGGCAAAGACTATTGAATACACCATAGACTACAGTAAAGGTAAAAGTAAAGTAAGTAGGGCAAAGTCTCAGCATCCTGCTTCTAAGGAGCATTCTGGCTGTACTTCCTCCAAGAAAGAATGAACAAATATGTTTTGGAGAAAGTACAGCCAGAATGCTCCTTAGAAGCGGATGCTGAGACTTTGCCTTACTTACTTTGGCCATGTTATCAGCGAGAACCAATCCCTGGAGAAGAATGTCATGCTTGTTAAAGTAGAGGGGCAGCAAAAAAGAGGAAGATCCTCAATGAGATGGATCGGTATAGTGGCTGTAACATGGGCCCAAACATAGCAATGATTTGAGGATGGC
Source organism: Loxodonta africana (assembly GCF_030014295.1). Lineage (NCBI taxonomy): Eukaryota > Metazoa > Chordata > Mammalia > Proboscidea > Elephantidae > Loxodonta > Loxodonta africana. Next base: position 82,375,704 of record NC_087355.1, on the reverse strand, counting down.
TCAGGACCAGGACCAGGTAATATTTCGTTCTATTGTCCCCGGGGTCACTATGAGTTGAAACCAGCTTGACGGTACCTAACAACAATGATTGCTTATGTACCTGACATTATTTTAGGTGTGGAATGTCCAGAAATGACTCCTACATGGTCCCTACCATCAAGAAGTGCCTAGGCTTGTGGGGCATTAAATAGATCAGGGATACATTACAATGCACTGTGATGGAAGTCATCAAGAAGGGATACACAAAGCGTGGCAAGGGGAGGAAAGGAATCCCTGATCTACCAGGAAGGGCAGAGACGTGTGCCCAGGGAGGCAGTTTAAACTGAAGTTAGTCAAGACTCTTTGTGTTGCAAGGGGCTTAATCCCAACTCAGTTTGGTTTAGACAAAAGAGAATCTTACTGGCCCAAGTAAACACAAAGAGAGGGTCAGCGAAAACAAGGAAAACTCTCAAGGAGATGGACTGACAAGGTGGCTGCAACTCAAACATACCAACATTTATGAAGATGGCACAGGACGGGACAGCATTTTGTTCTTTTGTACATAGGGTTGCTATGAGTCAGAACTGACTCGACAGCGCCTAACAACAACAAATACAAGTCTAGCAGTAGAGATTTAGGTATGGATGGACCCAGAGGAATTAGCAGAGGGAAAAGCTGATCAGAGAAACAAGAATGGATCCCAGGGAGGTATGACCAGAGATGCCCTGCACCGAGTCCAGGAAGGACATTGTGGAGGGAGCTTGTGGTAGAGGGAACAGCGTGGAAAAGGACAGTCGTATATACGCGGGGCACAGGTGTTCTCGGGACCAGCAGCGGTTTAGGCTGGAATGTTCTGAGAAAGAGCTGTCTGGGTCAGAGCCCTGTGAGGAGGGCCCAGGAGAGGGCCCAGGAGTGTAGCCCATGTCAAGCTCCAGAGTAGCCCACCCGTAACAGTGGCCAACTGAGCTGACGTTCAAGAGCATCTCTCTGGAGGCAGGGGAAGGCACACAGAGTCCAATGCTTCTGCAAATTTTCTTCCCGGGAACCTTGCAGATATTAAAATGACCGCTCAAGGGGAACATGATTTGATTTCAGGTTTCATTGAAGGACATTGTGCAAATGAGGAAATTGAGAGAGAGAGGAGAAAAAAAAATTCCTGGAGATGATTTAATTTTCATTTCTTTTTAAAAATGTGGCCGGACGCATATGAAAACTGCTAGAAGAAGGACCTCAGAAGCAGTTACCCATTTCTCTTCCTTCCCTGGAAATGGGAGCTGACATGTGGGACCCCCTCAGCAGGTCCTGTCATTAGCAAGCCTCGGTGAAGAGCTGAAGCTGGCAGAGCGCCATCCACACGCGATGTCATTAGCACCAGCAGCGGTGACAGCGGCAGCAGCTAGAATGCAATGGGGTTCGTTCCGCATAGAGCGTGGGGGGCCCACGTTCTTAGTGACTCTAGTGCCACATTGCGGACATTTATGCACCTCAGCCAACGCTCGAGGACCCCTCAATGTGCCACACACTGGGCCAAGCCATGAGGGGCTGGATTTCTCTATGTGTCAGGTTGGTATTAGAAGTCAGAAGACGTGGACTCCGGCATTTATCAAGCACAACTGTACATCAGATGCAGGGCTAAGAGCTGTGTTTTGACAGGGTTAACTCTCAGAATAACTTTGTGAAGTGGGTCCTGGCTCCCACCCTGCCTGTGTCACTTGTTAGCTTACCCATAGCCCCTCTGAAGCTCTGCTTCCTCCACTGTAAAATGGGGATCACCCCACCCCACGTGGTGGCTGTGAGGCCTCAGGGGAAACAGATATGGGAAAGTGCTTGGCACTCCATCTGCTCGTAGTAGGTGTTCAAGAGATAGTAGTTCAATGTACCAAATTAAAATGCCAATCAGAGTGCAGCCACTTGTGTTTGTTGGCTGCAGAGGAAGGGAGATGTACTGAAGTGACTGTTAGTATTGCGTAGGTGCCACGAGCAGTTAAACATATTTTTTCCCTTTGTTCACTGGTCATGTTTGCAGAAGGGTCTCATAAAGCCACATTTTGCACTGGTCTGATTATCCTCTTGGTCAAGCCAGTGGTGTGTGTTGTCGGTTGATATCTACTGCTCTGACATTCCATGAAGAAGCTTGATCACAGAAATCCTGGAAGCTGCCTGGGGATTATCCATTTCACAGTGGATACGAAGTAGTGCAGCCTGCCTTAGCCAGGGTTCTCTAGAGAAACAGAACTGGTATGATGGATAGTATGATGATTGATAGATAGATAGATGATAGAAAAATAGATAGACAGACACACAGGCACACAGGCAGGCAGGCAGACAGGCAGATAGATAGATAGATAGGTAGGTAAGTAGGTAGGTAGGTAGGTAGGTAGATGGATAAACCAAAAACCAAACCAGTTGCCATCGAGTTGATTCTGACAGAGTAGAACTGGTCTCCATAGGGTTTTCAATGGCTGATTTTTTTGGAAGTAGATTTCCAGCCAAGCACGTTAATCATTTATGACACCAAGGAACTAGACAGATAAACAAGCAGACAGAGATCGATGGATGGACGTATGTACGGACGGACGGATGGACGGGTGGGTGGGTGGGTAGGTGGATATTGATTTATTTTAAGCAACTGGCTCACACAATTGTCAGGGCTGGCAAGTCCAAAATCTGTAGGTCAGGCATCAGGCTGGAGATTCCTGCAGTCTTGTGTCCCAAAATGCATAGGTCAGGAACAGGAAGAGAAGAGTGGAGGAGTTCTAGCAAAATGTCTGTTTCTAGTCTGGAGGCAGAGTACACCCTAGGAAAAACTAGTTTGTGCTCTTAAGGCCTCAGTTGATTGGAGGAAGCCCTCTCACTTGTGAAGGGTAATCTGCTTTACTTATGCCCAACTGATTTAATAGAGGTAACTACTTCGTAACTACTTCGTAGCTGGATGATGAATAAGGAAGACCAAGGAAGAGTTGCTGCCTTTGAATTGTGGTGTTGGCAAAAAAATATTGAATGTACCATGGGCTGCCAATAGAATGAACAAATCTGCCTTGAAAGAAGTACAACCAGAATGCTCCTTAGAGGCAAGGATGGTGAGACTTTATCTCATATACTTTGGACATGTTATCAGGATGGGCCAATCCCTGGAGAAGCACATCATGCTTTGTAAAGTAGAGCGTCAGTGAAAAAGAGGAAGACCCTCAACAAGATGGACTGACACAGTGGCTGCAAAGACGGGCTCAAGCATAACAATGGTTGTGAGGACGGTGCAGGACTGGGCAGTGTTTCATTCTGTTGTACATAAAGTCGCTATGATTCAGGGTTGACTCAACGGCACCTAACAACAACAACTTCATAACAGACTAGACTAGTGTTTGACTAAACACTGGGCACCATAGCCTAGCCAAGTGGACACACACAATCACCCATCACAGCACCCTTAGACCCTTGATCTGGAAGAAGGAAACCGCTGCCGGGAAACAGACCCAAGGGGGCTGCATATTTGAACGGTGGAGACTCAGGACTGGGAGTCAGAATGACCCCACTCTTTCACTAAGAGGCTATGTGACTTTGAAAAACCACTTTATTTTCCTTTTGGGTTGCCTCAGTTGGGGAAAGGGATGCTTTAGGGATTTAATACCCACCACCATAATTAAATATAAGAAATATTTCCTGAGCTTAAAGGGGCCAGCCAAAGTATTAAGCACATTACATTCTCCATCTCATTTAACCTTCACAGCAATGCTGCAGGTTGGGATGAGCCTCTTCATTTTACAGACCAAGAGTCAGAGGTTAAGTAGCCACTCATAGTACCTATCTACCTGCCAGCTGCCGTCCAGTCATCTCTGACTCATGGTGACCCCGTGTGTGTTAGAGCAGAACTGCGCTTCACAGGGCTTTCAACGACTGATTTACAGAATTAGATCACCAGGTCTTTTTTCTGATGCAGCTGTGGGTGCACTTGAACCTCCAAACTTTCAACTAGCAGCTGAGAGCATTAGCCATTTGCACTACCCAAGGATTCCGGCATCCACTCAGAAAAAACTGGAAACCCACAGTACAAGGAATAAAATGACAGGGACAACTCTGGGACAAGTCCAACTTGCTCTAACGTCCATAAGGTTTGATAACCCTCCTCTAGGTTCTCTGTCATTAGGACAGTCTCTAAGGGTCCACATTGACACATTAAAAACCAAACCCAAATCTGTTGCCATCAAGTCGGTTCTGCCACATAGCAATCCTATAAAAAAAAAAAAAAAACTGCCCCATAGAGTTTCCAAGGAGTGCCTGGTGGATTTGAACTACTGACATTTTGGTTAGCAGCTGAGCTCTTAACCACTGTGCACCAAACAAAGCTTGAGTCACAGTCCCTATAATACTGAATGCAATTTACCCTACCTTCCAAAGACAGCCAGCATCAAGCCAACCTTCCAGGAATCTAATTTCAGGGCATTCATCCAAGTCAACAGGAGCTGGGAAGGCACACAGATACCACCTTCTCCAGCCTCCTCCTACTCTCCGGAATGGCCTCATACACCCCAGCTGCTTAGTCAGAGACCCGAGGTCCTCCTCTACGCCTCCCTCATTCCACCCAAGTTAAAGGAATCCCCCATTCTCCCCCAGCCCCTCACCCCTTTTCCACTGCCCCTGGGAGGACCCAGCTCGTCTCCTTAGCTCTCATGGGGTCTCGCAGATGTTCCCTCAGCAACTTCCCTGTCCCCTGCCTTGCCCCATAAGCACATTCCCCACAGTCTTCACAGTATTTGTTCCAAAATGTATGTCAGATATTGCCACACCCCTGCTTAAACCCTCCATCAGCTCCCAAAGCAGGCAGAGTGAAGGACAAGCTCCCCATGGAGTTTCAGAGACAGTCTGTGGCCTCCGCCACCTCTACCTCTGGCCTCGTCCACCACCAGCCACCACGTACAGCAACTAAGCCATGGGGTCCTGCTTCAAGAACCCTCTGGGATAGTTCTACTCTGTCCTGTTGGGTTGCTATGAGTCTGAATTGACTCGATGGCACACAATACAACAATAACATTGTTCTTCTAAGGGCCATGGGTAGTGCAAACGGTTAACTGCTCAACTATTAACCTAAAAGTTGGTGGTTGGAACCCACCCCATGGCACCACAAAAGAAAGGCCTGGCAATCTGCTTTTGTAAAGATTACAGCCTAGCAAACCCTATGGAGCAGTTCTACTCTACAACACATGGGGTGGCCATGAATCAGAATTCTGGCAATGAGTTTGGTGTTTTTTTTTTGATTGTTTTGTTTTTAAATTGCTCTCCCAGGTGCAGCTTGACCTTTCCAGAAGACAGTCACATCTGAACGGAAGAGGGCTTTGTCAGGGAACTATCTGCCACTTGTTCCTGATCCTTCCTGTTATTCTCTTTGTTCCAGATTGCTCCGGGTGCTCGCAAACCCTCCCTTCACGGAGTCCAGAGGCAGAGAAGAAGGGGAAGCAGCCACAGAGCAGTGCTGGCCCCACATAAGGGGTCGGCTTTTGAAAGAGTAGATGACTTGGGGAAGGAAAATGTGTCTGTGTGACCGCAGAGAGGTCTGTGACTAATTATTCCTCGAGAAGTCTGAAACTGCAAGGGCAAGTGGAAAATATCTCTAATAAAGGGTTTGTGCCATGAGGAAGAAGGAGACAAGCATTTATCAAAGATCCACTTTATCCAAGACCCACACTATGCCAGCCATGGGTTCTCTGCCTGACACACGTTGCTTCGTTTAATCCTCTCAGTATGTTCTCATTTTACGGAGGAGGCAGCTGAGTCTTAAAGAGGCAAATATGTTGCCCAAGATTATGTGGTAGGTTTGTAAAGCTCATTCATACACATGGTCCCGTTGTAATGTTTGTCAGTTTCACCAAGATTGGGGCCTTCGGAGTTTGGGAAGCTCCCATTTTAACAGCCCCACATTCCCACTGACCTCTTCACATCATCCCCTTCACCAAAACCTGCTGCCATCAAGTCGATTCCAACTCATAGCAACCCTCTAGGACAGAGTAGAACTGCCATATTGGGCTCCCAAAACTGCAGGTCTTTGTGGAAGCAGACCGCCATGTCTTTGTTCTGTTGAGCGCCGACCTTTCAGTTAGCAGTGCTTGACCATGGCGCCCTCAGTGCTCATTCCTTCCCCTTCAAGGCCCTGCTGACTGCCATTCCCTACAGATGCCACCACCTCTGGGAAGCCTCACGTCCTCTGTCAGGCTGTTCACCCCACCCCACTTTGCCCCTTTGCAACATTTCCTGAGTTACAATGCAATTTAGTCATTGCTCATCTTCTCTGCTGGACTGTGAGCATTACAAGTGCAAAGGGCTCAGTCAACATGAGTGAATAAAGAATGAATGAATGAATGGGTAAATATACAGGTACCTGCTTCTTATATCCGCTAACTTACTCCACTTCCCTAAGTTAGTCTCACCCCGTGTTAGTCATCTAATGCTGCTATAACAGAAATACCACAAGTGGGTGGCTTCTACAAAGAGAAAGTTATTTCCTCACAGTCTAGTAGGCTAGAAGTCCAGATTCAGGGCGTTAGCTCCAGAGGAAGACTTACTCTTTCTGTTGACTCTGGGGGAAGGTCCTTGTCATCAGCCTTCCCTGGACTAGGAGCTTCTCTGCACAGGCGCACCTGGTCCAGAGGACGCACTATGGTCCTGGCACTTCTTTCTTGGTGGTGTGAGGTCTCCAGCTCTCTGCTTGCTGCCCTTTCCTTTTATCTCTTGTAAGATAAAAGGTGTTGCAGGCCACACCCCAGGGAAACTCCCTTTACATTGGATCAGGGATGTGACCTGAGCAAGGGTGTTACATCCCACCCTAATCCTCTTCAACCACAGGCAGCGAAAATGGTTTATAACACTTAGGAAAATCATAAAATGGAGGCCAACCACAGAATATTGGGAATCATGACCTAACCAAGTCGACACGTATTTTGGGGGGACATGATTCAATTCATGACGCACCATCATGCTCACTACCATGTGGCATATTTATGAGTGCCTACTACCTGTCTGGAACTATAGTAGGTATGAGGGACACATAGTGGACAGGAGAGGTAGGCCCTGCCCTCATGGACATTGCCCTGTGGGAGTACTCATCACCCAAGAGCACTCTCACACAGAACAGTCAGTGTCCCCACAATAGCTGGGAGGACTAGGACCATGTCTGGGTATCTCCATGTCCCCAGCACCCAGCCCAGTGCCTGGTGAGAATGAGCTGCTCAGTAAATGCTGGGTGGATCAGGGGATGAGTGAGTGGCCAGACACCCATCACAGGTTCCCTTACATGCTTCTGTTTCTGGGTCATATCCAGGACCTAGGACTAAGCTGTCAATACATTTCCTAACATCCCAGGAATCTCAGGCAGCACCCCAAGTAATGAATACTTTTATTGTTCAGTGCTGACACTACTCACCCCTACGACAGGAACACTGATAAAGCCCTTTCTATGTGTTTGCCTGCGAGTTTGTGCGTGTCCACCCTTAACCTCATGAACATTTATACCTGTAACCAGTTCATTTGCAAAAAGCAGAATGATGTCCTGTGCTTAACTTGATCAAGACTTGCTCTAGTGAAGATGTAAAAATCAAAGTAAAGAGTAGTAGTTGTGTTTGACTCACTGGGGTCACTTTAGCAATGCTAAAACACACACACACACATACATATCCCATCTGGAAACAGCTCTCACCTTATGGCTCCGGAAAAATATCATTTCATACCGAGGAAATAAAAAAGAAATGGATTTTCCCCTTTTCTTGCTGTCACCCTGGAGGCCACAGAGGGAGCCAGGTAGGGTGACAGGCAATTTATCTGGACAGGAGTCTGCTCAGCTATTTGTTAGTTACATGGGCTCAGACAAGCCACTTCACCTCTCTGAACCTCAATCTTCTCTTCTGTGAATCAGAATAGGAATAAACTAGAAAGCCATGTTTCAGACAGGAAGAGGCACTGGAAGTAGATGGAAAGAACCCCGCGTTCTGGGTAGGGTGGTGACACAAGCCACACCAAAACAAAACACATTGCCATTGAGTCAATTCTGACTCATGGCAACCCCGTGTGTTATGGGGTAGAACTGCTCCATGAGGTTTACTTGTCTATAATCTTTACAGAAGCAGATCACCAGGGTTTTTTACTCAGTGCCAACATTTAATAGTCAAGCGGAAACCACTTGCACCACCCAGGCTCCTAGCTGGGGCTTAAAACCAGCATCAAACCCGTAGCCATCAAGTCCAACTCATAGCAACCCTTCAGGACAGGGCAGAGCTATCCCATAAGGTTTCCAAAGAGCTGCTAGTGAATTTGAACTGCTAGCTTTTTAGTTAACAGCCGAACACTTAACCACTGCGCCATCAGGGCTTCTGCTGGGGCTTTGGTGTGGGCAAAACTTAGCCAAACCCAGGTTCTATCTCCTACAATCTGTAGGAGGCAAGTCACTTCCATTTTCTTGGCCTTGCTTTCTTCCAGGGCTTCAAACTGGTTCTTCCTGGTTCAATCATGGCTGATGAAGTGAAACTGGAATGGACCTGAATTTGTAAAATGTGGGTGTACCGGAACAGGAAATATTACAGATTGACACCCTGCTAGAAATTTAATCTCCCTCTTAGAAAACAAGGGCAAATGCCAAGTCTTGACCAACTGAGTTGGACACAACAGTGCCCCACTCAAAGATGGCAGCTGACCACACTGCTTTGAATGTGTGTTGCTCTCTACAGTCCTGGCAATAATCCTGTCTCCTGCATCAGGCTCCTGAAAGGGCTCACTAGGCCTCTTCAGAGTTTCCCATTCCAGGGCTTCGACTTGTCATTTTTCCAGTTCCAGTTACCGTTCCAGTATGCCCACATTTTACAAAGTCGGGTCTGTTTTGATTTCACTGTGTCGGCCGGGGCTGAATCAGTTTGAACTGATTCAAAGCCTGCTTTCCTTATCTGTAAAACAGAAATTAATAATAATGTACCATGTGACCTCAGGATCTGCAGCTGTCAGGTGCCCCTCCTTCTGTCTCTGCTTCCTGCCTCACCTTTCAGTCTGCGATGGCTTTCGTACTTGTGGTTTTCTGCCTCATAAAAGTGTCAGTGTTGAGCTTTAACAAATGCTGCGACACCCTCCAGAATGAGTAAAATGAAAAGGCAAATTCACCAAGTGTCAGGGAGTGTATGAGGCAACTGGGCCTCTTACTCACTGCTGGCAGGAATCACAACCACGCTCGACAACTGTTTGGCAACCTCTGCAAAAGGCAAACACATGCATATACGGCGATCCAGCAATTCTACGCATCTTCATGTTGACCAAGGACATGCACTGGAATGTCCATAGAAATATAGCATGAGTCCATCGAAGGAAACCGTCCTTATGCCAATCCACTGGAGAATGAATAAGTCAATGAATTTCGAAATCTTTCCACAATAGAATATTACACACCGTTGAGAACAAAGCATCTATAACTATGCTTACTGCATGAGTGAATCTCACAAACGTTAAGAACAAAATTGAGCAAAACAATGGAACAAAAGAAGCCATGCACACGAGTACATATTGCATGATGCCATTGATACAAAGTGCAAAAGAAGGAAAAATTAATCTACTGTGATGGTGTTGGAAGTCAGGTGTTAAGACTATGTTGAGAGGTAGTTCCTGGAAGTTGACGTGGGAAGCTGCTGGGGGTGCTGGTCGTAATCTGTTTCCTTATCCGTTTGCTTATCTCTCGGGTGCGTTCAGTTTGTGAAAGGTCATTCGGTTGTATGTACACTCCTGCTATGCGCACTGTTCTGTATGCTTATTACATATTGCTTATTATTTAAAGAAAGGAAGAGATGAAGAAGGAAGGAAGGAAGAACAGATTTCCTTCACAGGTGCAACAAGTAAACTGATAGCTTACCTTTCAACAGAAACAGTGCAAGCCAGAAGACAGTGGAATGACATCCTGAAATTGTAGGAAGAAAATAACCGCCAACCAGAGCTCCAGATAGATAGATATGTAGATAGCTGCCACCAAGTCAACTCCAACTAACTCGTGGTCACCTATGCACAACAGAAAAAAAACATTGCCTGGTCCTGTGTCATTCTGGCAATTGCCAGCATGTTTGAGTCCGTTGTGACTATCGTGCCAATCCATCTCACCGAGGGTCTCCCTCCGTCTTGCTGGCCCTCTACTTCACCAAACACGTCTTTCTCTAGCGATTGATCCCTCCTGATGACATGGCCAAAGCAAATGAGTTGAATTCTCTCCTAATCCGTAAGATTTTCATTGACTAATTTTTGAAGTAGATCAGCAGGTCTTTCTTCCTAGTCTGTCATACTCTGGAAGCTCTGCTGAAACCTGTCCACCATGGGTGACCCTACTGGTATTCGAAATACCAGTGATACAGCTCCCAGCAACACAGCAACTTGCAAGCCACCATAGTAGGAAAAACCGGTAGATGACTGGTGGAGAATTCCATGTAATCATAATGTTTTGTGGACTTTAAAATATATGTCAAACCAAAATGCAAAACATAAAAACTAAACAAATGTACACGAATGGTGCCAGTGTGATAGAGCTGCCTGCCCCTCCCTTCCATGCAGAAAAAGCAACACGTGTCCCTCAGAATGGCCATGCAAAGCAACAGGTCTCTCTGCTAAGAGTCGTGGTAATTGCAACAACTGGTGTCTAACAGATATCGCTTGTGTTACATTTTTACTCATCTCAACTGCTCGCAAATCAGGAAGGCTACAGGTGAGGAAACTGTGGCTCAGGGACAGGGAGAGCCTCTACCAAGATGACACAGCAGGGCTTGAACCGTGTCAGTTTGACTCCAGCGAGCCTGCTTCTAAACACTATTTAAAAAGCATACAATCTGGATGTACAGTTCTGATATGCTTGGATTTGTAGATGTATTCTATACTTACCTAAGAATTTGCAGCATCTGTCTGTGTGTGTGTAAATGTAAAGGTTCAACTTACAGTGAGGCACAGAGAGGTAGGGTAACTTGTCCAAGGTCACATAGCTAGGAGGTGATCGAGTAGAATCTGAACCAGGCTGTCTGTTTCGCTTTCTCTTTCCCTGAACCAGTCCAAAAGTCACACAAGGCCTAGGTTCTAATCCTGCTCAGGGAAATGTCCTGACAAGTGTCTTCTGTTCTCCCGGCCTTGATTTCCCCATCTATAAAATGGGAGTTTCGGAATGGATTGCCTCTAATTCACGCCCCCAACCCCATCATTTATTGTCCCAATGGGAACACACACACAGCCCCCAATTATGTTTGGGCCAGGCTATCAATACAAATGGAGTTTGTGTCCAGATAGTTGTAAGGATTAAGTGAGATGGTGCCTGAAAACTGCTTAACATAGACAGGTGTTCAAAAGCTTGGAAGTGGCTATATCATTAACTCCCCAAGTATAGGTGGCAATAAGAATCATGCTTTTTCCTCCTTAAGTCTATCCTATCAGCAACTATGAACTCCCTGGGTGGGGCAAACATTTAATGTGCTCGGCTGCTAACTAAACGCTGGTGGTTCCAGTCCACCTAGAGGTGATTTGGAAGAAAGGACTGGCTATCTACTTCCGAAAAACCAGCCACTGAAAACCCTATGGAGCACAGTTTACTCTGATACACGTGGGGTCAACCTGAGTCAGAATCAACTCGACAGCAACTGGTATTCATTAGCAACTACTGAGAACCCAGATTCGACAAGCCACGAGTTGTGTGCCAGGAGGGTTGTGTGTGTTGTTATCTCAGCCTCATGTTACCTCCATGGTGCAGATGAGGAGGCTGATGTCAGAAAGGTCAAGAGCGGGCACAGGGTCACACAGCCGGGAAGGTCTGCCTGTCTCCAAGCCCCGGCTCCCCACAGCCCTCAGCTGCCTCTGCCTGCTCCCATTCTCACCCTCTGACTAGGCTTTCATCAATTCTTTCATTCTGATACCTGTGGGACAGAAGGCTGTTAAATGTTTGTTAATAAAATTGTCACATTTTTCCTCCAGTTACACAGCTGAGCCAGGCCTTCATCTCTTTCTTTCAACTTTCCTCTGCCATTTGGTCTCTCTTCAAGCTGCCGTGTAAAATGTACCTTTTAGGGTAGAAACCATCTGAGAATTTTCTCTAAAAGTGCAAAAACAGAGGATTCTGTTCTCTCATTTTCAGCATTACAAGGTGTTATAAATTGTACCGTGTTCCCCAAAAATGTGTCAGCTTGGCTAGGCCATGATCCCCAGTGTTGTACGACCATCCGCCATTTTGTCATTTGATGTGATTTTCCTAAACCTGCTGCTGTGAAGTCGATTCTGACCCATAGTGACCCCACAGGGCAGAGTAAAACTGCCCCATAGGTTTTCCAAGGAGCAGATGGTGGATTCGAACTGCTGATCTTTCGATTAGCAGCCAAGCTCTCAACCACTGCACCACCGGGGCTCTGTGATTTTCCTGTGTTATAAATCCTACTTTTATGATGCTAATGAGGACAGATTAGAGGCAGTTATGTTAATGAGGCAGGACTCAATCTATAAGATTAGGTTGTATCTTGAGTCAATCTCTTTTGAGATTTAAAGGAGTGGAGCAGAGAGGGGGGAACTCATACCACCAAGAATGAAAAACCAGGAGGGAAGTATGTCCTTTGGTCCCAAAGTTCCTGCCCTGGGAAGCACCTAGACCAGGGGAAGATTGGCGACAAGGAACTTAGGGTGGAATATAACACTTGCTGAGGTCACATCCCTGATCCAGTGTAATGGGAGTTTCCCTGGGGTGTGGCCTGCACTGCCTTTTATTTTACAAGAGATAAAAGGAAAGCGAAGCAAGCAGAGTTGGAGACCTCATACCACCAAGAAAGGACTGCCAGGAGTAGAGCATATCCTTTGGTGGACCTGGAGTTCCTGCATGGAGAAGCTTCTAGCCAGGGGAAGATTGATGACAAGGACCTTCCTCCAGAGCCGACAGAGACAGAAAGCCTTGTCCTGGAGCTGACGTCCTGAATTTGGACTTCTAGCCTCCTAGACTGTGAGAGAGTAAATTTCTCTTTGTTAAAGCCATCCACTTGTGGTATTTCTGTTATAGCAGCACTAGGTGACTAAGACACTTGGAAAGGAGAGAGGGTGACCTGGAAGTTTGGTGTCCTGGGTCTTTCGTAGACAGTGCTCATATTTATTAGACACCTTTAATAGCCTTTGCTTATTGCATTTTCTGTAAACTTCTCCAGGGGAAACTGATCATCTTTGTTTCTCCAACACCGAATGTAGGTCCTAGTCCACCCAAGAAACCTAAACCCACTGTTGATTCCAACTCATAGCAACCCCATAGGGTTTCCAAGGCTGTAAATCTTTACGGAAGCAGACTGCCACATCTTTCTCTCTCAGAGCTGCTGGTGGTTTTGAACCGCCAACCTTTCAGTTAGCAGTCGATCATTTCAACCATTGTATCACCAGGGGCCTAATCCAGGGGTTAGCAAACCAAGATCTGTGTGCCTCTACCTGTTCTGTGAATAAAGTTTTATTGGTCCACAAGCCACACCCATTTATTTACATGTTGTCTAGAGCTGCTTTTATCCTATAGCAACAGAGTTCAATAGTCCTTACAGAGACCATATGGACCTCAGAGTGAAAAGATATTTATTATCTGGCCCTTTACAGAACTAGTTTGCCAATGCCTTTCCTAGTACATCTCCATGTTCTGTCAATACTCATTTAAATAAACTAACAAGAGCAATGGCTGAATGGTGGAGAGTGTTACCAGAGTCAGATCAGCACTCTACACTGAAAAGTGAGGTTGGTAAGGCAGTAGCTGGAGATGAGCTTTCAGGCACCATCCTACCAAACCAAGAGGAAAAAAAGCCCCAACATCCTGAACCATCATCTTTCTTATTTTCTTTTCCACCTTGTTGGTGCAGTATCAACTTGCAATGCATGGACAGTGATTTTAATCCATAAAGCTGATCTAGCTTAGCTTCGAATTTCTCCAAAGCACCTCTCCTTCCAGCATGAGGCCAGGAGGACACGGTGAGGGGTTGGTGTTAGCTGCTCCACTAAGCATCCTGATAGCTGAGCCTGGACAAGGGAAGAAGCTGGCATTGACTGACTGCCTGCCACACCAGGCATGTGCTATCTGTCCCTGCAGACCACCTTCACAACAATCCAGTGGCAGGAATTATATCCTTATATGCCCCTTTTTTTTTTTTTAATGCCCTGGTGGGGCAACAGTTGAGCACTCAGTTGCTAACTGAAAGGTTGGTGGTTCGAACCCACCCAGCAGCTCAATGGGAGAAAGGCCTGGCAATTTTCTTTTGTAAATATTATAGCCTAGAAAACCCTATGCGGCGGTTTTACTCTGTCACATGGGGTCACTAGGAGTTGGAATTGAATTGATGGCACACAACAACAGCATGACAAAGGAGGCATCTGAGGCTCAGAGAAGGGAAATGACATTGCCAACAGGACCCTGCTAAGACCAGCTTTTCCCATCAGCCCAGCCCCATGGGGAGTCAAGGAGTAGGAGTGGGCAGAGGGAGGGACTAGACCTTGGAGCAGTCACAACAAAGACCTTGGCTGGCCCCTGGGGAGCTCCGGCAGAGTTGTGCTGAGTTGGGGGGCGGGGGGGGGTGCTGGCTCTGTACTCCACTTGGGCCACTTGTTGGTTTCAGGTAAACTGGGGAAGGGAGTGTGGCCTTGTGGGAGGCAGCTCCCTGCAAAACCAAACCAAACCAAACCAAACCAAACCAAACCAAACCAAACCAACCCCACTGCCGTCGAGTCGATTCTGACTCATAGCGACCCTATAGAACAGAGTAGAGCTGCCCTATAGAGTTTCCAAGGAGCGCCTGGCGGATTCAAACTGCTGACCTTTTGGTTAGCAGCAGTAGCACTTAACCACCACACCACCAGGGTTTCCCAGCTCCCCGCAGTTAAAGGCAAATCCTGGGGAGGAATGCTGCTGACACTGTGCAACTGAGGGATGAGAGATCCCCTCCTCCCTGGAAGGCATCCTGGGGGGCTCACCACTGAGTCCACTACCCCCACCTCCAGGGGCGTTTGGTGGAGCAAGAGGTGGGCACTATGAAGGCCTTGCCACTGTGAGTTTAGGGATCTTGTTGTAACTCCTGTCTGACACCCAGTTAGGTGACTACAAGGGAGTGGGACCCTTTCTCCATGGTTTCTTCTTGAAAAATTGAGGCTCCCCAAGAAAAACCAGGGAAGCTTGAAGTTCTCACTTGTACGTCAGGAGCCTCTTACAGGCATTCATAGCATCCCAGCAGCTGAAGGACTGAACCAGCGTTCCCACTGAACAGACAGAAAAACTGAGGTCCGGTGAAAAAAATGACAAAGCTTAGACAAGAGTCCAGACATGTCTTTTCATGCCATCCTACTGCCTTCTCTTTCGGCCAAGATTCTTCCAAAGCAAATACCCAATCATGGGAATAAATTAAACTCAAACCAGCCACTCTTATGATGGGGTCTAAGGGCTGAGTTCCCTGGTTTTGGAGTTAGACAAAATTGTAAAAATGGCGTGGTGTGGCATCTGACCTCCTCTAATTTCATATGGAGAAGAGAGAGTCATCATCAGCTTCAGCCCGAGGCTGATTCTTAGGAGGCAGAGGTCAGACATGCTTCCCCTCTCTGCCATCTTTGCCAACTCTGACACCAACTGTCCCTCCCACAGCATGCTCTGCTTTGCTACTGAGTTTGATGATTCACCGCAATGGCCACACGAAACTCACAGACCATACTCACAGTTATGGGCTTTATGAGGGAGGTAACGTGTTACAAACCAAAATCAAAAAAGACTTGGGATACCTTTCTTCAGTCAGGACAGCCTCTTCTCAGCCATACCTGCAGTCAGGTTGTACTTCTTCCAAGACAGATTTGTTTTCCCCAGACACATCAGGAGAAGAAGAATCTATTCAATGGGGATCCAGTCTCATCCCCTCATTTAATGTAAGCACACTCGCGAAAGCATGTAAGCCAGCTACTTCATGTCTTTATCTACCCACCCCCATTTTAGATAGTCAATATTTAAATTGCTCATCCCTATCAAACCAGGAACATGGGGTTCTCATGGCTCAGTAGTGAAGAGCTTGGCTGCTAACCAAAATGCTGGCAGTTCGAATCCACCAGCCACTCCTTGGAAACCCTACCAGGCAGTTCCACTCTGTTCTATAGGGCCACAATGGGTTAGAATTTACTCAATGGCAATGGGTTTGGATTTTGTTTTGTTTTGTTTTTGGTATCAAACCAGTGCTCTGAGAAGAAAAGCTTATTCCTTAGTCTTGAAGAATCTTCTTTTCCGGCTGGAGTTTTGAGTGTCTGTACCCATAAGCAAAATCCAGTTCAGAGCAAGCAATCAAATTGCAGTAATCTATACCAACTCAGGTGTCAAACATCTTCCTCTTCATTCAATCGGCTTTTGGCCAGCTCATCCCTAGCCATCCAAGCTAAGTCACAATGGGTACCAGCAGAGGGCTCGGGAGTTCACACATACCTCCTGGCACTTCTAACCATGAAGCCAGCCCTTTCTTTCTCTCTCATTCCTAGCCCCCATGGGCTAGGTCAACAGGTGCCAATAGAACATGTCCAAACTCACCCTGTCTCATCATGGCTACACTTTCCCCACTTCCACCCACTGAGTGGACCCAGGTGGTCACACGAGGTGAGCATACCAGGCTGTCTACCCGTCTGCTTCTTTTTAACTTTCAGACCTGGAAGGCAGCGCTGATGGACACTGGCTTTTCCTGCCTCAATGCACCCAAAGGCAAACCACTTGCTTGCTTGAAATTCAAAAAGCAAAACAGTCCTTTTTTCCTGCAGGTCTTCCTTCAAATGCAAATCTCTGTTCTCTCAGCAGCCCTGGGTCAGTCTGCATGTCTTTTCAAATGCAACTTTCCTGACCCCCAAGGGTTAGGGTGGGGCTCAGGTATACACCTGAGGGCTTCTTTTTACTGCACTGAAAGAATGTTCTTAGAAGCAAGAATGGCGAGACTATATCTCACATATTTTGAACATGTTATCAGGAGGGATCAGTCCCTAGAGGGAGACATCATGCCTGGTAAAGTGGAGGGTTAGAGAAAAAGAGGAAGACCTTCAACAAGATGGATTGACCTAGTGGCTGCAACAATGGGCTCAAACATAATGATTGTGAGGATGGTGCAGGACCAGGCAGTGTTTCTTTCTGTTGTACATAGGGTCGCTATAAGTCCGAACCAACTAGACAGCACCTAACAACAACAACAACAAAAACTACATTGAAATGAACATCCTACGTTTCCTTTGGGCAAATCTTATTTCCTCTTTTAGCATATCCAATCAAGTATTGGCTGAAGGTGGAATTACTTGAGCTTTGTAATCTATAATACCCAAAATTCACTTCTGTTGTACACTTAGGTCTGTTTTATAACACTAGGTAGGAGGAACATTCAATATCCATAGTACATTCAAATGAACACACAACCCTTTTTAAAAAAAAAATTCCAGTTTCATTTTCTCCACCCCTTGACTATCTTCCCATTCATATGCATATGGACTTGGGTCTCTGGCTGGGTGGAACCAGTAGACCTGGCCACCTACCAATCACCCCCATTTAACCCGCCTGGCCCTTGCCCAGAGCCCGTCCAGATGTGGCTTTTCTCCCCTCAGCTGCAGTATAACGTCTCTTACTTTCCTTTTAGCCATTACAGATAAGAACAACCAAAGTAACCACCCAATACTCAGAGGTTTCATTTCCTATGCCCCTTTGTTCTTTCTCTTCCTAAGTCCCATGCTTCCATGAATCTGGAAGCATTGCAAGGATCCCTGCTTCTGACACTAACTGTAAAAATGGTGCTGTGGTAGCATGTGACCTCCTCTAACTTCATGACGGGGAGAGAGACTCACCATCAGCATCAGCCCAAGGCTGATTCCTAAGATACAAAGGTCAGATATGCCTCCTCTCTCTGCCATCTTTACCAATTCTGACCCCAACAATCCCTCCCACAGTACTCTTCTTCGCTGAGTTTGCTAATTCATTGCATGGCTGCACAGAACTCACTGGCCATACTCACAGTTATGGGGTTTATTAGAGAGGGAATGTTACCCAGAGCAGGTCTTGCTCGGTGAGGCTTCCCATCAAGACACGCTGAGATGAGGAGGAAGGAACAGCAGTTACTGCAAGTGCACAGGCAAGAAGCAAGTAGGTGTACACCTCAAATCAAGATCCCCAAACAAAGGGAGGCAGAACATTTTACAGGGTCTCTCCCAAGGAAGAACATACAAACATTATGGCCTACATAGGTTATTACGGCCTGCAGGTGCAGTAAGACAAATTGCATTTTTTTTTTCTTTGGCATGCAGGCTAGCAAACTGGGTTTAACTGGTCTGAGCCACACGCGGTCCTTTGAGGACAATGGACAGGAGGGCACAGGGCCCAGTCAGTCTGAGCAGTTGCTAATTGAGCCACACCCAGCACTATCACTTAATATTTTGTTTGATAATGGCTAAGCAGCTCCTGGCTGCCTTGGCTATCAGTTGTCCTTGTTGCTGTTGTTAGGTGCCGTTGAGTCGGTTCTGACCCATAGCGACCCTGTGGACAACAGAACAAAACACCGCCCAGTCCTGCACCATCCTCACAATCCTTGCTATGCTTGAGCCTGCTGTTCCAGCCACTGTGTCAATCCATCTCATTGAGGGTCTTCCTCTTTTTCACTGACACTCTAGTTTACCAAGCGTGATGTCCTTCTCCAGGACTGATCTCTCCTGATAACATCAAAAGTACGTGAGACACAGTCTCGCCATCCTTGTCTCTAAGGAGCATTCTGGTTGTACTTCTTCCAAGACAGATTTGTTCATTCTTTTGGCAAGCCATGGTATATTTAATAATCTTTGCCAGCACCACAATTCAAAGGTGTCAATTCTTCTTGGGTCTTCCCTATTCATCAAGTTTTCACATGCATATGAAGCGATTGAAAACACTACAGCTTGGGTCATGTGCACCTAAGTCTTCAAGGTGACATTTTTGCTTTTCAGCACTTTTAAGAGGTCTTGTGCAGCAGATTTGCCCAGTGCAATACATCAAGGCAACACACAAGCCCCCACAGTATGACAAACTGACAGATGTGTGAGGGAAGACTATGGCTAGAAGGGCCATGTTAACTAATTCGCTGCACCTTAAGAATTTTTGTGAAGATTCTGGCTCCATCATCCACCAGCTTCATGGCCTTGGGGAAGCCACTTCACCTTCTCTACCTGTCCCCTTACCTGTAAACTAGAGAGGGTAACACCTGCCTCATAAAATTGTTGCAAGAATGTAATAAAATACAATGTGGGTAAAGTGCTTAGCCTAGGACTCAGCACACAAGGAATACCCAAAAATGGCAGCTGCCAGTCCTATTATGTGGTTGGCCTAGGCCAGACGCTGAGGTGTATGGAGGGAGGAAATATGGATATTATCGCTCCCTCCATGGTCTGTATGATAAAGAGCTAAGATTTACAGTCATGGACGAATACCAAAAGAGCCAACATTAGGGAGACTATAATTAAGTGACTATATATATCAACCAGTGAATAAAATAGATTTTAGAAGCAAAGAGAAGGGAGAAATGTGTGGAGTTGGCTTTTGACTGACATGATGTGGCAGTTGACATCTTTTTATTTTCTTATTAAAATGCTTTTGAGGGCTTGGGGGCGATGATTTCAGGGAACATCTAAGTCAATTGGCATAATAAAATCTATTAAGAGAACATTCTGCATCCCACTTTGGAGAGCGACATCTGGGGTCTTAAATGCTAGCAAAGTGGCCATCTAAGATGTATCAATTGGTCTCAACCCACCTGGAGCAAAGGAGAATGAAGAACATCAAAGACACAAGGTAATTATGAGCCCAAGAGACAGAAAGGGACACATAAACCAGCCTGAGACCGGAAGAACTAGGTGGTGCCTGGCTACAACTGATTGCTGCCCTGACAGGGAATGAAACAGAGAACCCGGGAGGGAGCAGGAGAGCAGTGGGATGCAGACCCCAAATTCTCATAAAAAGACCAGACTTAATGGTCTGACTGAGACTAGAAGGACCCTGGTAGTTGTAAACCCCAGACCTTCTGTTAGCCCAAGACTGGAACCATTCCCAAAGCTAACTCTTCAGACACGGATTGTACTGGACAAGGTGATAGAAAATGATGCTGGTGAAGACTGAGCTTCTCGGATCAAGTAGACACATGAGACTATGTTGGCATCTCCTGTCTGGAGGAGAGATGAGAGGGCAGAAGGGGTCAGAAGCTGGCAGAATGAACACGAAAAGAGAGAGTGGAGGGAAGCAGTGTGCTGTCTCATTAGGGGGAGAGCAATTATACACACATAGCAAGGTGTATATAAATTTATGTATGAGAGACTGACTTGATTTGTAAACTTTAACTTAAAGCACAATAAAAATTAAAAAAAAAAAAAAAAGCCATTTGAGAAAGGAAGTTGTGGCACGTGCTATGATGTGGACAAACCTTGAAAACAATGCTAAGTGAAATCAGCCAATCACAAAAGGACACAGATTGCATGACTCTGCCCACTTGAAATATCTAGAGTAGGCAAATGTATGAAAACAGGAAATGGATTTCAAGTCCCCAGGGTCTGGGGAGAGGGGGGAACGGAGAGCTTAATGGGTACAGATTTTCTGTTTGAGATGATGAAAAAAAATTGGAAATAAATAGTGGTAACGGCTATTAAAAAAAATGCTTTTCAAGGGCCTGTTATAGCTGATATTAGATGATTTGTCATCTAATTATCAAAGCACTTCAGTGACGCAGGGAGTAATCATTCCCATTTCACAAAACAAGGACTCAATTCAGAGAAACTGAGAGACTTGCCCAGAGTCACACAGTTCGGCGATTCAGGCTGATGAGTAAACCCTGGCCCCTGGCAGCAGGTCCTGGTCACCCCCACTGTAGCCCAGTAACTTTCAGAGGAGCAAAGAGAGGAGCCTGCTTCCACTTGATGTGAAATGGGCCAGGCAGTGGGTCCTGATTGAGTAGGGAGGCTGCCAAGAGAAGTTGGGTGAACACAGCCTGGGAAAGGGGCAGGGCTTCTGCTCTAACAAATTCATGGTTCACGGGAATGTAAGTCGGGTGCTACAGGGAGAGCAGGGTCAGGAAGGCCATGAGAAGTCACTGGGTTTATTGTACTCACAGTTTCTGGAGACAGAGAGGCACACAGTACGCCATGATGCAGGGCACACAGGGGGTTGCCCCTGCCGACAAGGTAACTAGCTGGGATTGTGGGAGACAGCTTATTATGGTCACCAATGCAGGCTTAGCTAGGTTGCAAAGACTTCCTGAGGACTGGGCATTTTGAGTAACTCTGCAGCTCAGGGGCATAGGGGCTGTCCCTGGGTGTTGGGTACCTGGCCCCAGGGCAGTTTAGAACAGGGTCATAGTGGCCCAGGAGGATGAGAACCTGATCAAGCGAGTGCTTGAAGGGCGCAATTGATCAGCTGCTCAAGAAGTGAGCCTCAGAGCTGTGTCAAAACTTCGTTTTAAGAAAATAGTATTGTAGCTCTTCTGCGAGCTGTCCCTTCCCTCTCTGTTCTGGGTGGGGGGACCCCAGTCCTAAATGTGCAGTGGGGGCTGGGCAGGTGGGTTTGGAGAGGCCCTGAAAAGAGGGCAAAACGGCAAACAAACCTCATGGACAGGTGACTAAGGACACCCACATGGGGATCTGATGATAGGAAGGGAGAGGAGGGGCGGGACAAAAAGGAGGAAGGAGAGGAACATCTGAGCTGGTAAGGATGGATCAGACGCTGGAGCAGAAACTGCCTTTCCGAACTCACAAACACTGGTGAACAGTCTTTTGGGAGAAATAAAGAAGCAAGCGCAACCTGGAGCTCCAGCCTATGGCCTCCAGGTGTGCCCCAAGGGGATCTGGAGTGAAAGTTTGCCTTTGAGAAAAATCTCAGACTCAGATACCTATATAAGGAACACACCTGGGCACCTGCCATGTGCAGAGTGTCTGTGCACGTGTCAGGCAGTGAATCCTCCCAGCAGTGCTGGGGATACGTATTATTTTCCCTGCTTGACAAGTGAACACACGCAGTTGCTGAGAGCTGAAATTATTTGCCCAAGGCCCCACTGCAGACAAGGGATAGACCAAGATTTAGACTCCTGAACCCTGATCCTTTGCCTTGGGCTCTTTCTGCTACAACACCACTATAGAAAGACACACAAAGTGACCCTCTTTGAATCATAGTTGTTGTTGTTAGCTGCCATAGACTCAGCCCCCACTCATG
The DNA here is from genome assembly GCF_030014295.1 of Loxodonta africana. Taxonomy (NCBI): domain Eukaryota; kingdom Metazoa; phylum Chordata; class Mammalia; order Proboscidea; family Elephantidae; genus Loxodonta; species Loxodonta africana. Next base: position 82,353,530 of record NC_087355.1, on the reverse strand, counting down.
GAGACCCCACGCACCAGGGATCCAAACTCTGCCTGGTCCGGTGCCATCCCCATGATTGGTTCTGGATCAAACTGTCGAGCTCCATAGGGTTTTTACTGGCTGATTTTCAGAAGTAGATTTCCACGCCTTTCTTCCTAGTCTGTCTTAGTCCGAAAGGTCTGCTAAAACCTGTTCAGCATCGTAGCAACGTGCAAACCTCCACTGACAGGCAGGTGGTGGCCGTGCACGCCGTACATTGGCCAGGAATCAAACCTGGGTCTTCTGGTTGAAAGGCAAGAATTCTACCACGGAACCACCGCTGCCTCCCTATACCCAGTGGGATCATTTGAAGTTAGAGGCAACGATAGACATAGGAAGTGGTCAGGAGACCCTCGCTTCTCAAAGTAGGGCTCACGAAACAGCATCGTCTGCCCTTCCTGGGAGCTTGTGAGAGGTGCACAGTAGTCCAGAGCTATTAAATCAGAACCTGCATTTTGACAAGGTCCCGGGATGATCTGTATGCATGTAACAGTTCGAGAAACATCTGTCTATGGGAGCCATTTCAGACTTTCGAGAAGAATTTTCACCAATTAGAAATAAAATTATAACAATGGTCATAATTGCAGTTGGACTCAGTATTCTGATCCAGCCAAATACTTCTCCAAACTATAAAAAAATATCATCTGAAGGGAAAAGCTTATGCACTCCTTTGCTTATCAGCCAAGAGCTGACCTCAAAAGCTTTGGCTGGACAAAATGTCCTGCTCTCCCAGTGGGATCAATATTACATTTCTGGTGGTGTATTGAATTATTCGTTCTGACGTACATATATTGTGTAAGACCGCCTCTCTTCTCTATCACTGGCTTGTTTGAAGGACCTTGACCCTAGAGAACACTGAAGCTTATGCAACAAGCCAAATGGTTTCTCCTTCAAAGTCCTCTCGGCCCTCACTGTGGACCTGGCTCCCTGCCAGCATCCCACATATAAGACAGCTGTGTCCCACCTCCAATTCTCTAGGCGGCATAGGGCCCCAGTACTTGATTAGTCCTTGCTGCCTTCCATTCTTCCGGGGGCTTTCTGGGCTTGACTAAGGTCCGTCCTTCTTACACTCTTTTTCCCAACTGTGCTGGCCTTAGAGATTTCAAGAAGTGAAGAGACTCCTCATTTTGAATACATGCAGGAGACATCACACAGAATCTTCCTCCCCTCTCTGTGATGGGGAATAGGGTGCACCAGCTGGCGTGTCAGCTTCTGTCTCCTCTCCTCCCCTCCCTGCTGCTCTCCCTCCTTCCCTGCCTGCCTTTACCTTATGGATATTTTCTAGCATAGCCATGAACCAGGCACTGTGCTTGGTGCAGGAGAAAATGGAAAAAGGAAGCAGGGCCGTCCTCTGTCTTTTTGAGCTCATGGAATTACAAGGAGAAGACGTGAGCTGGCCTCCATGAAGGCATAGTAGATGTGCGTGGGTGCCGTGCAAGTTGCAAGGGCCAACAAACAGGAGGAGAGGCCCTCCAGCAGAGCTTGCCTGGCTCAGTCAAGAAAAACTTCACAGACGAGGTTCCATTTAACCCGTGTCTTAACAATGGAATAGCCAGAGCAAGAAGTCCAAACAATGAAAATGTACAAAGCCAACTTCAGATTCCATGCAGGGCCACTGTGTACAGTTGTGCAGATTGCACACTGCACTGCTGAAATCCAGACCATCTTCTGCTGGCCAAATTGTGTGCACTGGTGCAGGACTACATGTGCCCAAAGCAAGCAAGACTTTTCTTCTCACAGAGGCCACCTGCTTTCCAAGCCCTGCACCTGTGGGGCTGCATCTGCCCGATCCATACCAAAAGAAAAAAAAAACCCATTGCCATTGAGTCAATTACAACTCATAGCAACCCGATAGGACTGAGTAGAGCTGCCCCATAGGATTGCCAAGGAGTGCGTGGTAGATTCGAATTGCCAACCTTTAGGTTAGCAGCCAAACTCTTAACCACTATACCACCAGGGTTTCCTCCAATCCATAGAGACTCCATATAAGCTAGCAATGCCCTACTCTCTTCCCAAGGGCTTGGAGGAGTAGGTCCTGAGAGGTCTTGGGAGTTAGTGCATTTTCACCTTTAAAGCAGAGAAAGAAAAAGAAAATATTACTGCCTACAGTTTACAAGAAGGAGCCCTGGTGGGGTAATGCTTAAACACTCGGCTGCTAATAAAAAGATCAGCAGTTTGAACCCACCAGCTACTCCATGAGAGATGTGGCAGTCTGCTTCTGTAAAGATTATAGCCTTGGAGACCCCATGGGGAGCTCTACTCTGTTCTATAGGGTCGCTATGTGTTGGAATCCACTCAGATGGCAACAGGTTTGGTTTTGGTGTTGGAATGAGAAAAGGAATTGAATTCTTGGCTTGTTAGTCCTAGTAAGTGCCTGTTCAGGAGCCCTGGTGGTACAATGGATAAGTACTCTCTGCTAACCAAAACAAAGGTCGGCATTTGGAACCTACCAGGCACTCCTCGGGAGAAGGGAGAAAGATGTAGCAGTCTGCTTCCTTAAGGATTACAGCCTTGGAAACCCTCTGAGGCAGTTCTACTCTGTCCTGTAGGGTCGCTATGCATCAGAATCCACTCCACGGGAAATTTTTTTTTTTTCTTTCACAGTTTACAGTTGAGAATCTGAGGCTCCAGGAGATGAACCAACTTCTCCAAGGCCACAAGTACTTGTCAGTGGCACAAAGAATAGAACGATGACCCTCCACCTTGGCAGGTTTCCCTCCAAGCCCTGAGGCCACTGAGGGAGTCTGTAGAAAAGTGGGAAGTAGGACAGGGGGACAGGGCCAGGGCTCTTCCCAGGAATGGTACGTGTCTTTAGGCTTCTCAGAGGTTCAAGTTCCCCATGGCAGGGAGTTTCTCAGATTCTCTATGAATGGCCATCATATTATTTATGACTATTCAACACATACTCAGTGAAAATTATAATAACAGCAAGAGCAGCAATACATTGGGGGTAATCGTCTAGTCAACTTTCCAACCTAGTGGTGCATTTCAAAGGTGTTTCCCTTGTAAGCTAGGATCTAGGAGAAGAAAGAGAAGCAGGAAGGGGGGCATTGGAGAGTGGGGGAAGGGGAAAAAAAGGAGGAAAGAGAGAGACACAATAAGAATCCCTAGAAGAGAGCTTGCTGGGTACTGGGAAGGTCGTACAACGTGACGGACGTGGTGTTTTTTTATACAGACGCGCACGCATGTACAGTATCACTGAGCTCTGCATGTATGACTTGTGAACTTTATACAAATTACACCAAAAATAAGGGGGGGAGAAGGGGGACACTGCACTGTGCCTTTCTACCTAAGGAGATTTCTGTGCTTTGTGTGACTAAATCCTCGCCGCCTGCGTCCTCATGGAAGGATTAACAGGTTTACAGATGAGGGAGTTCACCTGTGCCCCTTGTCACTGCCAGCTCAGATGGTCTCTCAGAAACTCCACTTCTTTACCTGACAGGGGTTCTCCTTAAACCAGATGACAGGGGATTGCTGTAAGCCGTTGGTCACGGTGGATTTGGGCACACAAGTGCCAGTCGTCTGTCTCCTCGTCCTCACTGTGACTGCTTGTCAAGTTCATGAGATCACTGTTGGAACGTTCTGGTGGCCTCCATCCGTCAGCGCCATGTCCCACTTCTTCCTGAGCCAGCTACACCAGCCCCAAAGCAAGCTGCAAGGATGCCCATGGCACGTTCTTTTTGGTGGTGGGAGACGTTCCACTGCGAACCTCCGATTAAACAGTCATACATAAAACTGTTTTGTGATACTTGAAATGAGATTAAAAACTTTGAGTTGAGTCAATTCTGACTTGTGGCGACCCCATGTGTGTCTGAGAGAACTGTGCTCCATGAGGTTTTCAGTGGCAGATTTTTCAGAAGCAGATTGCCAGGCCTTTCTTCCAAAGTGCCTCTGGGTGGAGTTGAACTGCCAACCTTTTGTTGAGCACCTAAGAGCATTAACATTTGCAACAGTCAGGGACTCCTGAAATAAGAGTGCTTCCTCCTAAACCTGGGCAACTATAGAATGTGTGTGTTTGTGTGTGTGTGTGAGAGAGAGAGAGAGGGAGACAGAGAAATAGAGAGACAGAAAGAACATGCATGAATGTTGACAGCAAACACTCCAAGCCTTTTTTATATCGGAGCCTGCCCGCTTGCTTTTTCTGCTGAGTTGTCAGTCTGGCCAAAGGAAGAAGACAAACGTGTATTCATTATAAGGGCTCCTCAAGTGGCTAATTTGTGAGGAGTTTGGCAGAACTGGCACAGAGAGCTCAGAAATTAGGGCAGAGCCGTGGGCTCTTCATCAGTGCTAGCCCCACCTTCGCCCACTTCAGCCTCACTGTGGATGGTTATTAAATGTTCACTGAATTGACAAGCTGACGACTGAAAAGCTGGAAAACGCAATCCCACGCCCCAGCTGTGCTCTCTTGGAGAACAACCCAGGCACCAGCAGATCTAAACAAGTCCAATCCCAAGCCACCAAGGCATCACTGAGCACCTAGTATGTGGAAGAAAACACTGTCTTCATCCGTTGGCTCATTTTTTTCAACAGGGATTTCTCTGTTTTCTGCATATGTTGAAACTGTGCTGCACCCTGGGGCAGTTACAAAGATGGCAAACGGGAAGACTCATCCTCAAATAACTCAGGAAGAGGATGGACACACAAGGTGATAATATAATAGTGTGTGCTACTCCCTGGCATGTACAAAGTGCCGTGTGGGCAATTTGACCAGGGCATTTGGGAGGCACACAGATAAGTTGCCAACTAATCTCAGCTGAAGTTCAGAAGTTCAACCGAGGTGAGGGAAAAAACTAGAATTGACTGAACTCCTCTATGTTCCTGGCATTTTCCTTCGTATTATCTTGTTATTCTTCATAAGACCCGTGAAATCTGTTCTTACTCGTCGCCATTGAGTTGATTCCGACTCACAGCAACCCTATAGGACAGAGCAGAACTGCCCCAAAGGGCTTCCAAGGAGAGGCTGGTGAATTCGAATAGCTGACCTTTTGGTTAGCAGCGGAGTTCTTAACTACTGTGCTGCAGGATTATTTACTTCTTCTGCACGTAAGGACACAGAGGCCCAGCGAGGTGAAGATAACTTGTTCAAGGGCACAGAGCTAGAATGTAGTAAATCTGGGATTTGGATTCTAATTTTCCTGCACCAGTGGGGCGGGGGGATTAGTGGGGCTGGGGAGCCTGGCTGGGTAGTACCTTTTTCAAGGGGCTTGCAAGAATAAATAAATAAATATTTTTTTTATTCTTGCATATTATCCTGAAGATAAGACTGCAATTTGGTAGCCCATGGGACAAATTCAGCCAGCAGAGTTGTTTTTATTAGTGTTTGTTTTTCATTTGTTGCTAACATCTTAAAGTCAAGAAATGCCATGTACAAATGTATAGAGAACAAAGTTCATTAGTGGAGCCCACTGGTGGGAGAGAGGTAGAGGGAGGGAGGCAGTGCATAGGGGGCACTGAGCTTCTGTTAAGGGTGATGAAAAAATTCAGAAAAGGATAGTGGTGATGGTTGCAAACCATGGTGATGTCATTAGTGTCACTGAATTGTACATGTGAAAATGGTGACACGGCAAATGTTTTGTTTTATATGTATGTGTATATACATTTAAAACCAAAGCCATTGCTGTCAAGTCGATTCCGACTCATAACAAACCTATAGGACAGAGTGGAACTGTCCCAAGGGTTGCCAAGGAGCAACTGGTAGATTCGAAGTGCTGACTTTTTGCTTAGCAGGTGAGCTCTTAACCACTGCACCACCAGGGCTCCATTATATATATACTTAACCACAATTTAAAAAAAAAAAAAAAGGAAGAAAGAAATGTTATACTATATATTAGGTCGAACCACTTGGAACTGTTCTTTTACAGGTGAGAAACACACAAATGTTGGCAATTTCGTTTTATCTGGCCTAATCAATGCTGACAGTGTACTGGGACAAGTGCTACTTGAAGGTGGGGCTATGAATGAGGAGATGGTGTCACTTCAGACCAGGGCATCGTTGGGGAGATGGGAAGGACAGCATGGGTGTGAGCAAGCATATCAGGGGAGGATGGACAGGGACAGGGCACGGAATGGGCGTCTAGAGGGAGTGGGAGGAAATCAGAGCAGCTGTCTGACCAGGAGACTGTTTAGACATTGTGATCATTAAAAAATGATGCAAGGAACCCCTGAGACTATTGCCCTGGGATACTCTTCAGACCTTGAAACGAAACTATCCCCTCATGTCATCTTCCAACCAAAAAAAAAACAGTTCAGCTCAAAAAGTAAAGAATGTCATCCTTAAGTATTGCACTTAAAAAAGTTATCTCTATGAGATCAAAGTGACAACAGTAACTCTAAGGTATAAATGAGAAGCAGCGAGTCTAAATTTGGAGGAGCCCTGGTGGTGCAGTGGTTAAGCACTAGGCTGCTAACAGAAAGGTTGGTGGTTCAAACCCACCAGCTGCTCTGCGAAAAAAAGATGTGGCAGTCTGCTTCCCTGAAGGTTACAGCCTCAGAAACCTGTGGGGCAGTTGGACTCTGTCCTACTATGAGTCAGGGTTGACTCAACTGCAAAGGGTTTGGTTTTGTTGGTTCTGAGTCTAAATTAAAGGGGGTAAAACAACTGGAACAGAAATAACAAGAATGCTGATACGACGTGAAAGCTGTAACCTATGTCATTGACACTATGTGTAGAAATCGTTGAATGGGAGCATCTTTTCATGTGTATCTTTTGATTAAAAATAAAATAAATTTTTTTTTAAGTGGCTTAAAAAAAAAAAATGCAAATGCAGGGGGAGCTTGTTGAGGGCAGAGCCAGAGGTGGGAGACAAAGAGCTGGACCTGCCAAGAGGACACCTCAGTGGGCATGTTTGCACCTTAATACTTTGACTGATTCGTTTGGACGCTGTGAATATTTTTGTCCTCTCAAGGATCTGGAAGGCCTATTGACTCTGTGATATTAAAACCACATTCTGGTATAGAAGAATCCTGATCAAAAAGGGGAAAACTGTAGAATGGAACCTCAAATTCTCATTAGAATCCAGACGTTCTGGAGTCATGGAGGTTGGACGAACCTCTGACACAATTGCCATAAGATGATCTTTAAACCCTAAGCCAAAAATATCGGCTGAACTCTTCTTAAAACCAAACCACAGTTTAGCTTAACTAGTAAAGAATATCTGCCTCGAGCATTATGCTCTTTTAGGATCTATCTGTATGGGATCAAGCTGACAACAGCAGCTCGAAAGATTTGAGAGGAACCTTAGGAGGCAGTGTGTTTAGTTAGGATAAAGAGGGAAGAACATCTCAGAAAGGAAGGTGAGGATGGTTGCACGACTCGGAGAATACAATCAACGTCACTGAATTGTACATGGTGAAGCTTGAATTGATTATGTTTTTGCTGTGTATATTCTCAGCAACAATAACAACAAAAATATAATTATTTCAGAAACTCACATTCTAACCAGAATACTACCAATGTGGATGGATGTTTGAAATCTAAGTATTTCCAAATCTTATTCCGTTAAATTGATTTAATTTTCTGATTAATTTTCTATATACAGTGCAAACTTCTGCTAGTTTTTCTTCCAATTTCATTTGAAACTTGCTAAAAATTATTCTGTATCAGCTTCATTCTTTTTCCCAGTAAAGTTTATACTACAGATTTGTTTCATCCATTTTTTTTTTTTTTATGTCAGGTTTTACTACTTACAGGTTGCTTCATTTGAGGATTTTTGATGACTATTATTCCAAACAAGTCCAGGGTTTTTTTGCAAATCTAAATTTTGCCGTGTTCAATTTAACCACTATTGTATTTTTATTGACTATTTCTTCTGGAAATTGTCATCATAAATGGGACAAAATACTAATCATTTTTATTTATAACTTTGAGATAATATCCAAGAAAATTGTGATCAACTGCCTTCCCGTATGCGAGCCTTAAGCAGCTCTGGTGAAGTACTGTTTAAGTGCTCAGTTACTAACCAAAAGGTTGGTATTTCCAACCCACCCAGGGAGCTCCTCAGGAGACAGACCTGGAGATCTGCTTCTGTAAAGATTACAGCCCAGGAAACCCCGTGAGGCAGTTCAGCTCCGTTACATGGGGTCACTATGCGTCGGAAATCGACTCAACAGCACCCAACAGTAACATCAACATGCCAACCTTACTTCACCATTAAGTCTGACCTCCAAGATCCTTGAGGTACAATTCTTCTGTCTCCCTCACGTCACTCCGGAAGCTCTGTTCTAAGCATCCATACCACTGACAGAGCAAACAGCACAACTAGTATAAATAGTGGGGCAGAAATCTCGGGGTCAAAATTCTGGTTGCAAATCCTCCTGCTTTGACAGATCATGGACACCCTGAAACGTGGTTTCCAGGTCATGAATTGTGGAGTCAGATACCCAATGAGTCAGAGGGAATTGCTCTTTGAGCCTCTGCTTTCTCATCTACACCAAACCCTTAGGATCGTGTTACAATACAATGAAAAGTTTGATTACTAATCTTCTAGTATCTGAGCAGTTCTGACCTTTGATGTTCTAAGGAGAACCTGGGTACTCACATGAATTCTGTACTTTGGGGGCCAGGAATAGTCTTAAGATCTTAATGTAAATTATGCCATTTAATCCTTACAAGACCTCTGTAAGGTCGCCATGAGTTCCCTGTATTTTACAGCTGAGGAAAAAAAAGGCTTTGAAGGGAAAAACTCTAACGTGGAAGCAGCAGTTAAGAAATCAGACAACACATTGCATTGGGCAAATCTTCTGCAAAAGACCTCTTTAAGTGCTAAAGAAGCAAAGATGTCACTTTGAATACTAAGGTGCACCTGACCCAAGCCAGGCTGTTTTCAATCATCTCATATGCATGCAAAAGCTGGACAATGAATAAGGAAGACCGAAGAAGAATTGACGCCTTTAAATTGTGATGTTGGAGAAGAACAAGAATATACTATGGATTGCCAAAAGAATGAACAAATATCTCCTGAAAGAAGTTTGACCAGAAAGTTCTTTAGAAGCAAGGATGACAAGATTTTGTCTCAAGTACTTTGGACATATTATCAGGATGGATCAGTCCATGGAGAAGGACACATGCTTGGTAAAGTAGAGGGTCAGTGAGAAAGAGGAAGCCTCTCAACGAGATGGATTGACACAGTGGCTACAATAATGAGCTTAGCGTAACGGTGATTGTAAGGCTGGTGCAGAAACAGGCAGTGTTTCATTCTGTTGTACACAGGGTCACTATGGGTTGGCATCGACTTGACAGCACCTAAAAACGAACAACAACAAACAACAGATAAGTGGTAACTTTGGCGAAGGGTAAGACGGTACCCAATGCTGGTGGAGTCAGCACAGCTTGACCAAGGCAGTCATAGGCCCTTCATAGGCACATCCAAACTGCCGAGGGATCAAGTTACTGGGCTGAGGGATAGAGACCATGGTCTCGGGGGACATATAGCTCAATCGGCATAACGTAGTTTATAAAGAAAATATTCCACATCCTACTTTGGTGAGTAGTGTCTGGTGTCTTAAAAACTTGTGAGTGACAATCTAAGATACATCTACTGGTCCCACCCTTTACATAGCAAGGGAAAATGAAGAAAACCAAAGACAGAAGGGAAAGATTAGTCCAAAGGACTAATGGACCACAAGTACCACAGCCTCCACCAGACTGAGTCCAGCATAATCAGACTGCTCTCAAAGAGATTACAATAGAGGGTCCTAGACAGAGCTGGAGAAAAATATAGAACAAAATCCTAACTCACAAAAAAAGATCAGAGTTACTGGTCTGGCAGAGACTAGAGAAATCCTGAAAGTATGACTCACGGACACCTTTTTAATTCAGTACTGAAGTTACTCCTGAAGTTCACCCTTCAGCAAAATATTCGATAGGCCTATAAAACAAACAATAACACAGATAGTTCGAACACGTATATGAGACTAAACAGGCACACCAGCCCTAAAACAAAGGTAAAATGTAGGAGGGGACAGGAAAGCTGGAATGGAAATGGGGAACCTGAGGGCAAGAAGGGGAGAATGTTGACATATCGCAGGGTTGGCAACCAATGTCACAAAACAATATGTATATTAATTGTTTAATGAGAAATTAATTTGCTCTGTAAACTTTCACCTACAATTTAAAAGAAAAAGGCTCAACGAGGTTAAGTATTCACCCACGGTTACAGAGCAAGCTGTAATAGTGTGAGACTACAAATTCAGATCTGGTTGGCTTGAAAGTCTCATCAGGAAATGTGGTCCTGTACTATACAGTTCACTGATCAGGTATGACCATGAGTATTGAAGCTTTGGTGCTGAAGACGTGAAGAATAGGGCGGTCTCATTCTTTGCACTGTTTGGATTACTGAGTGGGTGCCCTTCTGCCTCGCTGATGGGTCATAATACAAGGATGACAATCACCAATAGTTTGTGGAAGATGTGTGAGATGCTATGGGTTGACATGCGAGTGGTGATATAAGGGGCTGAAGAAGGATAACACAAGCTGTGGAGGGACCACACCATTAGAACTCACTTGCTGTTGTTTCTGTGTCTGCCAGACCATATGTTGAATCTAGCACATGGTCTGTTATACAGCACACGTGTCCATGTGGCTACTGAACTCTCCCCAGCAATTTTAGACAGATGAGTGTTTGTTTTTAAGTACATGAGTGTGTTTGTTTGCAAAATACTGTTAATATTTTATCCATAAAACACTGTTAATACTTTATTAAAGAAACAATTGTGTAAAACAAACAAGATATGGTGTCTTCTGTTGCATTCACAGAGGAATGGCAACAGGAGGAATCGGGAGCCTTTGAACTCCTCTGTAAGTTTGGGGGGAAGAGGTGAAAGGTCACAGCACTCAAGCTGAGGCAGAGAGCCACACCCACCGTATCCTCTCCCTGCCTCGGGTCTCCTTTCTGGGAAAGTCCTAGCATTTCTGCTCAGCCTGCATCAATGTCATTTGCTGTGATTTTACTTTGACATTGTCACACTGTCCCCAGAGAGTGGAACTGTCATGCTTTCTTCTTACCCTAGTAACACAGAATCCCCCCACGCATCTGTCAGTTTTTTATACTGTGGAGGCTTGCATGTTGCTGTGACGCTGGAAGCTATGCCACTGGTATTCAAATACCAACAGAGTCACCCATGGCAGAGAGGTTTCACCTGAGCTTCCAGGCTAAGACTAGGAAGAAGGGCCCAGCAGTCTACTTCTGAAAAGAATTAGCCAGTGAAAACCTTATGAATAGTAGCGGAACATTGTCTGATATAGTGCCGGAAGATAAGTCCCTCATGTTGGAAAGCACTCAAAATATGACTGGGGAAGAGCTGCCTCCTCAAAGTACAGTCAACCTTAATGATATAGACGGAGTCAAGTTTTGGGGACCTTCATTTTCTGATGCAGCACAGCTGAAAATGAGAAGAAACAGCTACAAACATCCATTAATAATCAGAATGTGGACTGTACAAAGTATGAATCTAAGAAAATTGGAAATCATCAAAAATGAAATGGAATGCATAAACATTGATATCCTAGGCATTAGTGAGCTGAAATGTACTGGCATTGGCCAGTTTGAATCAGACAATCATATGGTTTACTACGGCAGGAATGACAAATTGAAGAGAAATGGGGTTGCATTCATCCTCAGAAAGAACATTTCAGGATCTATCCTGAAGTGCAATGCTGTCAGTGATAGAATAATAGCCATATGCCTACAAGAAAGGCCAGTTAATATGACTATTGTTCAGATTTTATGCACAAACCACTAAAGCCAAAGATGAAGAAATTGAAGATTTTATCAACTTCTGCAGTCTGAAATTGATCAAACATGCAATGAGGATGCATTGATAATTCTGGGTGATGGGAATGTGGAAGTTGGATACAAAGAAGAAGGATTGGTAGCTGGAAAATATGGCCTTGGTGATAGAAATGATGTCGGAGATGACATGATAGAATTTTGCAAGGCCAATGACTTCTTCCTTGCAAATACCTTTTTTCACTGACATAAAAGGCAACTATATATGTGGACCTCACCAGATAGGATACACAGGAATCAAACTGACTACATCTGTGGAAAGAGACATGGAAAGGCTCAATATCATCAGTCAGAACAAGGACTGTGGAACAAACCATCAATTGCTCATATGCAACTTCAAGTTGAAACTGAAGAAAATTAGAAAGAGTCCACGAGAGCCAAAGTACAACCTTGAGCATATTCCACCTAAATTTAGAGATCATCTTAAGAATAAATTTGATGCTTTGAACACTAATGACTGAAGACAAGATGAGTTGTGGAATGGCATCAAGCACACTATACACGAAGAGAGCAAGAGGCCATTAAAAAGGCAGGAAAGAAAGAAAAGACCAAAATGGATGTCAGAAGAGACTCTGAAACTTGCTCTTAAACATCGAGTAGCTAAAGCCGAAAGAAGAAATGATGAAGTAAAAGAGATGAACAGAAGATTTCAAAGGGTGGCTCAAGAAGACAAAGTAAAGTATTACAACGACATGTGCAAAGACCAGGAGGTAGAAAACCAAAAGGGAAGAACACACTGGGCATTTCTCAAGCTGAAAGAACTGAAGAAAAAATTCAAGCCTCAAGTTGCGATATTGAAGGATTCTATGAGGAAAATACTAAGTGACGCAGGAAGCATTAGAAAAAGATGGAAGGGATACACAGAGTGATAGACCAGAAAGAATTGGTTGATGTTCAACCATTTCAGGAGGTAGCATATGATCAGGAACCGATGGTACTGAAGGAAGAAGTCCAAGGTGCACTGAAGTCATTGGCAAAAAACAAGGCTCCAGGAATTGACAGAATACTAATTGAGATGTTTCAACAAAGAGATGCAGCTCTGGAAGTGCTAACTTGTCTATGCCAAGAAATTTGGATGATAGCTACCTGGCCAACTGGCTGGAAAAGATCCATATTTACACCTATTCCCAAGAAAGGTTATTCAACAGAGTGCAGAAATTATCGAACAAGCGGGCTTCAGAAGAGGACATGGAACCAGGGATATTATTGCTAATGTCAGATGGATCCTGGTTGAAAGCAGAGAATATCAGAAAGATGTTTACCTGTTTTTTATTGACTATGCAAATGCATTCGACTGTGTGGATCATAATAAATTACGGATAATTGCAAAGAATGGGAATTCCAGAACACTTAATTGTGCTCATGAGGAACCTGTACATAGATCAAAAGGCAATCATTTGAACAGAAGGGGATACTGCGTGGTTTCAAGTCAGGAAAGGTGCGCATCAGGGTTGTATCCTTTCATCATACTTATTCAATCTGCATGCTGAACAAATAATTCGAGAAGCTGGGCTATGTGAAGAAGAACAGAGCATCAGAATTGGAGGAAGACTCATCGACAACCTTCGATAGGCAGATGACACAAGCTTGCTTGCTGAAAGTGAAGAGGACTTGAAGCACTTACTGATGAAGATCTAAGACCACAGCCTTCAGTATAGATTACACCTCAACATAAAGAAAACAAAAACCCTCACAACTGGACCGATGAGCAACATCATGATAAACAGGGAGAAGATTGAAGGTTTCAAGGATTTCATTTTACTTGAATCCACAATCGATACCCGTGAAAGCAGCAGTCAAGAAATCAAAACATACATTGGATTGGGCAAATCTGTTACAAAAGACCTCTTTTAAGTGTTGAAAAACTAAGATGTCACCTTGAAGACTAAGGTGCTCCTGACCCAGGCCATGGTGTTTTCAGTCTTCTCATACGCTTGTGAAAGCTGGAAGACGAATAAGGAAGACTGAAGAATTGATGCCTTTCAATTGCGGTGTTGGTGAAGAATATTGAATATACCATGGACTTCCAAAAGAACAAACAAATCTATTTAGGAAGAAGTACAACCAGAATTCTTAGAAGCAAGGATGGCAAGGCTACGTCTCACATACTTTGGACATGTTATCAGGAAAGATCAGTCCCTGGAGAAGGACATCATGCTTGGTAAAGTAGAGGATCAGTGAAAAATAAGAAGACCCTCAGTGAGATGGACTGACACAGTGGCTGCAACGATGGGCTCAAACAATAACGATTGTGAAGATGGCGCAGTACTAGGCAGTGTTTTGTTCTGTTGTACAAACGGTCACTATGAGTAGGAACTGACTCAGCAGCACTTAACAGCAACAACAACACAGGACCAGATTCATTGCTTACGGGCTTCAGAACCAGTTCATCTTGACACTGAGTTCTGGCATCTATAGATTCCAAGCAGTAGCTTCTGCTTCTTGGGGAAGATCAGATGGCCCTTCCGGTTGGGGTGAGCCAAAGATGACAGTCTATCTGCTTGGGTAAGATCACTTTTTTATGGAAGACCATGGTGGGCTTAGATTCAGAGAGATATGGAGATAGATGCATGGCCGGGGGTATTATTCTATTTAATTCACATTTATTTGAGTGCCTTCTTAAGTTAGGCATTGGTACACAGCAGTGAAAAAAGGAAAACAATGTCTGCTCTCATGGACTCTGGTTGTCTGCTAGTGCTGCCGTAAAAGAAATACCACAATCGATGGCTTTAAATAGCAGAAATTTATTGTCTCAGAGATCTGGAGGTTAAAGTCCAAACCAGGGTCTTGGCCGTGTTGATTCCTTCTTTGTCAGCAGCCCTGGTCTTTCTCTGATCCTTGACAATCCTCGCATGGCGCCTGTCTTCCCCCATGTGTGCCTGTCTCTGTGTGTATTCTGTTGTTTCTTATAACTCAGTGATTACACTTAGGACTCACTCTACTCAGGTCTGATCTTTTAAATAATGAAGAAAACTCTATTTTCAAACAGGATCACATCCACAGGTACAGAAGTTCAGATTCTAACACATTTTTGGGGGATGGGGGCACAACTCAATCCATACCGTGGAGCATGTTTTAGAAGAGATGCAGAAATTGAGCCAATACTTACATCAACAACAGATTTACAGCTGGGATAGTTCTCCAACAGCTCAACACAGGGAGTGAACTCATTAGAGAGGACAGCATGGTCTGGGGAAGACCATGTCCAATAAATATTCAGGGAGCTCAACTCTGTGTTGGAGACTGGGCTGGCAGTGAGTGCAATATGATGAAAAGACACTGGCCCTGTCCTTAAGGAGGCCACATCTGATGAGTGCTGAGATGGGGTCAGGTGTAAGGTGTAGTGGCGGTTGTCGTTGTGTTGTGCCAAGTTGATTTTGACTCATAGCAACCCCTTGTGACAGAGCAGAACTTCCCCATAGGGCTTCCTAGACTACAATCCTTATGGAAGCAGATCACCAGGTCTTTGTCCTGTGGAGCCACTAGGTGAGGTCAAACTTCCAACCTTTGAGTTAGCAGCCGAGAACTTAACCACTGGACCACCAGGGCTCCTTACAGTGGGTGGTAGGGTAAGCAATCCAACAACACACCCAGAGCAATCAGGGACTGTGTTCAGGGAAGACAGTGTGGGATTTCAGGCTTGGGGACAAGCGGTCATTGGACAAGATTGTGAGGAAGGAGTGGGAAGCATTGCTATCAGAGGGAAAGAAGAATTCAAAGATATGGGGGCATAAGACAGCATAGACTCCGTAGAATGTAGCAGGAGTCTGGTAAAACGCGATGGAAGCAGGAGAGATAAGGAGCAGGGTTTGGCGTGGAGAGGCAGCCAGGGGCAGTCCATGAAGGTCTCTAGCACCATGCCAAGATGAGCTGTCTCCTTCACCCACAGATGAGAGACCACAGAAGAACATGTTGAATGATTAAATGCCATGTCTAGATAGTCCCAGGAGTCCCTGGGTGGTGCTCAGCTGCTAACTGAAAGGTTGGTGGGTTTCAGTCAACCCAGAGGTGCCTTGGAAGAAAGACCTCGTGACCTACTGCTGAAAGGTCACAGCCGTGAAAACCCTATGGACTACAATTCTACTGTGCAACACATGGGGGCACCATGACTTGGAATCAACCCAACGGCAACTGGGTTTTTTTACTGGTAGGTAGTCCCAAGTTGGTGGTGTTGTTCTTAAATTGGCCCTTGTTGAATGTATTGTAAAATTATGAGTTTATTTCCCTGCCTAGTAAGAAGAGCATCTCTTTGAATATTTGTCCACCGCTTGAAGTCATTATTCTGCTCATGAACCTTTAGGGTCCACGAGCACAGATGTAACTGGAGATGGAAATCACAGAGCGTGAACCAAAAGGAGCCTATAACATGATCAAGTTCAGTGGGGTTCAAATTGTAACCACAGAGGTAATCTGAAGTTGCTGTAGCAGACACAGGGAGGCCAAGGAGGCCAGCCCTAGACCCCTTCTCCCTTCACCAAGGATTATCTTTTTTTACGTGGGGTTGTTTCAGCCAGAAAACTTGGGTTGCAAACAACAGAAATAGAGCCTAGTGGAAAGGTTAGAGGGGGAAAAAATGATTTCAGTGGAAAGACCTTACTTCATGCACATAATTGAAGGGAAACCTCAGCAACTAGGTCTTAATAATGATGAAGATAATAATAATAATTAATAAATATGGAGCACCTATTATGTGCCAGTCACTATTCTACAAGCTTTGCATGTATTGATTTATTTAATCCTAACAGCAATACTAGAAAGAAGGTACTATTATCCAGACTATATGGATGAGAAACGTGAGGCTCAGAGAGGTTAAGTCACCAACTCAAGGTCACACAGTTAGGATGCATCACAGCTGTGACTTAAACACACACACACAAATCTGATTTCTCAATTAGTGCTCTTAATTACTATGCTTAAAAAAGAAAAAAAGCAGAAAGGTAAAGGCCAGTGATGTGTGTAGAAGGAAATAATGATTGATCTGTTTAGGGAAGTGGCATGTGTGACCTAGGTGTGGGACACAGCTGCCACTCTGTAGCCCAGGAAAGGAAAGGTCCCTTGGCTGACAGGGTCCCCAAACTACTTAGGGTAGGAAGAGTCATTTCTCAAAGCAAATACCAGTATAAACCCCCCACTGCCGTCGACTGGATTCCAACTCACGGCGACCTTATAGGACAGAGCAGAACTGCCCCCACGGGGTCTCCAAGACTGTAAATCTCTACGAAAGCAGATTGCCACATCTTTCTCCTTCAGAGCGGCTGGCTGGTGGATTCAAACCGATGACCTTCGTTTAGCAGCTGAGCACTTACAGAGACTTAATTTGGAACAACAAACAAGCAAACAAAGAGTTCCACTACTAAAGAAAGAAGGAATTCTCTCCACTGCCCTCTTTTGTATGTGAATAAAAAAGATACAAAGAAGCGAAGTTGCCAGTGTGAGTTTTTGTTGTTGTTGTTTTCGTTTTATTATTTTCATTTTTACCTATCAGGGGAGCTTCTGAGCATAGAGAGGACAACCAAAGCCTTCCCAATTACTCAAAATGGCCCCTAAATATAATAAATTAAACTTACCCAGAAACCCAGTGCTGTCGAGTCAATTCTGACTCATAGCGACCCTATTGGACAGAGTAGAACTGCCCCATAGAGTTTCCAAGGAGCGTCTGGTGGATTTGAACCGCTGACCCTTTGGTTAGCAGCCGTAGCACTTAACCGCTATTAAAGTTAGGGAGTTGCTTTAAGGTTCTTATTTTATATCTTTTCTCAGGTTTTTCTAGTATCAAACGTGGTAAATTTTCTGTAAAATTTTCAATGAGAATTTACAAGTCTAAATTAAACTACCACTGGATTATATTATAAATTGCCATTATAAGAGCAACCTGTCTCTGATATGTCATAAACTGTTTTTTTTAAATACAAACTTCAAATACCAAGCAAACACTGACTTCCCACAAGCATTATTTCTGTGATTTACTTTCTCATCTCTCTACATAACACTGAACCTCCTGACCCTCAACGCCAGGAGAATGAACAGGTTGTGTTCAGCGTCACAAACAAGTGCCATCCTCAACTTCTGAGTTTATCAGCCAGAGATTTTGGCCAGATCACAAGGTCTGAGGTGCAAGGGCAATTTTTTCTTCATCACAGTTGGGCACATTCAGTCTTTTTTTCTAGTCACTATGGCAAACGCTTAAGTGCTTAGCTGCTAACCGAAAGGTTGGCAGCTTGAACCCACCCAGAGGCTTTTCAGGAGAAAAGACCTGGCGATCTGTTTCCATAAAGAAGACAGCCTAGGAAGCCCTAGGGGGCAGTTCTTCTCTGTCACATGGGTTCGGTGTGAGTCAGAATCAACTCAAGAGCACACAACAACAACAATGGCAACAAGATGCTCCAGGTCCACAATTTCCAGATGGGGCTAGTTTCTACATCTTTGTCCCTGATTTAAATATAGTGATCTAGCCGCTTTGAACCCTGCAGCACAGGATTTCCAGCAAATATTGTTCCCAAATATCTATTCCCCTCAGCACATAGGTTCCCAGGATGAAGATGATATTGACCATCACCCCTTGCGGCTAGGCAGCTAGGGGTGGTCTAGGGAATGAGAGGAAAGCAGAAGTGGTATAGCCAATCTCCAGGAATTGTTCTTAAAGGTAAAGGCATTGTCATGATTGAATTGTGTCCCCCAAAAATATGTGTCAACTTGGTTAGGCCATGATGGCCAGTATTGAGTAGCTGTCCTCCATTTTGTGATTGTAATTTTTTGTTAAAGACGATTAGGCTGAGATTGTAACACCCTTACCTAGGTCACATCCCTGATCCAGTATAAAGGGAGTTTCCCTGGGGTGTGGCCTGCACCACCTTTTGTCTCTCAAGAGATGAAAAGGAAAGGGAAGCAAGCAGAGAGAGGGACTTCATATCACCAAAAAAGCAGTGCCGGGAGCAGAGCATGTCCTTTGGACCCGGGGTCCCTGGGAGAAGCTCCTAGTCCAGGAGACGATCAATGAGAAGGCTAACAGGGAAAGAAAGCCTTCCTCTGGAGCTAATACCCTGAATTTGGAATTTTACCCTACTTTACTGTGAAAAAATATATATATTATTATTATTTTTACTGTGAAGAAATAAATTTCTCTTTGTTAAAGCCATCCACTCGTAGTATTTCTGTTATAGCAGCAGTAGATGACTAAGACAGGCATGGTCTTATCTCCTTTAGTATGTCTGGAATAAAAATTTGATGTCTGGAGCTAGAGCAGCCAACTTGGACTATGAGGTAAACTTTGGGATGGGTACCATGTACTTTGTGGAACATAAAAGGTAGATGAAGTCTGGGTCACTGACACTGTAGAACGCCTTACCAGCCTTGTCTAGTTGGACTTACAAACGGGAGAAATCAACTTTGTTATAGCGGAAAAAAAATCACAAAGTTTTGTAAAGCGAAAAGAAAGTTTTATTCGGCATATATTCAAAAAGACAGAAGTGGGAAATGGACAAGCATGCTGCCAAAGCTGATGTCTGCCCGAATCCAAGGAAATATTACAGAGTAAGCAAGAATGGGAAAAAGGACAAGCATGCGGCCACAGCCATGTCTGCCCAAATCCAGAGAATATTGCACAATAGACAAGAATGGAAAAATGGACAAGCATGCTGCCACAGCCGTGTCTGCCCGAGTCGAAGGAACATTACAGAATAAACAAGAATGCGAAAACTGACAACCATGCTGCCCTAGCCATGCCTGCCGGAGTCCAAGGAAGTTTACAGTCATCAGTATACATTAACATTCCAAATGGGCAAAACCATTGGAAGTTTCACTTTTTCACAGATTGGCTGGAAACTGTGACCTTCCATTTTGAATTGTCTTTTTTTTTTTTTTTTTTAATGTGCTTTAGCTGAAAGTTTACAGATCAAGTCAGTCTCTCATACAAAAATTTATATATACCTTGCTATGTATTCCTAATTGCTCTCCCCATAATTAGACAGCACACTCCTCCCCTCTACTCTCTCTTTTCACGTCCATTCGGCCAGGTTCTGACCCCCTCTGCCCTCTCATCTCCCCTCCAGACCTGAAATGCCAACAGCCTCATGTGTCTACTTGACCCAGGGAGCTCGTTCTTCACCAGTATCATTTTCTACCCCATTGTCCAGTCCAATCCCTGTCTGAAGAGTTGGCTTCCAGAATGATTCCTCTCTTGGGCTAACAGAAGGTCTGGAGAACATGACCTCCGGGATCCTTCTAGTCTCAGTCAGACCATTAAGTCTTGTCTTTTTAAGACAAATTAAGGTCCGCATACCACTGTTCCCCTGCTCCCTCAGGGATTCTCTCTTGTATTCTCTGTCAGGGCAGTCATCAGTTGTAGCCAGGCACCATCTAGGTCTTCTGGTCTCAGGCTGATTTAGTCTCTGGTTTATGTGGCCCCTTCTGTCTCCTGGGCTCATAATTACCTTGTGTCTTTGGTGTTTATTCTCCTTTGCTCCAGGTGGGTTGAAACCAATTAATGCAACTTAGATGGCCACTTGCTAGCGTTTAAGACCCTAGACGCCACTCTCCAAAGTGGGATGCAGAATGTTATCTTAATAGATTTTATTATGCCAATTGACTCAGATGTCCCCTGAAACCATGGTCCCCAAACCCCCACCCCTGCTACGCAGGCCTTCAAAGTGTTCATTCAGGAAACTTGTTTTTGGTTTAGTCCAGTTGTGCCAACCATTCCTGTATTGTGTGTTGTTTTTCCCTTATCTACTATCTACTTAGTGAAAACCCCTCTCCCTCCCTTCCTGTCCCCCCTCCCTGTCTCGTAACCATCAAAGAATATTTTCTTCTCTGTTTAAACTATTTCTCGAGTTCTTATAATAGTGGTCTTATACAAAATTTGTCCTTTTGCAACTGATTAATTTCACTCAGCATAATGCCTTCCAGATTCCCCCATGGTATGAAATGTTTCACAGATTCATCACTGTTCTTTATCAATGCATAGTATTCCATTGTGTGAACATACTGTAATTTCCTTAACCATTCATCCGTTGATGGGCGCATTGGTTGCTTCCATCTTTTTGCTATTGTAAATAGTGCTGCAATGGACATGAGTGTGCATATATTTGTTTGTGTAAAGGATCTTATATCTCTAGGATATATTCCAACCAGTGGGACTCCTGGATAGTATGGTAGTTCTATTTCTAGCTTTTTAAGGAAGCACCAAATCAATTTCCAAAGTGGTTGTATCATTTTACATTCCCACCAGCAGTGTATAAGTGTTCCAGACTCTCTACAACCTCTCCAACATTTATTATTTTGTGTTTTTTGGATTAATGAGAGCCTTGTTGGCATGAGATGGAATCTCACTGTAGTTTTGATTTGCATTTCTCTAATGGCTAATGATCGCGAGTATTTCCTCATGTGTCTGTTAGCTATCTGAATGTCTTTAGTGAAGTGCCTGTTCATATCTTTTGCCCATTTTTTAATTGGGTTATTTGTCTTTTTGCAGTATCGTGTAGATTTTAGAGATCAGGAGCTGATTGGAATGTAATAGCTAAAAACTTTTTCCCAGACTGTAGGTAATCTTTTTACTCTTCTGGTGAAATCTTTGGATGAGCATAAGTGTTTGATTTTTAGGAGCTCCCAGTTATCTAGTTTTTCTTCTGCATTGTTAGTAATGTTTTGCATACTGTTTATGCCATGTATTGGGGGTCCTAGCATTGTCCCTATTTTTTCTTAAATGATCTTTATCGTTTTAGATTTTATATTAAGTCTTTGATCCATTTTGAGTTTGTTTTTGTGCATGGAGTGAGGTATGGGTCTTGTTTCATTTTTTTGCAGATGGATATCCAGTTATGCCAGCACCATTTGTTAAAAAGACTGTCTTTTCCCCATTTAACTGACTTTGGGCCTTTGTCAAATCTCAAATGCTCATATGTAGATGGATTTATGTCTGGATTCTCAATTCTATTGCATTGGTCTATGTATCCGTTGTTGTACAGTAGCAGGCTCTTTTGTCTACTGTGACGGTATAATAAGTTCTAAAATAAGGTAGAGTGAGGCCTCCCACTTTATCCTTCTTTTTCAGTAATGCTTTACTTATCCAGGGCCTCTTTCCCTTCCATATGAAGTTGGTGATTTGTTTCTCCATCTCATTAAAAAATGTCATTGGATTTTGGATTGGGATTGCATTGTATCTATAGATTGCTTTTGGTACAATAGACATTTTTACAATGTTAAGCCTTCCTATCCGTGAGCAAGCTATGTTTTTCCACTTATGTAGGTCTCTTTTGGTTTCTGGCAGTAGCATTTTGTAGTTTTCTTTGTATAGATCTTTTTATATCTCTGGTAAGATTTATTCCTAAGTATTTTATCTTGGGGGCTACTGTGAATGGTATTGTTTTGGTGATTTCCTCTTTGATGTTCTTTTTGTTGGTGTAGAGGAATCCAACTGATTCTTCCATGTTTATCTTGTATCCTGATACTCTGCTGAACTCTTCTATTAGTTTCAATAGTTTTCTTGGGGATTCTTTAAGGTTTTCTGTGTATAAGGTCATGTTATCTGCAAATAGATACACTTTTACTTCTTCCTTGCCAATCTGGATGCCCTTTATTTCTTTGTCTAGCCTAATTGCTCCGGCTAGGACCTCCAGCACAATGTTGAATAAGAGTGGTGATAAAGGGCATCCTTGTCTAGTTCCCGATCTCAAGGGCAATGCTTTCAGGCTCTCTCCGTTTAGGATGACGTTGGCTATTGGCTTTGTATAAATGCCCTTTATTATGTTGAGGAATTTTCCTTCTATTCCTATTTTGCTGAGAGTTTATGTCATGAATGAGTGTTGAACTTTGTCAAATGCCTTTTCTGCATCAATTGATAAGATCATGTGGTTTTTGTCTTTTGTTTTATTTATGTGGTGGATTACATTAATTGTTTTTCTAATGTTGAACCATCCCTGCATACCTGGTATGAATTCCTCTTGGTCATGGTGAATTATTTTTTTTGATATGTTGAATTCTATTGGCTAGAATTCTGTTGAGGATTTTTGCATCTAAGTTCATGAGGGATATAGGTCTGTAATTTTCTTATTTTTTTTTTTTTTACCTGATTTTGGTATCAGGAATATGCTGGCTTCATAGAATGAGTTTGGGAGTATTCCATCCTTTTCTATGCTCTGAAATACCTTTAGTACTAGTGGTGTTAACTCTTCTCTGAAAGTTTGGTAGAACTCTGCAGTGAAGCTGGGCCAGGGCTTTTTTTTGGCGAGGCGGGGGGAAAGTTTTTTTTATTACCTTTTCAATCTCTTCTTTTTTGGGGGTTCATTTTGTTGTTCTACCTCTGTGTTAGTTTAGGCAGGTAGTGTGTTTCTAGGAATTCATCCATTTCTTCTAGGTTTTCCAATTTGTTAGAGTATAATTTTTCATAGCAATCTGATATGATTCTTTTAATTTCAGCTAGGTCTGTTATAATATCACCCATCTCATTACTTCTTCAGGTTATTTCCTTCCTCTCCTGTTGTTCTTTTGTCAGTTTGGCCAATGGTTTACCAATTTTGTTAACTTTTTCAAAGAACCAGATTTTGGTCTTGTTAATTCTTTCAGTTGTTTTTCTGTTCTATTCCATTTAATTCTGCTCTACTTTTTAGTATTTGCTTTCTTCTGGTGCCTGAGGGTTTCTTTTGTTATTCTTTTTCTATTTGTTCAAGTTGTAGGGATAATTCTTTGATTTTGGCCCTTTCTTCTTTTTTGTATGTGTGCTTCTGTTGATATAAATTGACCTCTGAGCACTGTTTTAGCTGTGTCTCAATGGTTCTGATAGGAAATATTTTCATTCTCATTAGATTCTATGAATTTCTTTATTCCCTCCTTCACGTCTTCTATAACCCAGTCTTTTGTGAGTAGGGTATTGTTCAGTTTCCAAGTGTTTGATTTCTTCTCCCTGCTTTTCCTGTTATTGATTTCTACTTCTATGGCCTTATGGTTAGAGAAGATGCTTTGTAATATTTCAATGTTTTGAATTCTGCTAAACCTTGCTTTATGATCTAATACGCGGTCTATTCTAGAGATTGTTCCATGTGCACTAGAAAAGAAAGTTTACTTGGCTGCTGTCGGGTGGAGTGTTCTGTATACGTCTATAAGATCATGTTGGTTGATTGTGACATTTAGATCTTCCATGTCTTTATTAAGCTTCTTTCTGGATGTCTTGTCCTTCACCGAAAGTGGTGTGTTGAAGTCTCCTACTATAATTGTGGAGCTGCCTATCTCACTTTTCAATACCATTAAAGTTTGTTTTATGTATCTTGTAGCCCTGTCATTGGGTGTATAAATATTTAATGTGGTTATATCATCCTGGTATATTGTCATTTTAATCATTATATAGTGCCCTTCCTTATCCTTTGTGGTGGATTTAACTTTAAAGTCTATTTTGTCAGAAATTAATATTGCCACCTCTTCCCCTTTTTATTGTTGTTTATTTGATATATTTCTTTCCATCCTTTGAGTTTTAGTTTGTTTGTGTCTCTAAGTCTGAGGTGTGTCTCTTATAGGCAGTATATAGACGGATCATTTTTTTTTTTAATCCATTCTGCCATTCTCTGTCTCTTTGTTAGTGCATTTAGTCCATTTATATTCAGCATAATTACGGATCGGTATGAATTTAGTGCTGTCATTTTGATACCTTTTTTTGTGAGTTGTTGACAGTTTGTTTTCCCACTTAATTTTTTGTGCTGAGTAGTTTTTCCTCTTATTTGTTGGTATGATTTTGTTTCTGCCGACTCTCTATTTTTTCTTGTATTTGATTTTGATGAGTAGGATAGTTAGTCTCCTTTGTGGTTACCTTAATATTTACCCCTATTTTTCTAAGTTTAAACCTAACTTTAATTGCTTTATATCACCTTGTCTTCCTCTGCATATGAAAGATCTATGACTACATTTCTTATTCCCCCTTTATTGTTTTAATGTTGTCTTCTTTTACAAAATAACATCGCTATTTCCCTGTTTTGTGTGTTTTTTACCTTGATTTTTTTGTGTGTGATTTTCCTGTCTGGGTTGACCTCTGATTGTTCTGTCCAGTGTACTAGTCTTGGATTGATACCTGATACTATTGATTTTCTAGCCAAAGAACTCCCTTTAGTATTTCTTGTAGTTTTGGTTGGGTTTTTACAAATTCCCTAAACTTCTGTTTATCTGGAAATGTCCTAATTTCACCTTCGTATTTGAGAAACAGTTTTGCTGGATATATGATTCTTAGCTGGCAGTTTTTTTCCTTCAATACTTTATATAAGTCATTCCTTTGCCTTCTTGCCTGCATGGTTTTTTCTGAGTAGTCCGACCTTGTTCTTATTGACTCTCCTTTGTAGGTGACTTTTCATTTGTCCCTAGCTGCTCTTAAAATTCTCTCTTTATCTTTGGTTTTTGCAAGCTTGATTATGTCTTGGTGACTTTCTTTTAAAATCTACCTTATGTGGAGTTCAATGAGCATCTTGGATAAATATCTTCTCATCTTTCACGATATCAGGGAAGTTTTCTGCCAACAAATCTTCAACAATTCCCTTTGTGTTTTCTGTTATCCCTCCCTGTTCCGGTACTCCAATCACTCGTAGGTTATTTCTTTTGATAGAGTCCCACATGATTAAGTTTTCTTCATTTTTAAAAATTCTTTTATCCGATTTTTCTTCAAATATATTGGTGCCAAGTACTTTATCTCCAAGCTCACCAATTCTGTGTTCCACTTGCTCAATTCTGCTCCTCTGACTTTCTATTGAGTTGTCTGATTCTGTAATTTTATTGAAAATCTGAATTAGTGATTGCTGTCTCTCTATGGATTCTTGAAGCTTATTAAATTTTTCATTATGTCCTAGAATAGCCTTTTTAATTCCTTTAAATGCTTTATCTGCGTGTTACTTGGCTTGTTCTGCGTATTGCCAGATCTCTTCCTGATGCCTTGAAGGGTTCTGTATATTAAACTTTTGTATTCTGCATCTGGTAATTCCAGGAAGGCACCTTCATCTAGAAGATCCCTTGATTCTTTGTTCTGAGAGCTTGTTGAAGTGATCATGATCTGTTTCTTAATGTGATTTGATATTCACTGCTGTCTCCGAGCCATCTGTAAGTTATTGTATTAGTTTATGTTTGCTTAGTGTATCCTAGCTTTTTGCTTTGCTTTGTTTTTATATGCCCTAACAGGTTGCTTGAGTGAGCTAGCTTGATTATTTTTGCCTTTGAAGCTCCGACATCCTGTCGCCAGATGGCTAGAGCTGTTATCAGGTATAGCAGTCTAGCGGTCCATTCAGCTCAGGTGTTTAGCTGATCATCAAATGTGTGGTACAGGCTCTGACCTACAGTCTTAGAGGGGCAGAGGTGATTAGTGTAGGTAACAGTATCTGGTTGCAGCAGGGAGTCATGCTCTGAACAAGGCAGTGGGCTGAAAACTGTCCCCCGAGTGTCTCTGAGGAAAGCACATCCCTCTTCCCTATAGCATACAGGTGGGTGGGTTCTGCAGATGGACCATAGATACCCAATGGTTTTGGTTGTAAAGTCTAGGAGGTATCAGTTATCCTCAGACTCCTGTTGCAGGTGGCTGGGTGACCCGAGTGGAGCCACCAGTCCTTAGGCCCCTGATGTGGGTAGGTGAGGATCCTGTTTAATAGGCAAAGAAGTGTCAAACTTCAAACACCCACCTCTCCACCGCACAGCTGAAACAGTTGTAGTCTTCCAACAAGGACCTATGCTCCTGAAATAGGCCCATGCAGGGGGGAAAGGTATTCAAAGTCTATGGACTGTTTATGCCTGGACAGGAGCCACTTCTGTCCTGAGTTCCTTGGGTTAGTGGAGCTAGCAAAATTATCTTTTCCCCCAATTGCATATTTATTCCTTCTCCAAGGCCAGGAGAATGGCTTCGGTGTTCAACAGGGCCTATCTCACGTCCAGGGAAATCAACAGCCTCTGAAACCGGCTTGGGGGCAAGGGGCACAATAAAGTACATGCAAGTACTTAGCTTTTGCTGAGAGCACTGTTCTTCTTTGGTTCTGGAGGTGTGAGTAGGCTGTGTGTCTGGCTGCTTCTTTCTGAGGAAACTGTGGCTGAATGCTACCACCAGCCAGCCACATCTGCTCCTGGGAATGGTGCCTGAGGGATCCTAGTGATTCAGAGCCGGCAACTCCTCTCCACTTCTGAACTGTCTCTCCCTCCCTCTGCGGCTCAGTCCGTTTTCTAACTTTGCCTTTGATGTTCAGGGCTCCTAGCCTGTTACAAACATAATCATTTCCCTTGCTGTTTTGGGTTTTTGTTGTAAGAGGTCTTCCTGGAAGTGTCTGGCATTCTGCCATCTTGGCCCCACCTCTGAGTTGTCTTTCTTAATGACCATTGGTGCAGGTTTCAGTAACAACAGTCAGGAGGTCTTCATTGGTCCAACAAATTTCTATTCACTAAATGTTAACAGAAAATGACAAGAGTGGAAAGTCTTTTGTGTTCTGGCTTCTGTGAAAGTTTCCCTGAAAGATATTTTCCAAGATTATTGTATCTATTGTCTTTATCTCAGGGCCCCATCGATGTGCCCTTGTGAGTTCTTATGAGTCTTTGTGAGCCCAGTTCCAGCTGGCTCACATTCTCTATGCTCAAGGACGGGGAATAATGACTACAATATTATTTCCTAAATCAATTCTACCATGTTTAAGCCAGAGTCCTGGTGGCACAGTGGTTAAGAGCTACGGCTGCTAACCAAAAGGTCAGTGGTTCAAATCTAGCAGCTGCTCCTTGGAAACCCTATGGGGCAGTTCTACTCTGTCTTATAGGGTCTCTATGAGTCGGAATCAACTCAACATCAGTGGACTATGTTTAAGCCACTGTCGTGTTTAAGTTACATTGGGTTTTCTGCAGTTAAACCTAATCCTAACTGCAACAAATGTTGTCACCTGATTTGCGTAGATGAAGTTCTGAGCCCCCATGGGGTTCCTCATGCTGAGCTGTTTTACTGCCTGATTGAATTCAATCTTCTCCCCATGTCTGACTATAGACCATAGTCTTCAGGTCAACCTGACTTAAATTATCTTAATAAATTCAAATCCAAGCTTAGTGGCAGAGCTAAGCTTGGCACATCTCCTAAAATTGAGGCCAGATCGACTGACACAGCACAACTCCATGGTAAAATTAGTTGTTTCCAGGATCATTACATGCATATCATTAAAAACAAGAAGCTAACAATTATTTATACTTTATATGAGTCTGAAGTCAAAAATACGGCAGCACCAAAACATTTGGTAAATTGATATGCATAAAAACAGCAATGGCCAACTTGCTAAACATTTACTTAAATGCATGATTCATTTAACGCATCGGTTAAATTAATCTTCCCAAGAGTCCTAAAAGGTTGACACTGTCATTATCCCTATTTTAGGGTAAGTAAGCTGAGTCAAAATGCCCTGCTCAAGTTCATGCAGGCTGTACAAACCCCTAAGTGATAGAGGTTCTCCCTCCCGTGTGTGTTCTCTGTATTATCTTAACTATTTAAAAAAGGAAAAAAAAAAAAAAGGAGAGAGAGATGGCAAGTTTGGTCTCAAGGAAAACTGATCTATTAAACTACAAAAAAATACAGATAAATCACATCAGAGCCTTTTTTATTAATCTTTTAACAACATGTATTAATTTTATTTGCATTCTTTTCAAACATGGAAATATTATATCCTAAATTTGGATGTTTAGGCATGATTTTAACTATGGGGGGGGGGGAAGCTTGTTTTCCTTTGCAAAAAAAAGAGACAAACTTGAAATTGAGGACCGCACCACTGATACGCCTTTTAAGAGAGACAGAAGTACAGTACCTCCCCGCAGACCCGGAGGGATGAAACTGGGCTGCCAGGGCCCTGATATTTGGCAACTCCCAAACAACCTAATTTTCCATTCTCATTTATAAAACGTTTGCAGGAGTGTTGACAAGTATAGTATGCATCAAAAAGATGCTTAAATTAATAATGTCCACCATGTATTGAATGCTTACGAAGTATCTGGCACAGAACTTGTAATTTTATATTTATAACCCTTCTCATTAAAAGGACTCTGAAAAGCAGTGATGGTGACACCCATTCTGCGGATGAAAAACTGAGGACTCTGAAAGTAGAAATGGTTTGCTCAATGCATCTAAAGGGCTGTTCTACCCTGTGGGCTCTGCCGTTTCCTCAGTCAAGCAGGGCTGCATTACGTTCCTCTCTGTTCCCTCACTCAATTTCCCAGGTGAAGGTGCTGGTTTTGTAAAGTCATAAAACCATGATGCAGAACATTTTCAATCCCTAAGGAGCCCCACCATTTCTTTACAAGAATTAGTTGCTAACCTTGGGAATTTGGGCAGATTCCGTATCCAGTCCGTGCATTCTGCCTGTTTTGAGTTGACTCTGTGGTAAAATTGTGGAAGATTATGATAGAACAAAAGGTTTTCAGTTGCAAGCACCTTCTGAGCCAGTGGTTTCAAAACTGGGAACAATTTGTCCAAGCGGCAACCCAAGTGGAAGCTAACACACTTACTTTAAGCCAACTTTTTTTCTGTTCCTTCTCTTACTGCTTCTCATGGCACCTTGAGCTTTTCCTTCAAAACACTTTTTGTAATGATAATGGGTCATTAATTCTGAAAGTCCTGGCCTTCACTGCTCAAGCGGCAGCTCTTGGAGGGCAGACACAGTACCTATTTTGAACACAGTCATATCTATCCTAGGATCTGGCATATAGAAAACATGCAATGAATATTTGCTTAATGTATTAATTCAGATGGCGCCCAATATGGCGTCTCCTCAGGTCCCATAAAGAGCATCGTTTGAAAACACAGTTCTAACTTAACCTCCTAATTGTACAGACAAGAACACTGATGTCAGAAGTCAGGGAGCTAGGGAGCAGCAAAGCCGAAACTGGAAACCAGGACGTCTCAGCCAAAAGACCTAAGCCCTTGGTCTCATTGGGATTCGTGGCTCAGTGGCTGAGTACACAGCTGTCTCTGCAGGTGGCACAAGCATCTGAAGTGGTGTTACTAGAAGGAACCGGTTCGCAAGGGCAGAGTCCTAGACCCTACAGCAGGTTGCTGTGTTCGGAATCTCTGGAAGAGGGGCCCGGGGGTTTATATTTCCACTAAGCTTCCTGGAGTCATCCTTAAAAAAAAAAAATTTTTTTTTTTTTTTTTTTTCATCCTTAGGCACATTAAAATTCGACAAGTAGGCTCTAGGGATTCTTTGTCTGACTCTAAGCAGTAACATGAGTGTCTTCTTCTCCAGGTACAATCAGCTCAGTCAGCTGTGATCATCTCTCTCATAGGACCAGATCAAAGAACAGCTGACCGGGGGGTTATGTGCATAGAGTGGGGTCCTCCAATGAGCCATTCATTCCACAAGCATTTACAGAGAATTCCCAGGTCCTCGGAGCTCTGACCTTGGCCCACTTTTCATTTTCCACACTACCCGCATGTGATCTTGTCCACACCTGACTCCCACCACCACTTGTGGGCTGGCTGCTCCTCTGTGTGAACCCAGTCGAGCTCTGCAGACCTGAAAATGAAACGGCCTGTAACTCTGTGGCTTTTTAAAACACAAATGATTTGACTCTCCTTAGTCAAGAGCTGGGCTCAAGATGCCTTCCCTAGAATGGAGATGAGCTTGTGTCTGCTTGAGTAGAATGAATTGACACTGTTACTTCTGAAGCTAGGCCATAAAAGGCATATATGGCTTCTTCTTGGTTCTCTTGAAACGCTCACTCTTAGCACGCTCCATCTCAGAACCTAGTCTGGACTTCTGTAGACCTCGGGGGTTGGGGAGAACCCATGATGGCTGATATTGAAGACTTCACCAGCCCAGCAAGATGGACATCTCTGCTGATTTCAAGAACATAACCGCATGCAATCTAACCAGAGCTTCAGGGCAGAGACATGCCTGCTATGGAGGAGGGTTTGTAGAGTACTGGAAGAGAACAAGACAGAAACACACCTCGGGACCACACAAAGAAGGGCCTTCACTGCTGGGAGCAGAAGCTTGGACTTACTTCTCCAGGGCAAAGGGGAACCATTGAAGTTTTAAGGGTTTTGAGCTTGGGAATAACTGGGAAGAGAACTTTAGGAAGATGAATCTGGTTGTGGTTTTGTATCAGCTATCAACTGTTTGGCTCCAAATAGTACAGAAGTGACTGTAACTGGCTTAAATAAAATAATTTTATTAGTGTCATGGATTGAATTATGTCCTCCCAAAAATGTATTAACTTGGTTAGGCCATGTGTGGTTGTCCTCCATTTTGTGATTTTCCTATGTGTTATCAATTATAACGTCTGCCTGCAGTTAAAAGGATTAGGGTGGGATGTAACACTCTTGCTCAGGTCACCTCCCTGATCCAATGTAAAGGGATTTTCCCTGGGGTGTGGCCTGCACCATCTTTTATCTCTCAAGAGACAAAAAGGAAGGGGAAACGAGCAGAGAGTTTGGGACCTCATACCAACAGGAAAGCAGCGTCAGGAGCAGAGCAAGTCCTTTGGAAAAGAGGTTCCTGCACTGAGATGTTTCCAGTCCAAGGGAAGACTGAAGCATCACAAGGACCTTCCTCAGAGCCAACAGACAGAGAAAGCCTTCCCCTGGAGCTGGTGCCCTGAATGTGGACTTCTAGCCTCCAGGCACTTACCGGTGGAGCTACAGGGCTTTGGAACACTTGCCCCAGCAGGGCACATTCAGGCGTGAGGCCCAAGGAGCTGAGAGGCCAAGAAACCAGGAAACAGAAGCTGAAGAGGCAAGGAACATAAGCAGCAGAGCTGCCTCAGTCTCAAAAGGTATGGCCAGGACCTCAGGGGTTTCAAAGGGTGTAGTCATGGCCTCTGGTGTTTCTAAGGTTGGAGTTCCCTCTCAGATGGACTAGGAGAATGGCGCCCCTAAAGCTGAGGGAGCAGAGGTGCTGTCCCAGTAGGCCTGGAAGGCAGAACTGAAGCCCAGGGCTGAGGGGCCTCTGCTCAGAAACTGTAAAGTGTGGCCAATACCTAGAGTCTGGAGGTCAGGGCTATTGTGTAAATGGCCTCAGAGAACAGAGGATTATTTTCAAAGCCTTGAGGGCTAATGTAATGTGTTCTGCTGACTTGCTTGGTGCCTGTTACGCCTCCTTTCCCTCCATTTTCTCCCATTTGTAATGGAAATGTCTAGCTCGTGCCTATTCTGCCATTGTACTTTGGAAGCAGATAACTTGGATTCTAGATTTCACAGATAAAGAAGAATTTTTGGATTTTGGACTTGAAGTTAAGACTTTTGCTATGATGTGATAGGATGAATATGTTTTGCATGTTGCAAGAATGTGATGTTTGGGGGCCAAAGGGTAGAATAAGACAATGGGCTAATACAAGAAGAAGACCACAGTGTAGGTTTTAGGTGAGGCTTCAAGTAGGGCATGACTGGGGCTCTGGGTCTACTTGTCTTCAATTTGGCTTCTCTCATGTTTACAAGATGTTTTTCAGAAAATGTGTTAAAAAATAACCTTGTTCATGTCCAGTTGAAGAGAAAGGTAGGCTTCCCACAGCTTACACCTAAAAGCTTCTTTCCTAGAAGTCCCAAATAAGTTTCTCTCTTCAACATGTTGGTCCAGACAGGGGTTAAATCTAGTCATTTCTGAACCAACCTCTGGCAAGGAGAGTAGGGTGATCATGACTGACCTAGACTAATCATTTGACTTAACATGGATGTTGGATCCGATATATGTGGTTAGTGTCAATTGTACAGGTTCTCCTTAATAGATCTGCTGACCCAAAAGTCCTCCAAGATTCACAGGGTTGGAAGGGGACTTAAGGGCCATGTGCCCCTTGAATGCAAAATCCCCTGTACACAGATCTTCTTGTCACCCTGTTTTAACCATACCCATCTCCTTTCCCCCTTCTCTCAACTTCTGGCAACCACTAATCAGTAAGGTCCTTCTAAAATGTCATTTCAAAAAATGTTACATAAATGAAGATAGAGTATGTAACATTTTGTGATTGAAAAATACAAAATGCAATGCTAATATAACCTGGATTCTAGCAGATTCTACGGAGAGAGGATCAGACTAGGCAAGTAAGTAGCCTCAGGTCATCCAGCTGTTAACCCCATCAGCCAAGAACCAAAACCACCAGCCAAGAACCAAAACCGGTTCTGGGCTTCAGCCCTGGGCTCTTGGCAGTTCCCCTCCATGACTCCATGGTGAGAGGGAAATTAGCAGTAAGTGAGCCTACACCGAAACATGCATCAATCAATCACCTTCCCTCTATAAAAAGATGTTCCTCAGACGCGCTTTTTCCCATCTCTGAGGGGTTAACCCAGCCAAGGATCTTTCTCCTCCACTTCCTCTCTGTTGTAAGATATTTCTTCCCAGGAAGCCAGGATGGTCTTTCTCCCTCTCCCTTTTCTCTGGAGGAGTTGTGACATCCCATGCAAACAGTACTCCTTAACACCTCTGGACTGCTTCCAGGAAAACTGGATCCCTCCGAGGCTGGCATGCACTCTTCTTTGTCACCCTGAGTGTGTCTCCCAGCAAGCCCTGCCAGAGAACAGCTGCTAACAGTCATTCCTGGGCCTGTCTGCATTGATTTAGTGCTCACCGCCATGTTTTCAGAGCCACAGCAGTGCTCTCAGTAATAATGGTTAAGGGAATGGATTGCGTCCTTCCCTATCCGCTTCCTTGGCCCATCAGACTGGAAACATCCTAATGGGTTCTGAGCCCATCTCAGTGATTGCGCAGGAAAGAGAGGGTGCCTGGCTTGTCCGGTCAGGGCGGAGGTAAGACAAGGAACAGAGGGACCTCCAAATCTGCAATTCACATAAACAAAGTAACAGGAAACAGGCCAGGGTGCAGAAACAAAGCCATTCCCCAGAACAATGGGCCAGGGTACAGGAAACGGCCCAAAACTTCCTTAAAATTCTCTTTCAGAAGCAGCTGGATGAAACCAGCCCCGGGGACACGCACAGAACATCCACCTGTGACCACTGTGTGACCTTCCACCGGGGCAGTGAGGGGCAGCAGCTGCAACCAGGGACTCAAACTCAGGGAAAGAGAGACTGCAGGTGTCACACCCCATAATAAGTCCTGCTATGAGTACCAGAGGCCTCTGGGACAGGAGCCATCTTAGAAACCTACTGCGCCTGCACCTCAGTTAACCTATCCCCGCCCAAAACGAGCTACTTGCCAGAAAACCCTGCCTATGCCTCTGAATAAACATGAAGCTTTTTCCCCTGCTCAAGAATTTTTAAAAGCCCATGCAAGTCCTTTGTTTTGCGAGATGGGGGTAAGTGTAGCTTAGGCCCTCCTCGTCTCTGCTTGCAAGCTTTTTCGATAAAGCTTTACCGGTGTGGAAAACTCTCCATGCCTTACCTGCTCATTCTTGACCAGTGAGAGGCAAGGACCTTATTTAATTAAAGGTGTGGAAGCTCTGGCAACAAAGGTGCTGGGCAGAGCTACTCAAGTTTCCTCAGAGGGAAAAAGGAGGTTAAGTTAGGGACTGAAGCTGGAAGCAGATGGAAGGAGAGGCAGCCTGTGCCTGTTTCTTTCTCCCTCTCTCTCTCTCAATCTCTTTCCCTGCCAACAGGCTTTCTCTGCTGAATTCTGGAGTCTGCCTTGCAAGTTTTCTCCATGTTTGTGGACCCACCACCTCTCTATCATGGCAACTATATAGAAAGTCTCCTCAGCTCCACTTCTCACTGTTCTTCTACCTGGTGCTTTAGTTTTTCCAGGAGATGAATCTAATTGGCAGTATTATTGTGTCATGGGGGTCATCGACCCAGTGTCACAGGTCATCAGCCCAGCTCTGAATGTGTTGTCCAGGCAGTGTGTGTCCACCGCATGAGTGACCAAGTGGAAGGAGGGCCATACAGGAGTTTTATGTTTATTTCAACGCAAAGGTTCATAGCAACTTTATTTGTAATAGCCAGAAACTGGGATCATCCCACATGCCCTTCTCAACATGCAAATGGTTAAACAAACTGGTACAGCCGTACCACAAAACACCACTCATCCACGAAAAGGGATGAAACGGATATCACAACACCTCCAGAGAAAAGGGAGAGAGACCCTCCCTAC
Organism: Loxodonta africana; assembly: GCF_030014295.1. Classification (NCBI taxonomy): domain Eukaryota; kingdom Metazoa; phylum Chordata; class Mammalia; order Proboscidea; family Elephantidae; genus Loxodonta; species Loxodonta africana. The sequence goes on along the minus strand of NC_087355.1, from coordinate 82,318,726 downwards.
AACCAGGGAAGAAATATGTTACAACAGAGAGGAAGTGGAGGAGAAAGAGCCTTGGCTGGGTTAACCCCTCAGAGACGGGAAAAAGCGCACCTGAGGGGGATCTTTTTATAGAGATAAGGTGATGACTGACGCATGTTTCACTGCAGACTCACTTACTGCTAACTTCCCTCTCACCATGGAGTCATCGAGGGGAACTGCCAACAGCCCAGGGCTGAAGCCCAGAGCCGGTTTCGGTTCTTGGCTGCCAAGTTTAACAGCTGGATGACCTGAGGCTACTTATTTGCCTAGTCTGATCCTCTCTCCACTGACTCTACTTGGATCCAGGTCTTATATAAGCATCACATTTTCTATTTTTCAAAGTGTCTCCCATACATGATTTTATTTTCTCCTTACAGTAAATACCACTTCTTTTATTAATTCATCCAGCGGCTCTTTATTGAGCATCTACCATGTAGCAAGCAGTGAGATGGGCTGCAGTCAGCAGGGAGCAAAACCCAACACATTCTCTGCAAATTTAGAGTCAAATCGGGAGGCGCATGCCCGCCATATATACCTGTTCCCCTCGAGTTGATTCCGATTCATAGCGACCCTATAGGACAGAGGACTGCCCCGTAGGGTTTTCAAGGAGCGGCTGGTGGATTCAAACTGCTGACCTTTTGGTAAATAGCAGAGGCTTAGCTGTTATACCACCAGCGCTCCTTACATGTGATCATGCAAATCGATACGACACTGCAGCCAGTGTGTCCCTGGGAGGAAAGCAAGGGACCGTGTTTGTATTTCAGAGGATGGCCTAGAAGACATTCCGAGATACAATTCCAGGTGCTAGGAGTCTGAGTGGTCCATGCCAGGTTAGAAGGTTTCCCTTGCTGGAAGATGCTGCTGCTGGAGAAAACAGGAGCCTATGCTTCCAGAAACACAGTGCCCTGCCCTCCTCCCATACAGGTGCACTGAACAACCCAGTCTCAGGAGTAAGGCTCACAAGATGCCTGCAGGCAGGTCCAGGGGCTCACCCCCCTCTAGAATCTAAACGAGATTCAACTAGCCCCCACAGGTCAGGCAAGAGGTCTCAGAGTAGCTTAGGAAAATCCTCATGCTTTTCTCTCCAAACTCCTGGAGGGCAGGGAACAAGGCCACCAGGTCAAAGCCCCCAGGGCAGCACTACATAGCTTCTTAAATAATTCTTTTTGTTGTTCTATTGTGGTGAAAATATGCATAGCAAAGCATGCCATCTCAATGATTTCCCATGCACAGTTCAGTGACATTGATTACATTCTCCAAGTTGTGCACCCATTCTTACTATCTTGAAGAATTCTTGATATCCCTGGGTTTTTGTTTTGGAGCTCTGGTGGCAAAGTGACTAAGAACTACGGCTGCTAACCAAAAGGTCGGCAGTTCAAATCCACCAGCCGCTCCTTGGAAACCCTATGGGGCAGTTCTACTTTGTCCTATAAGGTCACCATGAATCAGAATTGACTCGATGGCAACGGGTGGGTTCGGTTTTTCTGTTGCTTGCTTTGGCTTTATTTTCTCTTCTGGCACAGGTTGTTTGCATGTCATTTACGCATTTCTACTCCTTTTCTTCTCCCCCATCTAGAAATTGTTTTTCACATCCTCCTCCCCCCCCTTTTTAAATCAGTTTCTCTTCTATTTCTCTCCTTTCGTATTATCTCTCCCGAGTCCCCAAAGTTTTCCCTAAAACCTCCACCCCACCCTCCTAAACCAGTTGCCACTGAGCCAGCTCACAGCAACCCCATGCGTGTCAGGGTTGAACTGTAATCTATAGGGTTTTCAATGGTTAATTTTTTCAAAAGCAGATTGCCAGGGTTTTCTTCGGAGATGCCTCTGGGTACCCTCGAACCTCCAACCTTTCAACCTGACTGCATTAACCCTTTGGACCACCCAGGTGCTCCCACTCCACCATCTCCTTCCTGGCAGTGGGCAGAGACCCCACACTCAGAGCAGCACATGGTCTGACTTTTATTGAGCACTTATTATATGCTGAGTAGGGTTCTAATGGCTTTACCTGTATGAATTAACTTAATCATCCCAAGTACCTTATAAGATAGACACTGTTATTAAGTCCATTTTTACAGATGAGGAAACCAAGGTTCAGGGTTACAGAAGCTGCGAGATTTAATAACTAAAGCTCACACCTCAGTGAGCGGCAGCACCGACAAACCAAGAACTCTGACCCTGGGTCCCTGGTCTGAAGCCTTATACTATATATATACTATATACTTATACTATATATATATACTATATATATAGTACAGCGGCTCTCTGATGAGGGAGTGGGCGCCAGCGCTCTCTCCCCTTCCATTGCAAAAGGCTGACCTCTTCTCCTGGGGCAATGGAAACTGGAAAAATTAACTGACCTCTAGTGCAGGCACAGTGGTTAAGGGCTCCACTGCTAACCTAGAAGTCCGCTGTTCGAACCCACCAGCCCTTCCGCGGGAGAACGATGTGACAGTCTGCTCTGGTAAAGATTACAGCCTCGAAAACTCTGTGAGGCAGTTCTACTCTGTCCTATAGGGTCGCTGTGAATCGGATTCGACTTGATGACAATAGGTTTGGTTTGTTTTTTTTAAGCCAAACTGTGCCTCTTAAGATTTTCCAGCAAAGATGCGAAAGAGTTAAAGTCCCAGCAAGGGAATACGAGCTGTAAAACCAGATTTTTAAAAAATGTCTCTTAAATCTTGTGTCCAGCGTTCAGCCATTAAGTGACCACCATTCAACCATTCAGCGAAATAAGTCTCAACCGTCCCCACTCCCTCCATCATAAAGAGGGAGTGTGAAATAACTGCAAATCTGACTCTCTCACACCTAGGCCCTAGCCCCAGGCTTCCGCGGGGCTGGCCTGGGCGCCAGCCTCTGCTCCTGGACCGCGCTGCAGCCTCTGCACCTGGAAGGAAAAAACCAGCAGCGGCGGGCGGGCCTGGGTGGGGGCCGGGCCGCGGTGCCGGCTCTGAGGCTCTGAACCGCGAGGCGCGCGGGCCCCCGCCTGTCCTCAGCGGCACCCCAGCCCCGCTGCGCTCCTCCCTCATCCTCCCCAAATCCCACCTCGAGTCCCGCGCCCTTAGAGGAAGTCGGTGGCTCTGCCCGGTCGCCGGCAGGAGGAATCAGCCCCTTGTCGCCCCCGTGGACGCGACTCGGGCTCTCTGGGCACCGTCTCGTCCTCTCGCTGCGCGCTAGTCCCTCGTCCCCGGGACTGACCCCCCGAGCCTCCGGGCCACCTGGCTGCTCTTCCCAGCCCTGCTGGGCTGCGGCGGCTGTCCCGGCGCGGGGAGCCGAGGAGCTGTCGGCGCGGGGAGCGGCGGAGCTGTCCCCGCAGAGCTCCTTTCGCGGCAGCGGTCGGTCCCGGCGCCGCCACCGCCGCCTCCGGCCTCCCCAGCCTGGCCTGCGCCAAGCGGCCGCGGTCCACGTGGCTCGGCTGCGCTATACTCCGCTCGCAGGAAGCCGGAGCCCGGAAAACCGAGCTGAACCCGGAAAGCCGAGCTGAGCCAGGGCGCAGGGGGGCCGGCTGAGGGCGCTGGCCCAGGGGCGGGCGCTGGGCGGAGGAAGAGGAGGGCCCGCGCGGGAGGTTCGGCCCAGCTCGGGCGCGCCCTGCCCGGCCCGCAGCCCCGCCCTCCCTCCCTCTACACCAGGGGGACGGTGCTCCCGAGGCCGCTCCCCGCCTCCTCCCGCCCCGCGTGTCCCCTGCCCTGGTCTCCGCCGCCGGAGCCCCACTATGCCAGACAGTTTCGACACTTTGCAAAGACAAAGAGCTGGAGAGCAGAGGGAGGAGGAAGAGGAGGACGGAGAGGAAGAGGAAGAGGAGGAAGAGGCGCTGTGAGCTGGGAAGGGGGCGCGTGTGCGGGACACCCCCTTTTTATTCTCCGAATCTCTCCTCCCCAAAGCCCAGGAAACTCCAGCGTGTCTCCCACCGTGGTGAGTAAGGGCTCGAGTCGAGCCTGGTGCGGGGTACCCGGGGTGCGCGGGGGTTGCGTCCGCCAGAGTTGGGTCTCGGGCAGTCCCCTGCGTGTTCTACGAGTGGAGGGGTGATTGCCCCAACCCAGGAACAGAAGTGGTGGGGAAGGGACTGGGAGGGTGTGCTCCTGGAAGCGGGACTGATGACCCTGACACCAGATGCCAGGAGAAAGCCACTCGTAGGGAGACCCCCGCCTTAGCCGCGGCGACCACCGGAGTCTTTGGGAGAGGAACGGGCTCAGAGACTAGGCTTGGGTTCAGGGGTTCAGTGCTTACTGGAGAAGGTGCCAGGAGCACAACGGGGAGCCTGTGCTTCATCGGGGCAGCAGTCCCTGGGGTGGCCCCTGTGACACTGCACCGGGCCCCGGGCTGGGATCTCTTGGGTCGGAGCCGCGGGAGGCAGGAGCCGCCAAGGGGGCCATCCGGGGAGGAGACCCCGCGCGGCGTCGGGGCTCGGGCTCACTTCGAGGAGCGGGGATTCGGTGCCCGGACGCCGCGGAGGCGCCCCGAGGCCGCCGGTGATACTGGGGAGCGGCCGTGGGATGGAATCCGAATCGAGGTTCCAAATCCGCTGCGAGCAGGCGCAGACCGGGGAGGTGGCATTCCGCCTCCAGGACGCCTCCAGCCAGCGCCGCTCTGGGTCCGGGGAGAAGTTGGCGCCCTGGACCGGGCACCCGGACGCAACGTGGTGGACAGTGTGGGGCTCTTGAGGAGTCCAAGGGGAGCACGGCAGGGGTCGTGCTGGTGGCAACTCGAAACTCCGAGTCTGCCCCAACCCTGTTAGGCACCGCAGCTGTGGCGAAATAATCTGACACAAGTTAGCAACTCGTCTGCGTCTTGGATATGTGACCTGAGCCGGGCAGGGGCTGTCCCCTCTGGGAGAGCACAGAGGTAGGGGAGAGCGGGGACACTGGGGCAGGGCGCTGGGACTGGGCAAGGCCAGATTCGGAACCGGAACCGTGGTGTAACTTTGAGCTCCTGGCTTCACTCTGCCTGAGTGTGTGAGCGTGACCTTGCCCGAGGAAGCGGGCTGAACTTGAGAAGGGGCTGAGGCTTAGCCTTGGCCAGGCACAGATAGGTCCGGGCGCGCTTAGCCCTGCCCTACTGTCAGGCCCTCCCATGTCTCAATCATCTGGGCTCTCTTCATTGCCTGGACCCCTGAGTCTCTCCTCCCTCCTACCCGAGGGTCCCAGTTGGCGCCTCTGACGTGTGGAGGCGGGGGGGCTCTGGGAGACAGGACGTGTGCACTCCTTGAAAACACGAGTGAGCGAGGGTTGGGGTGGTCACTGCTTCTCTCTGGCTTGGAGTGTCCCGCAGTGGGAGACAGCCAGGACCCTGAGGGCATGACCTCCTCGCCGCGTCCGCACTTCAGGCATCTGGCCCGCTTTCAAGTGCCATCCTCCAGGTCCCCCCTCGCCTCTCCCGACTCATCTCTCTCGGGTCCCCACGCCCGCGTTTTGGCCGAGATGGTTCCCCAGGGAGACAGCAAGTCCCCCCACTCCCACCCGCTGCTGAATGTGTGTCCGTGTGCCTGTGTGCTCGCCCCGGGGGAAGGAGATGCGGGGGAGCTAGTGTGTCCAGAGGTCGACACCGCTCCCAGCACTCACCCGCTGCTGACTCATAGCGACCCTACAGGGCAGAGTAGAACTGCCCCATAGGGTTTCCAAAGCCATAAATCTTTATGGAAGCTGACTGCCACATCTTTCTCCTGCTGAGCTGCCGATGAATTCGAACTGCCTACCTTTCGGTTAGCTTCCAAGCGCTTAAGCACTGCGCCACCGGGGCTCCTCAGCCTAGGATTTAGTAGGCGCTTTTTTTTTTTTTTTTTTAAGCTGTGTTTGTAGTAAAGGCCCATGTGACTGAAGGCATTGACTATCCAGGTCATCCTCTTCTCCACTTCCTGTGCCTAGTTCTACTGTTGAATTCACATTTATCTGCCCAGTGAAGCCTTTTTGGCTTCTAGACATGCGTTGAGCACCTACTACGTGCCCAGCTCTAAGCTAGGCTTGTTCCTGGAAGCTGTAGGCAGAGCCCCTGGTTTTCCCCTCCGGAGCTGCCTGAGAGCGTCCTGAGCCTAGGAAAAGACGAGGTGCACTGCCCCCTGCTGGCACCTACGGGAACTGCCACTGGGCTCAAAGCTGGGAAAGGGGCACCAGCGACAGGGTGCCTGGGACCCCTGGCTGCACATCCCTGCACCCCTCTTTCTGCTCCTACACTGCCGGCCATTTTCTGAAATCCCGCGGATGGCTGAAAAGACCATCCGGAGTTCAATCTTCTGTGCCTCCTGCACCTGCTCAGATCTGGGTGCAGGGTGGGGACTTTACTGTCTCTAACCTGTCTCCCTCTGGCTTTGGGCGTGAGACTTAACCACTCAGAGCCTCGCCTCCATATCTGTAAAATGGGATCATTCTAGCCAGTTAACAGTTGCCGCGGAGCCGATCCCCGACTCACGGCGGATCCCAGGTGTGTCAAGGTAGAACTGTGCCCCTAGGGTTTTCAGTGGCTGGTTTTCTGAAAGTAGAGCACCAGACTTTCTTCTGAAGTGCCTCTGGGTGGATTTGAACTTCTGACATTTTGGTTAACAGCTGAGAGTGTGTTAACTGTTCGCACCACCCAGGGACCAGAGTCATTCTTAAAAAAAAAAACAAAAAACCAGCGCCGTCGAGTGGATTCGGACTCTTAGTACCTCAAAAATACAATGCATAAAGATTACATATAATATGCATTTACACATAAGTGTGTATATGTTTATATATGTGGATATATATACACACATTCAGACACATGAGATAGATTGGGGTGTGTGTGTACATATGTGTAGATATATAAAAAAATCTATATATATGTATTGAAGAGATAAGATGTATCTTAGCTTCAAGGGCTGGGGAAAGGAGTTCCATCATACAGTTTTACTGAATAAATAAATGAAAGGGTCGCCTTTTACCAATCCCACAAGCTCGGGAGCTTGCTGTCCCTCATTTTGCTGGATCCATATTAGCTGTCCAGTTTGTACTGTTGGGCAAGCAGGGCCCGGGCCTGAGCTAGTCCTCGCCTCACCTCACTGGCTGGAGCATGCCCTGCCCCAACCCCAGGGAAAAAAACACGAAGTGTTGCCAGAAGCGATGGCAGGGGTGTGGATCTGCCCTTCTGCAACAGCTCTGCACCAGCAAACAGAAGCCATAACCTTCTTGGTAACTGTACCCGGCGCTGTGTTCCGCTGGGAGGCTCAGGCTGGGCATGTCTTTGGCCTGGCTCACTAGCACCCCTCTTGAAGTCTGGGACCATCACAGAATTGGCTCTTGCTGATAAAGGAGCCCTGTCCCCGAGGTATGGTGGGGTGGGTCCCTCTATGGATAGGGCAGTGAGGGATCTGTTGAGGTCCTGGATCTGGGGTGCAGTGGTGCTCTGGTTGGGTTGGTCTCTGTTTCCTTTCTCCACCAATCAGCCCTCCACGCCAGGACACTACACTGTAGGCAAGTTTCAGGCAGCCCCCAGGACTGGGCCTCTGGGATGTGTGACTTTTTGGACCTCCTGGTCAGTTAACCTTGCTTGAGTCAGTTCCTGGGTAGAAGGCTGCTGACTCAGAGGCTTTGTATTTGGACAGGGCTTTGCTTGGTGGAGTCTTAACCTTAACCCGCACCTCAGGCCCCCTCCCAAACCACAAAAAGCAACCAAGGAATAGAAAAATAAAATCCACCATTCATCTTGTCCTTACACTGCTTTCCAGTCAGCTCCACACACACACATTCCACAGACCGATGGAAGAGCTGGTCTAGTCACAGAGAATTCTAGAATAAGCGTTACATTAAAAAAAAAAAAAATTTTCTTTTTTTTTTGCTGTTGAGTCAGTTCTGATTTACGGCAACACCACGTGTGTTATAGTAGAGCTGTGCTCTGTAGGGCTCGCAGTGGTTGTAATCTTGTGCAATCTGTCTTGGAACAAGTACAGCCAGAATGCTCCTTGGAAGCGAGGATGTCGAGGCTTCGTCTCACATACTTTGAACATGTTGTCAGGAGGGACCAGTAAGGATGGTGCAGGACTGGTTAGCATTTTGTTCTGTTGTATATAGGATTGCTATGATTCAGAACGGACTAATAATAACAACAATCTTGTGGAAAGTAGATGACCAGGCCTTTATGCCGAGGCACCTCTGGGTGGATTCAAACTACCAACCTTTTGATTAATGGCCAAGCACTTAACCATTTGCACCACCCAGGGACTTCAAACAACTGTGTTCTGTTGTGGACCTGTGGTGGGACTTTCAGGGCATGTTCCACAGAGCTGGAGCCTGAGAGCTCGCTCCTGCTGGAGAAGCTCAGACCTGTGCACCAGAGGGAGCTTCCGTCTAGCCCTGGTGCCAAGGCTCCATTGCTTTGCAACTTGGCACTCCAAGTCTTTGGGCTCTAGGTCTCAGTTTCCCTCTCTGAAAAATGAGAGGCATAGAGTCCTGCTGACAATCGTCTTGGGTTATAAAGCCTTTCTTTTGTAAGATAGCCCCCACCTCACTTACTTTTGCTCCTGCTCTGCCCTCAGACCCTCCGTGAAGGACAGATATCCCTGACCCGGGAAGACTATGCTGTTCCCACCCTATGCCAAGGGTGTCTCCACTCTCACCCAAAGAGTGTGCCAGGGCCTTGCAGAGCCCACACTCAACTGGCCTAAGGCGTTCTCCAGCAACTCTCAGCAATGGGCATTCAGAGATGGCCTAGAAGTTTCAGGCCCTGGGGTCTGAAACCTGTTAGAGCTGAGGCTGCATCTGTGGAAACTAACAAATGATGCACCTTATAAACAGGAACTACGGTCGCCTCAAAAGGGCTGGCCTTGTTCCTCATCTCGGAGTTGAAAATGACCTTAGAGAGCATTTTGCTCGAAAAGCACAAATGCTGAGGCTCAGAGGGGAAGTCCTAGGGACTGTTGGTGGCAAGCTGGCTAGACCACTGAGCTCATCAACTCCAGATGAGTTAACCCTCTGTGCACCCCCTTCCCCAGACTCACACACTTGTCTATACGCTTAAGTCTCTGTTGCCTTATTAAAAAGCCAACACAGCCTTGGGAATGTTGGGGATTTTATTGCTTGTTTTGCTGGTTGGATTGTCTTGGTTTCAGCTGAATCAACATTTATTAGGTGGCTACTAACTAAAAGGTTGGTGGTTCAAACCCACCCAGCAGTGCTGGGGAAGAAAGGCCTGGTGATCTGCTTCCATAAAGATTACAGTCAAGACCACCCTATGGAGCCGCTGTACGCTGTAACACGTGGGGTCACCATGAGCCGGAAGTGACTTGATATCAGTGGATTCTGTAACATTCTAAGCACCATGCAAGTTGCTGGAGATAGAGAGATGGAAGAGGATGTGACCCTTTCTTCTTGCCCTTGCAGAGGTCCCAGTGCTGGGGTGGTGGTGGGGTACATGGGACACAGAGTTACACTGCAGTACGGTTTGTACGAGAATAGAAATATGCATGAGTAGGATTGGAACAGAGAAGGGATTGGCTTCCTCTGCCTTGAGGAACCCAGGGATGAATTCACGGAGACAAAACTTGAGCAACTTCGGGCATTCGTCTGAATATAAGTCAGATTGCAGGAGAGCAGAGGTGTGTTCTTGAATGCCTAGAACTGATAGCTAATCGAAGTGGCTTTCAATCTGTGTGTGCAAGAAAAATAAAATAAAAGATTGGCCGTAAATCCGTACTGTGTGGTTCTGAAGAGGTGAGGAACTAGGACTTTTAGGGTGTCAGTGCTTTGCCCCCTGTTCCTTCAGTGTGTCCCAATCTCTAGTTTGTTTATGTGGGATTAACCTGGTGGCCCAGGCACAGTGCAGGTCCCTCAACTCTGTGACCCTCCAAGGGTTAGGAGCCTCAGGACAGCTGTGTGTAACAGAGAGACTCGCTGCTTTGCTTTTGCTTTAAAAATGAAATTTAATGCTTAACTTTAATACTTTGTCTTTATGGTTAAGCACGTGACTACTAGCCAAAAGGTTGTCAGTTCGAACCCACCCAGAGCTGCTTCAGAAGAAAGATCTGGCGATCTGCTTCCAAAAGGTCACACGACCTTGAAAATCCTGTGGCGCACAGCTCTACTCTACACATGCAGTCACCAGGGATCTGAACCAACTTGCAGTGCAATGGGTTGCTTTTAGACGGCCCTTCTCACCATGGTCTTTTAACGCTCACCCAAGTGATTGAGTACCAAAACCAAATCAAACCAAACCCATTGCTATTGAATCTCTTCCAACTCGTAGCAGTGAGCGCTACAGGACAGGGTAGAACTGCCCCGCAGGGTTTCCAAGGAGCAGCTGGTGGATTCAAACCGCCAACCTTGTCTTTAGCAGCTGAGCTCCCAACCACTGAGCCACCGAGGCTTCGAGTGATTGGGTAGGACTATACAAATGAAGTAATTGTGGCCCACAAAGGGGATTGGATAGCTTGCTAAGAATGCAAATAAAGTTCATGGCACCCATTTCAGCGCGGGACCGTGCAAACAGGGTATAGATAACAACAACAACAACAAAAAAAAAACACTGCTGTTGAGTCACTTCTGACCCACAGCAACCCTATAGGACAGAGTAGAACTGCCTCATAGGGTTTCCAAGGAGCGGCTGGTAGATTCAAACTGCCAGCCTTTTGGTTAGCAGCCATAGCTTGCCAGAGCTCTTAACCACCATGCCACCAGGGCTCCAAATAAGGTATATGGAAACCTAATGAAGAGATTGGTCAGTTTTGCCATCCAACTAGGCTTAAACTGAGTCATCCCAGAAGTGGGAACGAGAGTACCTCACCACCACCAAGAAAGAGGAGGCAGGAGTGGAATGCGTCCTTTGGACTCGGGAATCCTGCGATGAGAAGTTCCTGGAACCAGGAGACAGAGAGAGAGCAGTAACACTGGAGATGATGGGAAGTGGCGGCAGAGAAGTGGTGGCAGCAGAGGCAGCGTTGGGCTCCTGGGTCCACAGAGCGAAAAAGCTGAGTACTTTTGGGCAGGAGGTTTGCTGGCAGAATAGGGGGTTTCCGGGCACTTGGTGGGGCTAGGTTTGCCGACCCACAGAGCAAGAAAGCTGAGCAATTTCGGGATGAGGCTTACGGGCAGAGTGGGGTGCCTTGGGACACTTACTGGTAGAGCTAAGAGTTTTGTAACACTTGCCCCACCAGGGCGGAGGCCAAGGGCCAGAGAGAGGCCTGCCCGTGGGCACAGCTGAGAAGAAGCTGTCCTGATGGAGAGCTGTGTCCTGAGCATCCCCGAACCCGAGCCGTAACCTGTTACTTCCCTAATATTATAAGTATAACTGTAAGTATTGTCTGTGAATTCTGTGGCCATTGCAACAAATTCTCAAACCTAGCAGAGAAGTAGAGAGTGCCGTGGAGAGATGTTTGGTGTCAGAATTGGTATAAAGGACTGGCAAGAGGAGATAGGTCTGACCTCCATCTCATAGCAGTCAGCCTGGGGCTGTTGATCTTGGTTCTCCTCTGCTTTGTGAAGTTAGAGCAGACCAGACTCTGCCACCACGCCATTTTTACACAACTTGACGGCAACTATCCACAACAGTAATTGATCTCAGATTTCAATAGCTGATTCAGGAGGAGGTCAAAAAGCATGGCAGGTGGTGTGCTGGAGAAAGTAGGTCAAGTTTGCCGGAGGTCGCTGCCATCGTGTTGCTGTGTGAGTTCCAGCAAGCCCCTTTGCCTCCACGAGCCAGGTTTGAGATGCTGTGAGGCAATTATCTGCTGTGACTCAGGGCCAGTGTGAGGACTAGAGGAGAGCCCCCTGGGAGCACCTGGCATGGGGCCTAGCTCCTGCAGCCTCTCAGTATTCCAGCTAAGAGTCTATGCGAGCAGGTCGTAAGAGGAGGTGCTTGCATGGGACACAGCATCAGAACAGGACATGTGGGAAATGAAAGAGTTGGCTGAAGGTGGAAAGTTCTGGAAAGCTTACAGAAAACACTTAAAATACAAAGCTGGTTTCAACGTTAACGTGGTTCGTGAGTTACACCCCTGGAAGGAGCAAAGTGGAGTGACAGTGTTGGAGTAGCGTGGTTGCCTTGTTCCTATGGATTCTATAAAACCTTCAGAGTTTCTTTTTCCCTGGGCTGTGACACTGAGAATGACCAATTTGCCAGAGTTGTGGCCTTGGAAGGAGCAGGGACATCTAGGGAGGGGGCTGGTGGAGGGTGCTTAGTGCCATGAGCCTTTGTCTGCTCGGTAGAGCCCATTGCGTGTAGCTTGGGTAGTCAGCAGGGGTGAGATACGTGTCAAAGTCGAAGGTGCCTAAGGATTCAGTACATTGTGGTTAACACCTTGGACAACTGTCTTGGTCATCTAGTGCTGTTATAACAGAAATACCACAAGTGGATAGCTTCAACAAACAGAAAGTTATATTCTCAGAGTCTAGTAGGCTAGAAGTCTAAATTCAGGGCATCAGCTCCAGTGGAAAGCTCAAACTGGCACACACATTTTTGGGGGACATTATTCAATCCACACAATGACCTTCTAGAGAGAGGGCTCTGGCGTCAGGAAGTACCCTGGAGAGGCAGAGGAACCCAGGCAGGGAAACCACTGGCCTAGGACTCAGAACTCCTGGGTCCTGGTCCCGGTCCCATCACACTTGTTCCTGGGAGGGGCCCTGGGTGAGTGGTTTAATCTTAGTGCCTTCCTGTCCTGGAGGTGGCGCTGTTAATCCCCACTCGGCCTCTGTCACAGGACAGTTGTAGGACCCACAAGGTGAGGCATCATCAGAACATGCCTTATTGTAACAGTTTTAGTAATATCTTCTTCTTATAGGGTTTGGCGTGTGCCAAGGACCGTGTCAAGCATCTTAGATGTTGTATCCTTCTGGATCTCAGCAAAAACATATCACGCTCAAGTTGAGTGGACAGTTTAATTAAGGGAGTAGTTACAGAGGTGGGAAACCAGCAAGGATGCTGCAGGACCTGGGCCCAGTTACCACCCTGGAAGAGGGAAGAGGGGAGGGGAGGTAAAGGAGGGGTGGGAAGCAGAGGAGAGGCAAAGGAGGGATCGGGTAGAGAAACCTGGAGAGTGTAGCAATAGGAGCTGAGTGGGGCCAACTGGCAGGGAAGGAGCCAGGAGGATAAATGCTACCACCTTGTTCTCTTCCCGCTGCCCTCCATAACCCCAGTGCCAGCAAGGACTGAGCCCTGGGCTCATTGGTACCACCTCCTGAGAACAAGGCAGGGAGGAGACGGACTTCAAGCGGATCTGGAGGGTGGATGGAGGCAATCATGCATACACCCGCCCTCTCCTTTGATTCTGTAACAGCCACGAGGGAGATATCTCAGGATTTCCAATTGGAAGGTGAGGGACCTGTGGCACAGCCATGCTGTCACCCTTGCCTAAGGTCACACAGGTGATGGAAGAACCAGGAGTGGAAGCCAGAAACCCTGACAGAGCCCAGGATTTAACCCATTGTGCTCCATCGCCCCTAGTAAAATAAAAGCACCAGGTGTAAGATATTATTCTAAAACCCAAACCCGTTGCCGTCCAGCTGATTCCCACTCCTAGCGATCCTATAGGACAGGGTAGAACTGCCCCATAGGGTTTCCAAGGAGCGGCTGGAGGATTCGAACTGCTGACCTTTTGGTTAGCAGCCGAACTCTTAAGCACTGCACCACCAGGGCTGCACATATATGTGTACGTGTGTGTGTGTGTGTGTGTGTGTATACTTCTGCAAATACATTGACTGATTCCTTCTCTACAATAAATGGAATCTATTTAACGAGGTATGATTCTGGAGCCCTTGAGGGAACATAAAATACGAGTTAAAAATCACTTAAAATAATTCAGAGAAGTTGAGAAGAAAAGAGCATTAGTTCTAAATTATTTGGCAGAATTAGAAAGAGTTACAAATGATTTTTGGAAAGTCCACATTTGGGTGTGCAAAGAAAGTCATTTCTTTAAATTTTACCAGACACTTAAAAAAAAACAAAAACTTAAGCCCAAATAGATAGCCTTGTAGTAGATTTTACTACATTAAAAAAGAAAAAAAACCCATTTGAGTCCACATTGAACTAGTAGATTGGGGCGGCGCAAAAGTCCCCTCTCGCATTTTTACTCAGCAGGAGCACTTGTGAAAAACCCAACCGAAAAAACCAAAGCAAACCCAGCTACTTCTCTAACTGAGAGCTTGGAACGGCTCCAAACTCTCGTTTCTTGCTCAAAAAGCTTAAAACAACTCCACGTGAAAGACAAAATCCATCTAATTGGGCATTTACCTTTTCAGAAATAAAAGGCTCAGTGGAAAGAAAAGAGAGACAAAAAAATGCTCTTTCCTTGGAAGACTAGACTGGAGCCCAAAATAAATCCTCTGAAGTTGTTTGGCCAAGTGGTAAAGGCCTCCACTCTCCTGCCTCCCTGTCGTGTGTATTGCCGCCGTAATAACTGCAGGGCTCTCCCGGGGCCTGAGCGCTAAATCAAGGACCTCAGCACTCAGGGCCGTTCACATCCACAGTCGTGACCCTACTTGGCCCTCACTCGAAGGATTCTGCTTCCTGGAGGGGATCAGACTTCTTCCCCTTTGTAGATGAAGATGCAGACCCATGGGGCAAAGTGGCTTAGTGAAGGTCACAAGGCCTTAGTGAAGGTCACAAGTTAGCGCAGCTGGGGGTAACTACTGGGAAAGGAATAGCCTGTAGCCTTGTTGCATATCTTCCTTTACTCACCCTTTCAGGGCCCCCTCCACCCTTCCCACCCTGAACTGTACAGATGAAGAAACTGAGGCTTAGGAAAGGGACCTGGTCAACACCAGGCCATGTGGCTGAGGAGCAGTAATCCAGACCTCTAACCCCAGTTGATGGAGCCCTGGCTGATATAAAAAGTTAAGTACTGGGCTAGTTATGGAAAGGTTGGTGGTTTGAACTCACCCAGAGGTGCCTTGGAATAAAGGCCTGGCCATCTGCTTTGGAAAGGTCACAACCATGAAAACCCTATGCAGCACAGTTGTACTCTGACACATGGGGTTGCTGTGGGTTGGAATTGACTTGATGGCGACTGGTTTGGTTTTTTGTTTTTGGAACCCTGGTTGAACACCTCCATTCATCCCAATACACTTCTCTCTCCACCTTCCCCCATTCTCTCTTACTGTCCACTTGGCTGGCCCTGAGAACAGTGGCAAAGAAACATAAATGTCAGCCTCAGATCCTACTTAGATCCCGGAGTTCACTTATGGTTGTTGTTGTTGTCAGGTGCCATCAAGTTGGCTCCGACTAAGAGTGACCCCACGTATATAACAGAACGAAACACTGCCGGGTCCTGCACCATCCTCACAATCATTGTTATGATTGAGCCCATCGTTGCAGCTGCTGTGACAATCCATCTCGCTGAGGATCTTCCTGTTTTTCACTGACCCTCTACTTTACCCGGCACGATGTATTTCTCCAGGGACTGGTCCCCCCGATAACTTGTCCAGAGTATGTGAGATGTAGTCTTGCCGTCCTTGCTTCTAAGGAGCATTCTGGCTGTATTTCTTCCAGCTTATGGAGCCAAACCTTTATCGTAATGATAATAACCACCACAACTACTGATCACAATAGTTGTTAGCATTAAGTTGCCAAAGAGCTTAGCCACCACAGCTGAGACTCAGTGGAGGGGCCAAGGTAAGGTAGCCGAGGACCAAGGCACCCAGGTTCTGATAATGAGACCCAGGTATGCAAGATCACAGTGGAATCTCCACAAACGACCTGTTGACAGATAGCTCAGAGACATTTAGTTAATGTGCCTGCTGTTGTTTTTTTTTTTTTAGTTATTTTGTGTGTAAATTGCTTTCTCACTTGGAAGGGGGAGTCACCTAGCAGACAGAGTCAAACTCAGGGAACAACGACATCAATAGGATTTATGGGACAGAGGAGGAGGGAGAAAAAAGCTACAAATAGTCCGGGAACCGTGAATCTTTTTCTCTGTTTTTAATTTTTTTTTTTATTTTATTGTACTTTAGATGAAGGTTTACAGAACAAGCTGGCTTATCATTAAACAGTTAATACACATATTGCTTTATGACATTGGTTAACAATCTCACAACAGTACACATTGTTTTATGAAATTGGTTAACAACCTCACCACACGTCAACACTCTCCCTTATCAACCTTGGGTTCCCTATTTACAGCTCTCCTGTTCCGTCCTTGCCCCTGGGCTGGCATACCCCTTTAGTCTCATTTTGTTTTACAGGACTATCTAATCTTTGGCTGAAGAGTGAACCTCAGGAGTGATTTCATTACTGAGCTAAAAGGGTGTCCAGGGCCCATACTCTCAGGGTTTCTCCAGTCTCTGTCAGGCCAGTAAGTTTGGCCTTTTTTGGTGAGTTAGAATTTTGTTCTGCACTTTTCTCCAGCTCTGTCTGGGACCCCGTATTGTGATCCCTGTCAGAGCAGTCAGTGGTGGTAGCTGGGCACCATCTAGTTGTGCCAGACTCAGTCTGGTGGAGGCTGTGGTACTTGTGGTCCATTAGCCCCAGACGCTACTCACCAAAGTAAAATGCAGAACATTTTCTTTATAAACTATGTTCTGCCAGTTAAACTGGATGTGGGAACTGTGAATCTTGCTGCTGTGTTTTCTGGGGGTTAACTGATTAACTGGCAGTGAGCAAAGCTGTCACTCTGAACAGTCTATCCCTCAGGAGGGTTTCAAGGAAAATAATTCATGGATTTTCCAGAAAACCTCCAGAGATGAACTGTGGAGTGTGCACGATCAGTGTCTCTGTGCTGGTGTCTGCCCAGGTCCTACCATCAGCACCTCCTCTGAGCTAGGCCAGGTGTGCATTCAAATTTCTCATCCCTTTAATCCTAGTCTTTACAATAGCCCTGCAGAGTTGGTGTTTTTGCTGTTTTTCCTAATCCCGTTTTACAGATGTGGAAACTGAGGCTTAGAAAGGTTAAGTCACTTGCCCAAGGTTATATAGCTAGAAAGTGGCAGAGCTGGGATTCGTAATTGCTTCATTTGTGTCCAAAACCCAAAATCTCAGATACCATGATATGTAGTTCCCAGAGTCATCCTCTATGCAGGGGTGGAGTACCCAATAAGCGAGGTATGCATGGGCTGACTTGTGCTTACTTACTAATCTGTAGTGAACAATTTCACATCACTGTAAGTAAGCACAAGTCAGCCTGTGCATACCTGGCTTATTGGATACTCCATCCTTGTCAGGGATTGTAAATTTGAAAAGAGGCTTTGACTGTGCAGGAAGGTGCTGTGGGGTCGGGAGAGAGACAGATGCCAGCCATACCTAAAAGCCGAATCTTCGATGTGGTGAAAAAATGTGAAATTGTTCACGACAGGTGATCTGGTAAGCAAGGTAGGCACTGCACTTACCTTGCCAATTGGATAATCCATCCCTGCCTATATTTCTCTAGGTCAGTAGGGACTGTGGGGGGATGGGGTAGCTTCCTTAAGAGGCTCAGCTATGAAACGTCACATTGGGTATCTACCCCCAAGGCCAGCCCATGAGGAGTGTACGGAATGGAAGCATGGCCCACCGGCCCATGTCTTCTAGTGATGATGACCCCAAATTCTGTAATTCTTGACTTTTTCTCCAGTTGCTGCTTCTGAAGTCTTATACCAGCACCCTTGTCCTCCTAAAGGCTGAGGCTCAAAGCCTTCACCCTGATTTACCACTTTGGGCTAGTTCTGTGGCTCTAGTAGCCTCCTCACAACTAGACCAATAAACAACATTATGATAAATGGCAAAGAGGGTGAAATGGTAAATGATTTCATTCTACCTGACTCAGTGATCAATGCCCACGGATGCAGCAGTCAAGAAATGAAATGACAGATTGCATTGGGCAAATCTATTGCAAAAACCTCTTTAAAGTGTTAAAAAGCAAAGATGTCACTTTGAGAATTAAGGTGCGCCTGACTCAAGCCATGGTCTTTCAGCTGCCTTGTATGCGTGTGAAAGCCAGACAGTGAAAAAGGAAGGTTGGAGGAGAAATGACACCTTTGAACTGTGGCGTTGGCGAAGAGTATTGAATATATCACGGACTGCCAGAAGAACGAGCAAATATGTCTTGGTGGAAGTACAACCAGAATGCTCCTTAGAAATGAGCATGGGGAGACTTTGTCTCACTTACTTTGGCGATGTCATCAGGAAAGACTGATCGCTAAAAAAGGGCAACATACTTGGTAAAGTAGAGGGTCAATGAAAATGAGGGAAACCCTCAATGAGATGGGTTGACACAGTGGCTGCAACAATGGGCTCAAACCTGCCGATTGTGAGGATGGCGCAGGACCAGGCAATGTTTTGCTCTGTTGAACCCGGGCTTTCCATGAGTCAGAGCTGATTCAATGGCAACTAACAACAGTCTGGCTTCAGTTTTAGATCTGCATGTTGACTCTGTATTGCTGATTGTAATCACTCCTCCTTTGGATTGTGGACATAAATTGAATTCAGAGAGCCCCACGGTGCCTGGGGATTGAGGAAGGATGGCGAACCCACCAGGGGGCTGGAGACGGGACTGGGAGCAGATGGGTTAGTACAAAGTTTGTAATCGGGCATGTAAATTTACCCAAATCCCTAGATAGGTGTGTCTTGGGACCACCTGCGTAAAGTAAAACAAATAGTAAAAGTCACTGTTGCAGGGTTGGAAAATTCCCTTTAATAACAGCTTCGCAGTGGAGAGAAAGGTCTGCTGTTCTTGTTACTTGAAAGCCCTGTTAATCCTACCACCTGGTGGAGAGATTGATGAATAAAGACTGTTGCTTGGGAAACATATTAGCTGCCACAAACAACAATGTCTTTGTGGGGTGCTCTTCTGGAGCTTTCTAAAGCGTAATCTTAAATTTTAAAATTCAGTCTTTTGAGCAAAAAGGAAATTAAAACGAAAGGCAGAGATTTGGCAGACAGCAAGCCTGAGCTCCCTTCAACCACCTGATAGAAACTTTAAATGAAAAGTACGCCTTTCCTAAAGGTTTGAAGAGTTGGTTTAGGCATAAGGCCTGGTGCTATTTTTCTGTCTCTGGCTTATGACATGGAACAAAGTGAGCTAAGCAGACATGATCTATGAACTATATTGTTGTTGTTAGCCGGGGCCAGTCAGCCTCTGACTCATGCCGACGCGTTGCACAGCGGAGTGAAACGCTGCCTGGTCCTGCGCCATTCGCAAGCCTGGTTTGGGATGAGACTGTTGCGATCCGTAAGATTTTCTTTGGCTGGTTTTTGGAAGTAGATCACCAGGCCTTCCTTCCTAGCACATCTTTAGTCTGGAAACTCCACTGAAACCTGTTCAGCATCATCGTAACACGCAAGCCTCCCCTGGCAGACGGGTGGTGGCTGCACATGCGTACCTTGGCCGGGAATCAAACCCAGGTCTCTTACCTGGAAGGCAAGCCCTCTCCCACCGACGATCGATGCCTCATCCATGAACTACAGGATTTTATAAGTTAAACTGATGTCTATACAATGCCAAGGAAGCAAGCAGAGAGAAAACACTTAGCAGCCGGGAGACAATTTTGAATATCGGCATACCACTGCACCATCAAGGACCCTGCTCCTTGGATGGGGTAAAGGAGGTTTCTATTTTTCTCTGAACATAAGCCAAGGTGTCACAAGCATGACGGTTACGAGAGTGGGGTGGTTGGATGAGCAGGTGAATGACAGCAAGTTGCAGAGGACGCCCGTTTAAGTAGCGCGAAACAGGAAAGAACTGTAAAATCTTAGCATTTGCAGACAGCCTCAGCAGTGCCCATGTTCAGCCTTCTTCCAGTTATTCATCCAATGAGCCACTCGTTGATTCATTTAAATAACCATCAGGGCTCTGCCACTTCCTAGCTGTGTGACCCTGAGCAAGTCACTGGACCTCTCTGTGCCTCGGTGTCTTCATCTATAAAATGTAGAGTATAACAGGACCTAAGGAGCCCTCTGTTCTGTCCTGTAGGGTTTCTGTGAGTCAAAATTGACTCTACGGTAATGGATTTTTTTTTTTTTTTTTTAAGGAGTCCTGATGGTGCAAATGGCTAAACAAAAGGTTGGCAGTTTGAACATACTCAGCGGCCTTGCAGAAGAAAGACCTGGCAATCTACTTCCATAAAGATTACAGCCAAGAAAACTCCATGGGGCAGTTCTACTTTGTCACATGGGGTCGCTATGAGTCAGAACTGACTCGATGGCACCCAGTAACAACATAACAGTACCCACCTCCTGGCAGATACCAAATGAGCACTTAGTGGGTTAATACTTGGAAAGTGCTTAGAGCAGTGCTGGGTGCAGAGAACACACTGGTAAGTGGTTGCTAAATAGATGGGCGAGGTGTCACCATCATCATCCTGGTCGTCACTGACATTTGGAAACTGTCTTACTCAGTCTCCCCTGAAGTAGCAGTTCCCTTGGCTGTGACTCCACCAGGTGTTTATTATGCCCTGGCTTGAACACTCCCAGCGATGAGGAGCACTGCCCCACACAGTGGCCCTTTGACCTCTGGCCAGCTCTGTGGGTTAGGAAGCAACTCCTCACACAGAGCTTCTAACTCGGGAAGACTTCCTGGAGGAGGTGGTAGGGCAGGGCAGTCTGGAGCTTTCCGAATGTAAAAACAGAGGTGTAAAAGCCAGGTAAATTGTCTGGGCTTAGGAAGCTAGTGTGGCCACCAGATGTCAGAGGCAGGTGAGACACACCTAAGATTTTAGATGTGAAAGGGATCTTAGGATCCCCAAAACCAAAAAACTAAATTTATTGCTGTTGAGTGGATTCTGCCTCATGGCAACCTCATGTGTTACAGAGTAGAGCAGTGCTCCACAGGGTTTTCTCTGCTGTGATCTTTACGGAAGCAGATCACCAGGACAGTCTTCCGCTGAGCCACGGAGTGAGTGAGATACCAACCTTTAACCTTTAGGTTAGTAGATGAGCTCGAACCATCTACACCACAGCCTTTATTTTACAGCTAAGAAGGTGGCTCAGACTGGTGCCACACCCTCAGCCCATGAGCCGGCAGAGCCAGGGCTAGAAGCCAGCCCCACTTTCACACTGCCCAAGGCTGCTTTCACTCTGGGGCTCCTCCTGACTTGGGCAGCTCAGGGTGTCCTGAAGGGCCCACCTCTCTGCCCTTGCGCACACAGAGGGAGCAGGAAGAGGGCCTGGACTGTGGGCTGTGCCTCTCCTGTTATAGCCCAGCTGCGGGGTGGGCGTTTGTGACTTCTGGCATCTGTCTGCCCTCTGCTCTGCCCTCTGCTTTCTGAGCTTCTGCCAGGCAATGCCGTGTACCGGACATCCTGCACTCACCTAACCTCCAAGCAGGGCTTCTAGGTCATTGATGTGCTCCAGATTTGCCATCTGAGAAAACTGAGGCTCACTGAAGAGGGCCACTTGACCCCCGGTGGCTAGGTGAGGAGCGGTGAGCTGGGGGCTGGGACCCACGTTCTCCCCACATCATGGCGTCTTCCTCTAATGCGTGTGTACCCAGGAAGTTTCCGGCCGTGTATCTGGTTTCACTCACCATGTTCACAGGACCTCGGCCAACCTCCCTCCGCCCACACCCCTTCACTTTCTTCTCAAGGATCAGATAAGAGACCAAAAGAACAGTTTCCCTCTACCATTTCAAAGGGTATAAATAGGGCAGTTAATGGTGGCCCCCTGGGTCGCCCTCACCAGGGACAGATTATGATGTCAGCCCTCCCTGTCCCTTGGCCCAAGGTTTTAATGGTCAAGTTTCCCTTCCTCTCTTCTTCCTTCCCTCCTTTTCTTCCTTCCTCTCCCCCTCATCGAAAAGTTCATAGTTGTTTAAAAGTACATAGTTGTGTCTCTGTAACTAACACTGGTAGGAAAGCAAACAGACCAACATTGCACAATCCCTCCCAGATCTGAGAAGGGAGCACAGTTCTGGGAAAACACGAAACGGGTCCATCAGGCACAGAGGAGGGGGGCTCAGCCTGCCTGCACCTCCCTCCTTGGAAGGCAAATCCCTCACCCAACAGGAAGATCAAGGATGCCTCCTGTCCCTGAGGCCATGGGGGCGGAGGGGGCAGCAAGGGGCAGAGGGGAGAGCAAGGCTCTGGGCTCACCAGGCCACCATTTATTAGCTGTGTGATCGGGGCCGGTGACAGCCATGTCTGAGCCTCTGTTTCCCCACTTGTGCTTCTGGTATGATAACACCACCCATCTCCCCAGGTGAGATAAGTAAAACAGTCAAGGATCTGAGAAGACCACAAGAAGAGGCAGCGTTCACGCAAGGACTCTGAAGGCAGGTGGGGCCTTCCGATGGTTGGAGTGAGGGTGGAGAGGAACCAGGAAACAGTGGGGCCCCTCGGCAGGAACCCAGATGGAGCCGGGACACCTTCCCAGTGATGTGATTGGACGGAAAGGTTGTAAGAGGAAAAAGCTGAGGCCTCAACTTGGTGGGTCCTAAATGACCTGTGTACTTACAGTAAGGAGGGGCAATCAAGGTTTCTGTTTCTGCATGCAGAAAGGGCTTTCACCAGACCCACATTTTAGGACGGCCAGAATTACACTGGATGGCAGGGAGGGGACCATGACTCCCACAGTCCAGGCGGGAGGCATTGTGAGCTGAGCCTAAAGCAGGGCAGAGAAGGCTGCCAGGCGAGAAGGCCCGGGGGCCACACCCTTCTGGGTCTGAGAACTGGTGCACTAGGGCCCTGAGGAGCTAGAACTTGAAAGCAGCGTGGGAACTTCCAGCCTGGTAGCTGAGAGAACCAAGGAGCCCTGGATGACCACGGGGATCACAGCAACAGAGTTACAGACCAGGGTGTCCCTCTCATGACGGGCCTTTAGACCTGAGTTGGGGAAGCTAACATCTGAAGACCAGCCAGGCAGAAAAGGGGAAAGAGGAAGCTGTGGCAGAGTCACAAAACCGAGGTAGCCTCTGGAAACGTTCAGGCAGTCCCTTGCAGGATGTGTCCTGATTCCTTACAAGCAGCTCAGTTGCCTGATGGAAAATTCCCTCCTCTCCATTGCATGTCCAGTCCTTTGATCCAAGAGGAGAAACTAAACCCTTTGTATGGAGTCAATTTCAACTCTCAGAACTACCCTATAGGGTTTCCTAGGCTGTAATCTTTGGGGAGGGACTCTGGTGGCGTAGCAGTTAAGAACTTGGCTGCTGACCAAAGGGTCAGCAGTTTGAGTCCACCAGCCTCTCCTTGGAAACCCTATGGGGAAGTTCTCTGTCCTATAAGGTTACTATGAGTCATACTTGACCTGATGACATTCGGTTTGGCTTGTTTTTCGGTCAATCTTCAGGGAAGCAGACCTCAATTTTTTTCTTCTGTGGAGCAGCTTGTGGGTTCAAACTACTGACCTTTCAGTTAGTAGCAGAGACCTTAACCACTGCGCCACCAGAGCTCCTTCCAAAAAAAAAAAAAAAAAAGTTGTCATTAAGTCGATTCCAACTTACAGCGACCCTATAGGACAGAGTAGAATTCCCCATAAGGTTTCCAAGGAGTGGCTGGTGGACTGAACTGCCAACCTTTCCGTTAGCAGCTGAGCTCTTAACCACGTGCCACCAGGGCTCCAAGAAGAGAAGCACAGTTAAAGGGCTTAGACCAGTGTCTGAGTGGACAGCGGGTGCGCCCTCCAGGTTTCTTCACTCTCATCTGATCAGGAGTCACAGGCGTAGGGAGGAGGAGAGTCTACTGGATTGCAGGGAGAATGCCCTTCCTCGTGTTGAGCAGGCGCGGGCCCAACTTCCTCCTTGGCATCCATTGTGGATTATGGATTGATTGGCGTCCCCCTGTAATGGTAGCCTGTGAATGCCTTGTTCGGAAATAGTCTCTCTCTCTCTCTCTCTTTTTCTTGGCTTTTAACAACAGAAATTTATGTTCTCACAGCTCTGGAGGCTAAAACCCAAATCGAGGCCTGGACTGTGCAGATTTCTTCCTTGTTGGTAGCCCTGGGCGTTCCTGGTTCTGGTCTTTGAAGATGTTATCAGTTAACATGAGGTCAAACAGGAGTAGGGGATCCTAATCCAATCTGAGTGGTGTCCTTATAAAAGAGAAGAGACAGACAGAGACAGGGACAGACGGAAGGAAAACAACTCTGTGACCTCAGAGCTAGGCTGCAGCTGCAGGTCAAGCAACGCCTGGGGCTATGAGAAGCTGGGAGAGATAAGAAAGGATCTTCTCTGAGAGCCTTTGGAGAGAGCATGGTGCTGCCAACACCCTGAACTCAGACTCCTACCCTCCAGAACTGTGACACAGTAAAATATCTGTTCTATTAAGCCACCCAGTTTGGGGTGCTTTGTTACAGCAGCCCTAGGTAACTTATACAGGAGTCCCTGGGTGGAAAAAATGGTTAAGCACTTGAGTACTAGCCAAAAGATTAGGAGTTCCAGCCTAGCCGGAAGCACCTTGGGAGACAGGCCTGACAATCTGCCTTTAAAAGGTCACTGCCTTCTCATAGCCCCAGGCGTTGCTTGGCCTGCAGCTGCAGCATAGCTCTGAGGTCACAGGGTTGCTTTCCTTCTGTCTGTCTGTCTCTGTCTGTCTCTTCTCTTTTATAAGGACACCACTCAGATTGGATTAGGACCCCCTACTCCTATTTGACCTCATGTTAAATGATAACATCTTCAAAGACCAGAACCCTATGGAGCAGTTCTGCTCTGCACACGTGGGGATGCCGTGAGTTGGAATCAACTCAACAGGAACTCACAACAACGAGGAGACTAATTCAGCCTCCTTTGTCACTTTACAAAGGCCTTGTCTTCTTTGTCTCCCCCGAACTCCAGCTTTCAGCCCCTCTGCCTGCCTCCACTTCCAACTCTCTCTGGCAAGTGCAGAAGCTTGAAGCTATTGCCAGCAGGCTTAGTCGGGTCATACACTGCAAGGGGGTAGGTGGGGATGGCTATGGAGGAGGCAGAAATGCATGTGAACCTAGGTGTCTCCCCCAGTAGCCTGGTTATTGGCAAGTTAGACTCTGAAAAATGGATAGAAGAATTTAACTCACTCATAGTAGTTGTGAAATTAAAATTTGGAATGGTTCCTGGCATATAGTAGGGGCTCAACAATGAACAGTCTTATCCCTTGAAGAGAGTGGTCCTCCAATGCTAATGAGAGTCAGGAGATCCTGGCGAGCTTCTTAACAGTATGGGCCTGATTAAGAGTATCGGGGATGAGGCCCACTGCTCTGTGCGACTTGTCTAAGAGTGGACTCTGGAGAAGCAGTGAGGTCCCGGACGTCTGCCTAGCCTGTATTCCCTGTGTCTCTTGTCCCTGGTATCTCCACCTCCTTGCTCACTGGCTCCTTCTTGGCTCTCACAGTGGGACTCCCCTGTGCAGGTTATCTCCCAACTGGCATTACAGGTTAGTTCTTGAAAAATTGGTGTCCAGGCTGTGGGTCAGCCCCAGGTTGGCCCTGAGAGAGGGCCCTGAAGGAGGAACAAGGAGCCTGTGGACTCCTCGCCCCCTGGTCCTTATCACAGCCGATGTGCACTTCACCAAGTGCCCTGGAATAATGCTTGTTGATGTTAGTCACTGTTGAGTCTATTCTGACTCATGGTGGCTCCATGCATGTAGAGTAGAACTGCTCCATAGGGTTTTCAGGGCTGTGATCTCTCAGAAGCAGATCACCAGGCCTGTCCTCCAAGGCGTCTCTGGGTGGATTCAAACCTCCAAACTTTCAGCTAGTCAAAAAACCTCAAACCCACCGTTGTCAAGTCAATTCTGATTCATAGTGATGCCATAGGGTTTCCAAGGCTGTAAATCTCTACAGAAGTAGACTGCCACGCCTTTCTCCCACAGAGCCACAGATGGCTTTGAACCACCAACCTTTCAGTTAGCAGTCAAGTGCTTTAACTATTGTGCCCAGTGGTTAACCATTTGCACCACTCTGGAACAATGCTAACAGAAAGGATACCCCTGGCTAACATTTATTGATATGCTCCTTACATGCGTTTTCTAGTTCCTTCTTACAACCTTGTGAGGTCAGGTACTTTTACCATCCTCATCACCAAATGAGGAGACAAGTACCAAGTGGTTAGAAAACTTGCCAAAGACACAGTTAGCCAATGCCACAGCCATTTACCAA
The DNA here is from genome assembly GCF_030014295.1 of Loxodonta africana. NCBI lineage: Eukaryota > Metazoa > Chordata > Mammalia > Proboscidea > Elephantidae > Loxodonta > Loxodonta africana. The sequence goes on along the minus strand of NC_087355.1, from coordinate 82,292,800 downwards.
GTCATTATTTGTTTGTCACTTATGACCGGTAGGCTTAGTGGGGCACGATTTCTTCTTCTCTTTCGTCATCATCATCGTTTCCACTCTACAGGTGAGAAAACGCTGGTGTGACAGGAGCTGGGTCCTAGGCGTGCAGGTGCTGGGTGTCAGGATCGCCCACGGGAGCTGAAGGTGGAGAGGGGTAGAACTTGGTCATCTCAGTTCTGTCATGTGCGTGCAGTGTCCCGGCCACACTGCTCCCGGCCCCTGCGGTGCTGAGGGGTGATGATAGCACAGAGAATGGAGCGGGGAGGGCTTCTTGTGTAAGGCGGGGGCTGTGACTGGGGAGCTTGTGTGGTTGGACCGGGTGCCCTTCAAGGTCGTGTCAACCCTGGTCAAGTCTCTGTGTTTGAACTCAGGATGCTGCTTAGGGTAAAACTTATGAGCGTAAATGTTGGGCTTTGGTAGTCAAGACAACCTTGGCTTTGAATCTCACCTTTGCCAATTTCTTACTGTGTGGCCTTGAACAAATTACTTAACTCTTTCAGACCCTCAGTTTCCACATCTGTGAAATGGGGCTAAGAGTACCGGCCTCAGAGGATTGCCATGAAGACTGAATGGATTCATGCACATGAAATATTTAGCACAGTGCTGGCTGCATGGTCCACACTCCATCCATGGTAGCTATTCCTGTTTTATTGTGATGAAAAAACACATAACGAAACATTCCATCTCAACAATGTCTTCATGCACAGTTCAGTGACATTGATTACATTCTTTAGGCTCATGGTAGCGATTCATAACAATAGTATCTCCCCGAGTAAATCAGCCAGACCTCAGCATTTAACCTTCGAATGCAAAAAATCCACTTCATTATTAGGAATCCAACAAGTTGAGCCCATTCCAGAGAGGAAAACTATAAGAACTCAGCGAAAGCTTTCCCAGCCAAACCAACACACCTGCTTCCTGCCTAAAGCTCCGTTCTGTTCTGATTTCAGCACAGCCGGATTGGCTTCCCCACCTCTGGGCCTTGAGGGAGGCAGGTGCAACAAGACCCTAAAAGAGGCGGGGGAGCTTCCCCATTCAGCTTCCTGCACCCAGAGCATGGCCATGTCGGGTGGTTCCCACACCCAGAATCTCTGTCCCTAACCCCACTCTCTGCACGATGCCTGTCCAACCTCCCACCACTCACACCAGGCTTTTCTATTCTCTCACCCTCTGTAACTGCCCTCGCTCCTTCCTACTTCTGGGTCACCTGTCTCCATTACAAACTGTCTGGCCAGATAGTCTCAGTCTTGATCTCACTGTCCTGATCATCGGGTTCTAGATTGGAGTTCAGATTAAGAAACCCGCACACACCCACTTGTACAGCTAAGAGTTTCCTCTGGGTACAGAGTGGTATACAGAGTGGCCCCGTGTTTGGTGAGACCGGTGTTGCCCCTCCCAACACAGTGGCTTCTCAACGGCAGAAGCCAGGAGCGTACTGTTGCCCCTGCCAACCCAGAGCGCAGGGTTCGGCACAGCGCAGACATTGACTCAGCAAGGCTGGTGTGAAATAAATGGTGTTAGTCCTGGATTTGACCATAGAGTTGAGTGAAGACCTAGGCTATAATTCAGGCTCCAATCTTTACTAGTAATATGACTCTGAGCAAGTTCCTTAATCTTCTCAGCCTCCGTTTAACCAGTTGCCATTGAGTGGACCCCAACTCATGGGGACCCCCGTGTTTCAGCGTAGAACTATGTCCTATAGGGTTTTCAATGGCTGTGATCTTTTGGAAGTAGATCTCCAGGCCTTTCTTCCGAGGCTTTTCTGGTGGATTCAAACTGGCAATCTTTTGTTTAGTACCCAAGCACTTAACCATTTCCTCTAGCTAGGGACTCTAGCCTCAGTTTACTCGTCTGCAAAATGGTAACAATAAGTACACATAGCACAGGACCGTGTAAGGATTAACCGAGCCTTTGAGAACAAGGCGTGTAGTTTAGCAAAGTGCTAGTAAGCACTTGAAAATATCATCTGCTGCTTACTGTTGCTACTGCTGTTTTTACTTTATTATTGTTACTACTAAAGTGCTTCCACATTGTTGTTCGTTGCTGTTGTCCAGTGTTCAACACAACCCTGCAAAGTAGCTGAAGCAGTACAGCCTCCATTTTCGTAACGAGTAAACTAACTCAGAGAAAGGCTGTTTTTCTAAAATGCCACAGCTTGACTTGACCCACTTCCCTGGCTGGCACCTCTAGCTGCAGGCCACACAGGTTAGGAACATGACATGACCCCAGGCCTCTGAGGAAAGACTCCTGTAATTTTAAAAACACGGCAGTATTGTCATCCGAGCCGTGTTCCTAATGACTCAGATGGTCACGTTTTGCTTGGGGGGAAAAAGCTATGATTTACAAGGCTATGACTCTGCTTCTCCGGGAATGATGTGGCATTTTATTTCCTATCCCCTGCCCCACCCCGAGAAGAAACACAGTTGGAAAACACAATCTCCTGTGAGGTTTATTGTATGACATTATGCAGTAGAAAGGCGCTTCAGATGGCACGGGGAGCTGCAGATGGTGGCTGCAGCGATGGGAACCAAGGGGGAACGATTCTTGGATCCAAAACAGGAGAAGAAGCAGAACACAACCATTGCTTCTTTGGCTGGAATTTGTCCTAATCTTCTGTGCTCCAACTAGAGTTAGTAGAAATGATTCCTGCCTCCAAGTCTCCTGGTTTAAGCCCTGCTTAATGCCTGGATGGAAACCCTGGTGGTGTAGTGGTTAAGAAGTACGGCTGCTAACGAGAAGGTTGGCAGTTCAAATCCACCAGGTGCTCCTTGGAAGCTGTATGGGGCAGTTCTACCCTGTCCTCTAGGGTCACTATGAGTCAGAATTGACTGGACGGCAATGGGTTTTGTTTTGTTTTGGTTTAGAGCCTGGGTTGGCACCTCATAGCCATCCATTGAATAAATAGAGTGAAGGAGATGGGATGGGTCAGCACAGGATGAGAGCAGGTCAGCATGGTGGTGGAACAAGCCCAGAGTCGGAAGACTTAGGCCACACTCCAAACACACTGCTCCCCAACCATGTGACACTGATGGAGCCCGCCTCTCTGGGCTTCAGCTTCCCCTTTTGTGATCTTGGGAAGTCACCTGAGCTTTTCTGTGTCTCTCATAAAATGGAGATAATATCTAATTTGTCTTCCGTGTATGGCTCATGTGTATGTACACACTCCACAAATTTGTATTAAATGTAGGGTTACTGTATGACCTCACCATTCTGCTTCTAGGCCTATACCCAAGAGAAATAAAAACATATGTCCACACAAAAACTCATATGCGGATGTTCGTAGCCGCACTATTCACAGTAGCCAAAAGTGGAAACAACCTCAATGTCCATCAGCTGACGAATGGATGAACAGAATGTGGTGTGGCCATACAATGGAATATTATTCAGCCATAAAAGGGAATAAAGTACTGAAACAAGCTACCAGGTGGATGCACCTGGAAAACATTACGCTGAGTGAAAGAAGCAATAGGCCACATGTTGTGTAATTCCAGCCGAATGAAATGTTCAGAACGGGGAAATCTATCAAAACAGAGTAGATTAGTGCTTACATAGGCCTAGAGGGGATGCAGCGGGGGGAAGCTATAGCTAAAGGATACAGATTTCTTTCTGAGGGGGTGAAAATGTTCTAAAACTGAATGTGGTGCTGTTGTTTTGTGTCCTCAAGTCGATTCCGATTCATAGTGACCCTATAGGACAGAGTAGTACCGCCCCATAGGGTTTCCCTAGGCTGTAACCTTTATGGGAGTAGATCACCAGGAGCCCCTGGTGAACTTGAACCACAGACTTTTTGGTTAGCAGCTGAGTGCTTAACCATTGCGCCACCAGGGCTTCCTGAATGCGATGTAGGTTTTACATATCTGTGAATAGGCCAAAAACCAATGAATGTGTATAAAACCAAAACCAAACCCGTTGTCATCAAGTCAGTTCTGAGCCATAGTGACCGTATAGGACAGAGTAGAACAGCTGCATGAGGTTTCCAAGAAGTGGCTGGTGGATTTGAACTGCCTGCCTTTATGGTTAGCAGCCATAGCTCTTAACCACTGTGTCAGCAGGGTTTCCATGCAACACAAACAGGTGCTTGTATAAAACATATTTGACCTGCGCGAAGTCCCCGACTTACAACGGGGTTCCGTTCCAAACACTCCATCGTAAATCAGTTCTGCCGTGAGTTGAATACTTCTTTATTATTTTTACCTTTTATTATCAGTATCTTTATAAATCGACCTTTGAACACCTGTGAGTGAACATCTGAGAATGATAACATCAGCTACAACACTGTATGTGGGACATACTGCTGACGATAAGATGTACAAAAAGCAAAACAGACAGTTGTAAGTGCGGTTCCTCATAACTCTTACATTTTGTGAATTGGGGACTAACTGTATAAATAATTGGGTGAGTGGACATATAGGTGAATGCACTTTAATTACCTTGAATGGTCTTTACAAGGCAGTAGATAAACCGAATATCAAAACGGACACAAACTTTCCTCCTCCTTCCTTCCAGCAGGTGCCGTCTTCAGACTCCACTTTTCTGAACCGATAATGCCAGTAAGAAGTAATTAGCATCCCCAAGGGCTGTGACAAGCTGATGCTTCAAGCCTTCTGGCCAAGATACTTGCATCTGAGGACCGAGATGGACGATTTCTCAGGCTACTGAGGTAAATGTCAAGTAACCTTTCTGCACACAAATGGGAAGAAACGTGGGATATGTTATCTTTTCTGGTGTTAAAACAAAAATCGTATTAATCCAACAATAAAAAAAAATCGAAGTTTGTTGAATATACAATTTGCAAATTAGGGTAACATTTTGACTAGAGTATCAAAAATGTTTCAAAGATGAGAAGGACTTCCAAAATTCTTAGACCCAATCTTATCAACATTGCCATGGAAAAAGGAGTTGGAACAGAACTGATAAACTTGCGGTCAGGAAGGATCTTCATACCACATTGCCTTGAAGAACAATTACAGTAATTACCGATTTATCCTAAACATAGCTCCCAGTCTGACCTTTGGAGTCTGACTGAATTCTTCAAACAGCACAACGCCCAAAGCAAAACGGTCCTGTTAGTTTATCTAGATCATTGTTTCACTCCAAAGTGGCTTTTAGGAACCAGTTTTTTCAAGGCTCAGGGTTCAAAAGGACACCTCAGGGCAGTGGGCTGTGTGGGTTACGGCAACTCCCATGAAAGCCAGTAATCTGACGTCCAGGAGAATTAAAACGAGTCTGTCACTGGTTTCTTCCATGGATTATGTTGGGGGCAGAGGGGAGATGTTCCCTTGTTTCTTGGTCTCTTTATAACATGCCCTGCTCTGCCAGAGATTTTCTACAGAGGGAATGCCTGTGGAAGGGGACTATCTTTTTCTTAAAGGGAAGCCTCTTGGGATCTCATGAAAACTGTTAAGTCAAAAAACAGGTTGAGAAAAGCCCTTCTATGACAAGTGCCTGTCATCTCAAAGAAGGCCTAGAATGACACTCTGGGGTTCCCCAGGTAAGGGTCCGCAAACTCTGGCCCAAGGGCCAAATCTGGCCTGGCCTGTTTTTGTACTTAAAATTTTATTGGGACACAGCCACAGATATTCATAGAGACTGGAGGTTTTGGCTTCAGCATATTTTGGGGGGAATACAGTTCAGTCTATACACTGGGGTTTAATTGTAGCTATAAAAAAAAAATTTTTTTTATAGTAGAAGAAGGAAGATAGTTGTGTGTGTGTGCATGTAGGTAACTATAATCTTATATGATTGTCAGTAAGGATAGATAGATAGATAGATCGATTGATCAGTTGCCATGGAGTTGATTCGTGTATAAATGTGTATGTATTTGTAGTTGTTGTTAGCTCCTGTTAGGTCTGCCCCTGATTCGTGACAACTCCACGCACAAAGGTATCGGACTGTTGTGAACTGTGCGCCATAGAGTTTGCACTGGCTGATTTTTCAGAGGAGCCCTGGTGGCGCAGTGGTTAAGAGCTTGGCTACAAACCCAAAGGTCGGCACTTTGAACCCATCAGCCGATCCTTGGAAACCCTATGGGGCAGTTCTACTCTGTCCTGTAGGGTCGTTACAGGTTTGTTTGTTTTTTTTTCTGGAAGTAAAAAGGCTTTTCTTTCCAGTCTGCCTCAGTTTGTAAGCATCACAATAACACACAAGCCTCCGCTGACAGATGGGTGGTGGCTGCACTTGATGTGCACTTGCCAGGACTTGAACCCAGGTTTCCCTCATGGAAGGCAAGGATTCTACCACTGGACCACCAGTGCCTGACCTTTCTTTGGGCCACTCCTGTAGGAACTGAGCCACTTGGGTCTTGAGATTTATTAGTTTTGTGTATATGAATAGATAGATGAGATAGAGAGATGAGCTTGAGCCCTTCTGGGGCCTCAGTATGGGGCCTCCTGTAGAAGGAAAGATGCAATGGCCATGGTGTTCCCTAGGAGCTGAAGATATGAACAAAGGAGATAAGAAACAGAAAGGAAGACAGTGAGGATGAGTGGAGACAAAAGACATAGAGAAGGGGTTAGGGGTTTAATCTTTCAAGGAACATGTTGAACAAAATAATGGTGATTGGGAATTCATCCCATCTCAGAACAGAGCTAAGCATGGCCAGTTTATACGATAGACAAGTGCGGAGAGCCTTGGACCTGGCCGTAGACCCCCGTCATGGCACCATCTTGGATAGAACAGGATTGGGAGCATAACAGGAGGTTCCATTTGGCCAATAAGCCAATGTACAGTGGAGAGCACTAGGGCTGCTCACAGCCAAGACCCTCAGTTGTTATGGAGGAGCCTCACGAAGTCACATATTCACTGTGTTGGTCAAGGAGGGTTTCTCAGAGAAGGTAATGATGGAACCAAATCTGACAGAATAGACAGTGAGGATGAAGGAGAGCAGAGCTGCTGGTCACAGGCCAGACAAGTGGGGCTCCAGCTACAGGCCCCCTTTTATCTCTGCATTCCTTCTTGCTTGAAGAATCATGCACAGGAACGCATTTCCTCCCAGAAAAGAAGCGTTGTCAGCTGGCCCAGAGACAGGCTGGAGGCCAGGGAATTCAGATTAGATTACTGGCCATCCTGGCAGCTAGCAGATACTAACATGGGCAGTGTGGAGAGCTGGTGGAATGTCCCTTGCTGATGACCTTTAAGATGAGAGCAACAGTTGCAGGAAATGGGGTTACTCCCGGGGAGAGAGGAGCCTTGGGGGAGCAGTCTTTGCATATCTGAAAAGCTGCCAACAGGGACGGGGGAGGATGAATTTGTCCAGGGCAATTTGTAGGGAAGGAATTCAAGAGGGCTGAGTGAAAGGCAAGGAGCAAACTTTCAGCTCAGGCTCCATTTTTCCTTCCTTGCTTTCTTCTCATTCATCCATTCAGCAAACATCCACCAGTGTCTCCTAGGTCGCTGGCACTGTGCTGAGCACTGGAAAGGACCAGAAAGTAGGACAGAGCTTGTCTTCGAGATGCTAATAATCTATGGGAGAAGCAGGGTGGTTCTGGGCTCAGCGGAGCGAGGAGACTATGTAATCTGGGGAACTCCTTTAAGAAAACATACTATGCTATGAATTTAAAGTAAAATACAAGCCCTGGGCACTTGTAGTGTTGCTGAGGGGCCCAGGAACTCAAGCTTCATCAACTTGGGGTCTGTCCTCTTGGATTTGTGAGCCAAGATGCGGGTTAGCCAGCTTTCTTTCCCAGGGTACCTGGAGACCGCTGGGACTGGTTAGCACAAGGAAAACACTTGGCAGAGAGTCGGCAATGCGAATTCTGGTGTACACGTTGTTTTTCTTGCTGTCAGCTGCCGTTGAGTCAGCTCCCAACTCACAGTGACCCTGTATACAACAGAACCAAATGTTGCCCAGTCCTGTGTCATCCCCGCGACCGGTTGCGGATCAGACCATTTGGATCCATAGGGTTTTCATTGGCTGATTTTCAGAAATAGATCACCAGACATTTCTTCCTAGTCTGTTTTAGTCTGGAAGCTCCACTGAAACCTGTTCAGCATCGTTGCAACACGCAAGCCTCCGCTGACAGATGGGTGGTGGCTGCTCATGAGGTACGCTGGCCAAGAAATAAACCTGGGTCTCGTGCATGGAAGGCAAAAGTTCTACCACCGAACCACCACCGCCCCCCGGGTGTTACATTTTCTTTTTTTTTTCCATTGCTGTCAAGTCGATTCTGACTCGTATCGACCTTATAGGACAAGAGTAGAACTGCCCCATAGGATTTCGAAGGAATGCCTGGTGGATTTGAACTGCCGACATTTTGGTTTACAGCTAAGCTCTTAACTACTGTGCCACCCTCTGAGTCCTGTTCTTAAGCCAATGAGACAGAGCTAAAGACCTTTGCACATCTTAGCACTGTGGGAATTTTCAAAGGCACCGTCCTAACAAATCTAAAGGCTGACCTAGTGATCCCACATCCAGCACTGCATTCTAAGGAAATGGTTAGAAATCTGGAACTCGTCACCGCTGGCAGAATATTTGCATGCACTTACCCAGAGCTTACTGTGAGCCAGCTATTCCTCTCAACAGCCCCCTACACACTGACAAATTTAACCCCACAGCACCCCGTGAGCTAGCTGCCGTCCTTCTCCCTGTTTTACCAATGAGGGAACTGATCACAGAGAGGTCGAGTAATTTACCCACAGTCACACAGCTAAGCACAGTGGAGGAGCTGGGTTTGAAAGCACAGCCTGTCACCACAGTCCAGTCCGCTTGCTATACTGCCACTCCTTGATCCTTGCTGCCTGATTTTTTTAAAGCAATATATTGGAAACGCCCTGAATGGGCAAGACTAGGAGAATAGTTAAGTATAATATCCACAGATTGGGATGATATGGGTTTGATCTATACAAAGAGTTCTTACCAGAACTGTGAAATAGTTTGGTCATTATCTTTGGTGCAAAGGTGGAATCCTTATATAGATACCAGCCTGGAAGGATGTGACTACATGTTAGCAGCACTGCTATTTCCTCTCAGCCTTTTGTATCATCTGCTCAACAGTTGTAACAGGCTCATTCATTCACTCGTTCACTCAACAAGTTTTACTGAGTACCTACTATGTGCTGGCAGACCTTAGCTGGTATGAACGGTTAATGCACTTGACTGCGAATCAAAACGTTGGAAGTTTGAGTCCACCCAGAGGTGCTTTGGAAGAAAAGTCTGGCGATCAGTTTCCAAAAAATCAGCCATTGGAAACCCTATGGTACACAGTTCTGCTCCGACACGCATGGGGAGAGGTGACTTGATTGCAACTGGTGAGGTAAGGTGATGACGTGCTGAGACTGGGGATGCTGCGGTAGAAAACACAGCCGTGGTGTCTTCTCCTCCCACGCAGCTCCCAGGACAGCCTCTGTCTCACCTCTCTGCCTGTACTTGCTCCCTCCATATGGCACTGGGTGTATCGGCCCCCACAGGCTCCCCAGTGCCTTCGGACCCAGACCCTGCCTGCACTTGTTGTCCCCTTTGTAAACCGAGGTCTCACAGTTGTCTGCAGGAGGCTTTGCTGTCGTAACTCAAATATTACCATCTTTTAGAAAGGTCAGCCTCCTGACAGCTGAAACCGGGGCAGCCAGCAGCCACAAGCGCCCTCCCTGGATGCTCAGTGTTCTAATCCTGGTTGACACCGGGCTGGAGGCGAGGAAGCAAGGGCTCTGGAATCCTAAGGAGGGAGCGGAGCTGGTACTGCTTCTTGCCAGCTGTGTGACCTGCAACCTGCTGAGCCCCATTGTCTTTGTAAAACGGGGCCAACTCTGCCCACCAGGGAAGGTGGACTCCACCTGGATTTGCAAGCTGTAGAGGGTTCTAGTGAATGGGCCCTGGAGTGAGACAAGCCAAGTACGCACCTCACACTCACAACACTCCAGCTCTGGGAGCTGGGCAGGCATTTCACTTCTCTGAGACTCAGTTTCCCCATCTGTGGAGAAGGAGATGATAATAGAATTCACCTGCTAGGGCTTTTGTGGGAGTCCCTGAATGGTGCAAATGGTTAAGTGCATGGCAGCTAACCTAAACGTAGGCGGTTTGAAACCACCCAGGGGTGCCTCAGAAGAAAGGCCTGGCGATCTGCAGCCTTGAAAACCCTATGGGGTGCAATTCTACTCTGCACACATGGGTTCGGAATCAACTTGAAGGCAACTAACAACAACAAAAGGGCTTTGGTACGGGTGAAATGAAATGATGAATGCATAGCACCTAATACCCATAGTAAGCGCGGAATACAGCTTCTTATTATTGTCTGTAGCTGAGCCACACTGATGGTGGGACGTGTGAGGATAAGACCCAAGACTTTCTTCCCTGTCAGTTTGGGGAGGATGTCTGGCTGGAGCAAAGACATTCTTCTAGAAAGAAGGGACATTCCAGTGGTAACCATTCTGGCCCATCCGAAAGTCCTTGAAGAAGACAAGAGGGTAGCCACCAGATGTTTGGAAATTTCCTACATGCTTATATAGAAGCCAAACCCACAGCTTTAGTCCTTTTCAAAAGACTAATTTTCATTCTGGTCATGCCCGACTGATAAGCATGGGGACATTTACAGATAAGCTGAGGTCATGGTGTACATCTAATTGTGTCCTTCCTCTTTTGTGTCCCTTATGGCCCTGGGACAGAGTCCAAATTCCATAGCAGGATGGGCAAGGCTCACCATGACCAGCCCCATCAACATCCCAGCCTGATCTCTGCTCTACCTGCCCCTTTCCGCTTTCCTCCACCCTCCACCTGCTAATCAATTTTAAGAGTGTGGACTCTGAAGACAAATCATAGCTCTGCTATTTACTGTGTCATCTTTGGCAAGCCATTTAACCTCTGTGTCTCAGTTTCCTCATCTGCAAAATGGACATAACTAGCTACCCCATTGCCATCGAGTCAATGCTGACTCATAGTGACCCTATAGGACAAAGCAGAACTGCCCCATAGGGTTTCCAAAGAGTGCCTAGTGGATTCGAACTGCCGATCTCTTGGTTAGCAGCTGTAGTTCTTAACCACTACGCCACCAGGTGTAACAATATAACAATAGCACCATCCTCATAGAGCTGTCGCGAGGATGTGTGTCAGCGTAGAACTGTACTCCAGAGGGTTTTCAGTGGCTGACTTTTTGTAAGTAATCACCAGGCCTTTCTTCCAAGGCACCATTGGGTGGACTCAAGCCGCCAGCCTTTCAGGTAGCGGTCAGTGCATCAACTATTTACACCACCCAAGGACTCTCAGCATATAATAGGTACTCAATAAAATCTGTTGAATAAGTTAATACAGTTGATCCTAATTATTTGTGGAGTCCATATTTGCAAATTCGCCTACTTGCTAAAATTTATATGTAACCCCCAAATCAGCACTTGCCACGCTTTTGCAGTCATTTGCAAAGTGGAGAAAAATTTGAGTTGTCCTACACACATGTTCCTAGCCTAGGTCTCAATATTCGAGTATACTTTTTCTGGTCTATTTAGTGCCACATTTCTGGTTTTTGCACTTTTTGTCGGTGATTTCGCTGTTGAAAATGGCCGCCAAGCCTAGAATAGCGGTGCTGTCTGGCGTTCCTGAGTGCAGGAAGACTGGGATGTGCCTTATGGAGAAAACGGGTGTGGCAGATAAACTGTTCATACACAAGTTACAGTGCTGTTGACGTGAGTTCGATACTACTGAATCAGCTACTGTAAACTGAAAAAAAAAAAAAATTTTTTTTTTTTTCTTTCTGAAGCACTCATAAAAGAAGGGTATGTGTTGGTCAGCTGATAGAAATGTGACCAGAGTCGCAAACACCTAACCCTGTGTTTTCCCTAGGAGCAGTGCTTCTGTAGTCTGCTGGTTCAGTGTCTGCCCCGACTTTCTAACTACGGCAGATAACAAGAATCTGCCATATGTAAAAGTGCTCAGAAACCCTGCTGTGCACTTATCAATCCCTGATAAAAACTTATCAATCCCTGATAGCTAACATTATATACAGGATACCTGGATACAGATGTGGCTGTGGATATAGAAGGAATCCCTGGGTGGTGCAGTTAACACACTCGGCTGCCAACTGAAAGGTTAGAGGTTTGAGTCCACCCAGAGGTGCTTTGGAAGAAAGGTCTGGAGATCTGCTTCTGAAAAATCAGCCCTCGAAAACCCTAGGGAGCATAGCTGTCCTCTGACGCAGGTGGGGTTGCCATGAGTCAGAGTTTGACTCGAGCAACTGATTTTTATAGACAGAGATGTAGATATAAAGATAGAAATAGACGTGTATCCTATGTTCTTACCACCCCAAATGACATTCACTCCAAAGGAAGTGTCATATCATGTCTCCTGGACTTTGTCTGTGTGGTTTGCATTTGCTGTTCCTTCCACATGGAATTCCCTTTACCTCTTAGCTTCCTGGTGGATCAACCCAGGTCAAGCATCATCTCTTCTGGGAAGCCTCCTCCTGCCCCGCGCCCCATCCTCAGCCCCAAAACACCGCATGCCTGTGTCTCTGTTTCATTCCACTGACCACATCATTGGGACAGGAATGGCCTGTGTGTGTCCATTTCCCCGTTACGCTGGGAACTCCTTGAACAACACAAGTGTTCGATTCATTCTTCTTGGGGATTTATTGAGCACCTGTGCCTGGTACATCCTTCCATCTCCCAGACGAGAGGGAATATCCAAAGGCAGCCAGAGTCTATCCACTTGGCTCAGCCACACAGAGCCATTCAGCTAGCTGGTTGGATAAATACTGTGGACAGCTAGCCGGCCTCTCTGCTGGACACGGACCTAGGGTCCCTTCGGGATTATCTCTCTCTTCCTCAGCCCCTCAGTCATCAGCCAGCCTTCCACCCTTCTCAGGCCTCTGCCTCCAGCTTGTGGAGAACGGAACTGGGAGAATCCCATTTCTGGAGGCTCAGGGTCCTTTGCTTGGGACTTTTGGCTGCCTTCTGTGTGATGCACACAGCTCAGCCTATGTGCTTTTCAGAGTGCCTGCTCTTTATGGATCTGCAAAGCAAACCAAAAAACCAGCTGCCATCCGGTCAATTCTGACTCATAGCTACCCAGTAGGACAGAGTAGAACTGTCCCATAAGGTTTCCAAGGCTGTAATCTTTACGGAAGCAGACTGCCACATCTTTCTCCTGCGGAGGCTGGTGGGTTCCAACCACCGACTGTTCAGTTACCAGCCAAGCGCTTTAACCACTGCGTCACCAGGGCTCCTTTTAAAGATCTACATGCCTCAAAAAAGTCAGTTAAACAAAACACACTTGCCAAAATAGCTCACAGCACTTTCCGACTTGGAAGGCACAGAAAGGAGAAAGAGGGGTGGGAGGGAGCCCAAGCTAGCCTGCCTGGGATCCATTTGGCAAGCATTGATCCTGTGTGCTACCGCCCAGGGTCCGTGGGTTGAATAGACAGGTCACCATGTTGTACAGCGGTCGTCACGTAAACACTTTCTCACAGGCACTAAAAATATTCTCCATGCTGGAGCATGGGCTGTCAGAAAAAGAGAAGCGAGGGAAGCTGTGGGTGGTGGGTAAGCTTGTTTACTTATTGCTTAAATAGAATGGAATCGGTTTCTGGCACTGGGAAACCACAGTAGACGGGCAGTCATTTCACTGGGACTCCTGAGCGCAGGGACCATGTTCTTCCCCACTGAATCCCCAGTGCTTGGGCCAAGTGGGGCCACTCAGGGAGTCTTCTGGAATTGTACCCCACAATCATCACACCACATGGCTGTGTGATATATAGCCCATCAAGTGGCAGTACCATATACGTAGCCATCCCTGTTGCTGCTTATTTGTCTATAATATATATCAATGTGTATAATCATCATTACAGTAAAACCTGTGGAAGCCAGAACCTGTGGAAGGTGGAAGCCTGTCAGAGAAGGAAAACTCAAATATTTCTCACCAATAGAGAGCATTAGAAAAGTGTTAAAGATTTTTGGAGACCCAGAAAAACGTTGGGGACTCAGAAAAACAAGGCAATCCTGTTGAGTTCTGGTTCTCATAGGTTTCATTGCTATAAACAACACTGCATTGGACATGTTCATGCTTTGAGCATTTTCCTTCCTTTGAACTGCGTCCTTGAGACAGAGAGAGAGAGACACCTGAAAGACATCTGAGGGTTCTTGCCAGCTGTTATCAGTTGGGAGTTTGTTGTGGAACAACGGGAGGCAGGTGGGTTGAGGGAAGAGAGTTGGAAGATGACCCCTGCAGGGTCTGGGAGAGGCTGCAGCTGTTGGATCACGTGACGGGCCAGTGGCTCTGCTTTCAGCTGGTCCCAGTGTCCAGGTCAGGGAGGAATGAGGGGTGACGCTGCTGAGCTGGACGGGTGGATACACCCATGAAGAGGCAGGAAGTTCCCACAGAGGAACTGGGTCCTGAGATGAGAAAGCCTGGTCACATTCCTCCCATTTCTTGGGAGCTGGGGCATTGAAATGGGGACAGAAGGAGCTGTCACAAATATATGCAGGCTGTACCAGAGCCCGGGGCTCTATCAAGTCCATTTGTCAAACTGGTAATTCAGCGGAAAAGAAACGCCTCTAGCGCAAACGAGGCTCGTGAGATTCTGGGTGTCTGCATCTTCTAGAGACCATTTGCCTTGGCACCCAGGGCCCCACAGAAGTCAGAAATTTTATAGGACTCCAGGATTTGAAAGAACTGCAAGTCTGCACAGAATTCCGAGTGCTATTGGGCTGTGATGGGAATACCAAAAAAAAAAAAAAACCCCATTGCTGTTGAGCCGATTCTGACTCACAGCGACCTTATAGGACAGAGTAGAACTGCCTCATAGGGTTTCCAAGGAGTGGCTGGTGGATTTGAACTGCTGACCTTTTGGTTAGTAGCTGAACACTTAACCACTGGTGCCACCAGGTCTCCGTGGTGGGAATAAAATAATAAGTGATAAAAACCCAGTGCTGTGGAGTCGATTCCGACTCATTGTGACCCTATAAGACAGAGTAGAACTGCCCCACAGAGTTTCCAAGGAGTGCCTGGCGGATTTGAACTGCCAACCTTTTGGTTAGCAGCCATAGCACTTAACCACTACGCCACCAGGGTTTCCTATAAGTGATTAAAAAAAAATTATCATAAAAAACATGGAAATCCAGAGGTCTCCAGAATTCCAGCATTCAGTGGGAATTCAGGACTGTGAGTAATTTCACAGCAGAAAGAAAAATAATCAAGAAAGACACATTAATTTCCTGGCAGCTCCTTCAGCTCAGACCCAGCACTGGCATCTCTCCGAGGAAACCAAACCATTGCCAGTGAGTCTGCTCCGACGCACGGTGACCCCGCTCAGACGCGCGGCGACCCCGCTCCAGCGCGCGGCGACCCCGCTCCAGCGCGCCGTGACCCCGCTCCGACGCACGGCGACCCCGTGTGTGTCAGAGTAAAGCTGTGCTCCACAGGGTTTTCAGTGCTGAGTTTTTTGGAATTAGGTCACCAGAATTTTCTTATGAGGTGCTTCTGGGTGGACTTGAACTTCCAACCTTTCCGTTAGCAGCTGAGCTTTTTAACAATTTTCCCCATCCAGAGACTCCAGCACAGGGCACCATCCAAAACCAAACCCACTACCGTCAAGTTGATTCCAACTCATAGTGACCCCATAGGGTTTCCAAGGCTGTAAATCTCTATGGAACCAGACTGCCACATGTTTCTCCCATGGAGACCCTGGTGGTTTCGAACAGCCGACCTTCGGATTAGTAGTCAATTGCTTTAACCACTGCTCCACCAGAGCTCTTTGCACAGTGCCACAGGGCCTTGCAAATACCTATCCTGGAAGTCCCTCATTTACTGAGCTGTCTGCCCTGGACCTCCATCGGTTACTTAGTCGTTTGAATGAATGAAGATGGGAATGAGTGAGTGGGTGAATGAACCCGGAGGGATGCAGCAGAAAGTATCCGATTAAAGCTGTGCTTCTCAACCGCACGTGCACTCTGGAGAGGGACGTGTTGGCTGACATCGTACCTCGGAGAGAGTTCTGGCATCTTCTAGGCAGGGACCCAGGGATACAACGTATCTTGCAAGATGGGTCAGTCCTGTGCTGGGCAGGAAGACTTATCCTGTCCAAACTGCCGAGGGACATTTGGGGTTGAGGGTTAGCCCGACACAGTGTTGCACAGCGATTCTCAAACGTTTTGATCTCAGGACCCCTTTACCCTCTTAAGTATCACTTAGGGCCCTGAATAGCTTTTGCTTACATGCCTTGTGCATACTGGCATTTATTATATAAGAAGGAGCCCTGGGGTGCAGTGGTTAAGCTCTCAGCTGCTAACCCAAAGGTTGGTGGTTTGAACCCACCCAGTACCTCAGTTACAGAAACACCTGGTGATCCGCTGCTGTAAAGATTACAGAGTAGAAAACCCTATGGGGCAGTTCTACCCTGTCACATGGGGTCGCCATGAGTTGGCATCGATTCGACGCATGCAACAACACCAACAACAAATTATAGAAGAACTTAAAACTGGTATTCTCACATGTTTTGATATTTTATCAGGAGGAATCAGTCCCTGGAGTAGGGCATCATGCTTGGTTAAATAGAGGGTCAGCGAAAAAGAGGAAGACTGTCAACGAGGTGGATTGACACAGTGGCTGCAACCATGGGCTCAAGCATGACAATGACTGTGAGGATGACGCAGGACCGGGCAGTGTTTTGTTCTGTTGTACGTGCGTCGCTATGAGTCGGGACCGACTCAATGGCATCTGACAACAACAACAGTATTAACATCCTCTGATTATATAGCAATCGTAAATGAACTACATGTTGACCTGAATAACATTTTGGGGCAAAAATAACTGTTTCCCAAAACAACAGAAGATTAGCCAGAAGGGCAGCGTTATATACAGCTCCACACCGCTCTTTAATGTCTGCCCAAAAGCCAAACCCCTGGGTTCTCATATCTGCGTCTGCATCCAATCTGGTGTGAAGCCACCTGTCATTTGCCTTTGGGGACCTCCATTGCACCCTTCCAAGAGAATGACAGTGACAAAAGCAAAGAACGTCTTAGTATTATTATGAAGGGCCTCAATGACCCCGGTGTGCCCCTGGAACCTAATTTAGGAACCACAGGTACAGTGGTTCAGGATCTGGCTTTTGAAACCAGTCTGCCTGGGGTCACGTCCTGCTTCTACCCACAGCCAGTTGAGTAGCCTTAGGCAAGCTATGAACTTCTCCGTGCCTCCCTCCTGTCCTCTGTAAAACTGGTATTAGTTACCTGCCTTGAACCATTCTTATGAGGCTTGAATGAGTGGACGTGTGGGAAGCTGTCAGAACAGTGTTGTGCTATTGTGATGGATAGTTGTGTGTGTCCATGTGGCTAGTTGTTTGGTCAATCACTAGTCTGGTTTCTGTTATGAAGTGGTTACCTGTGATTCAATCAGAGGCCTTGTGGTAAGTGTTTGGCTGCTAACCAAAAGGTCGGCAGTTTGAATCCACCAGCTGCTCCCTAAAAACCCTATGGGGCAGTTCTGCCCTGTTCTGTAGGGTCGCTATAGACTCAGTGGCAGTGGATTTGGTTTTGGGTTCGGTAAAGAAAGCAGATGACTCTCCATAATGTGGATGGGGCTCATTTGAAGGCCTTTCGAACCAAAAGGGAGTTTCCCTAGGGTGTACTCTGCCTCTAGACAATAAACAGACATTTTGCTAGAATTCCTCCACTCTTTTCTTCTTGTTCCTGACCTGTGCATTTTAAACTTGGCAGCTCCCACAATCACATCAGCCAATCTATTAAACTAAATCTCCCCCATCTCCATACACACACACACACACACACACATGCATGTGTATGTACGTTCTGTTTCTCCAGAGAACCCTAACACCAAACCCGTTGCAGTCAAGTCCATTCCAACTCATAGTGACCCGAAGGGACAGAGTAGAACTAACTGCCTCATAGGGTTTCCAGGGAGCTGCTGGTAGATTTGAACTGCTGACCTTTTGGTTAGCAGCCGAGCTCTTAACCACTGCGCCACCAGAGCCTCATGTATATACTGAAGCCAAGAAAGAATTTGTTAGTTGCTAGCAAAATAGTTACCCATTTGACATTATTTCTAAGAATCCAAAGGTGTAAGAGCCGTCACTTAAGGCAGAGACCAAGGGCACAGGAGCCTGAGAGAGAGTTTCCATTCTGTCCAGGGGTCCCTTGCCCAGATGAGTGGTGAGCTGTGCAGGCCCCAGGGGGCCCTCAGAACCTCTGTTCCAACCTCTTGGTTTCCCTCGAGCCTCCATCTAGGGCTTGATGATGACCCCTGACTGCATCTCCTCATTTCCTCTTCCTTCATTTGCTGGTGAAGTGGAACATCTGGCTGCTGGGTGACAGAAATCAAAGATGGTCATGGCAGTGTCTGGGCCTACAACCCCCAGGCTGCTGGTGAAGGTCTTGCTGGTGCTTTGTCAGGGGTCTCATCTCACACGAGAGTGTGTTCCTGAAATGCCTTTTGTCTGGAAGCTCTCTCCGTGAGCTTTACAGAAACGACAAAGCACACGCGGTCCCTCAGCCATTGTAAGTCCACGTGGGCTCCACAAGGCTTGGCCATGCTTACCTAACCAAAGCAGTGGAGCATGTTAAGGAGTTCAGGATGTGGATGGCTCTTAAACGTGTTTTCTTCCTTCTCTTCTGACTGTTCTCCATATGACGCTCACTGTCAGACATCCTGAATTGGTCCAGATTCATCCTGTCACTCCCCACCCTAGCTTACTCATCGGCTCAGTAAGTGATGCAATGAACACGTATCTGCTGAGTGCACACTAGAGCCAGGCATGCTGCAGGCAGCTGGGGATGCTTCCCTGAGCTCACAACCAGGAATATTTTCCTTCCCTCATGAAACTTACATTCTAGTGGGGAAGACTTCTGGTCAACACCCAAGTTAACACGTAAGAGATTCCAACATGTGTGGGAAGATGACTGTTGCTGTATGCCGTCGACTGGATTCCAACTCATGGTGACCACACAGGACAGAGAAGAACTGGCCCATAGGGTTGCCAAGGCTGTGATCTTTATGGGAGCAGACCGCCACACCTTTCTCCTGAGGAGTGGCTGATGGGTTTGAACTGCTGACCTTTCAGTTAGCAGCCAAGCGTTTAACCACTGTGCCACCAGGGCTCTTTGGAAGATGACTAGTGCTATGGGGGGGGGGATTTGGGAGCGTTGACAGTGAAAGGTGGTGGGGTTGACTGCACTACGAAGACGACAGGTGAGCAGAGACTTGAAGCAGGTGAGAGCACCATCCACGTAGGTATCTGGGGAGAACACACCAAGCAGAGGGGCAGCCCTTGCCAAGCGCTAAAGTGGGAGGGGTGTGCCTGGTGAATCCAAGCATCCTCTAATGATGCTCGGGGGTCCCACAGCAAAGAGTGAGGGGCCAGGAGCAGGTGAGTCAAGGTGGGGGGGCAGGTCACATGCACCTCATCGACCTTGGAATGACATGCAGCTCTCAAGGTGACACAGTGCTTCTCACCGGTCTTCAGTGACCCTGTTGCTGGGGAACCACTCCCCACACCGTCACTGGGCTTGGAGCTCCTTCTCTGTGCTCCCACGATAGCCCCTGTTGACCTCCAGCCCGGCACCCCCAGCTTCACCAGAAAAACACACCCATTACCATCGAGTCGATTCCGACTCATAGTGCCCCTATAGGACAGAGCAGATCTGTCCCGTAGGGTTTCCAAGGAGAGCCTGGTAGATTGGAAATGCTGACTTTTTGGTTAGCAGCCTTAGCTCTTAACCACTATGTCACCAGGGTTTCTACCCCCAACTTAAAAAAAAAAAAAAAATTCTCCAACTTAGAGGGTAATTATTCCATCTGCCAGTCTGTCACCCCACAAGGCTGCAGAGGCAGTGGCTGGGCCTTCTGTGTTTTCCCCTGCGCAATGAGACACCAGCTGGTCCTGCGTTTCATGACTCCATGCCTTCGTTCATTCAGTGCCCTGGACAGGAGCCATCCCCAGCCTCTACACCCCCAGTGCTGCCTGCAAGTCCTTCCTGGCCACAAAGGCCCTTCTCAGAGGCCATCTCTGCTCTAGAACTCTTTTCATCCTGCCCGAAATGGACTGGTCACTCTTCTTCTCTCTCTCCTCGTCAAAACCCCACTCACATACCCCACGTGCCTCTCCAAAGGCATCCGGCACAGTCTGCCTGGCATTTGTCTGACAGATTCCTTCACTAACCAGTTTGGGTTTTTTTTAAAGCTTTTAATGAGAGCTGAATGAGTTACTGTCATCTGAATTTTTTCAGATAATAATCTGAAGCTCAGAGAGGTTAAGAACTTGTGCAAGGCCACCCAGCTAGGAAGTGGCAGAGCCAGGCACAAACCCAGGCAGTCCTGGAGATGGAGCTCGCAGCCAGCAGGCAATACTACCACTTCCAGCCGACACCCCCATCTTGCAGGTGTGGGCACGCTGCCACTTCTTCCAGTTCTCACAACAGGCAGCCTTGACTTGGGAAAGTCGGCCTGGGCTCTGGCAGACTCGGCAGCAGCTCTATCCAACCCAGGGGTCTCCTGGATACTGGAGACCCTCACCCCTGCAGTTCACCTTCCTATTGCTCATTCACCAGTCAGATCCTGGGGTCTGGGCTCCTACAGATTGTTCCAGATGAAGAGAATGGAGGTACAAAGAGTTGATGAAGACTTTTAAGTAAGGCTCCCAACCATCCAGAGCACCTCATCTTGTGGAGGCCTCATCTGAGGGTTCATTTAACCCCAGGTTGCTTCAACCAGCTGCTGTCTTCCTTGTTATACTGACACAGGTCTCTATAGAAGAGGCATCCGCTGAGGGGCCAGGGGCCTCGTGGCTGTGGGAACTTGAGATACAATCACATGTCAGAGAGAAGTGAGAGAACACTGAGGCTTGCGGGCAGCAGAGGAACCACAGAAGCCCCTGCAATTTCAAGACAAGAACAAAACAATGAGCTGCTGTGGGTCCTGGCTGGGGCAGAAATAGCCCAGCCTGGCTTCCCAGAGTTAGAATTCACACAGGAAGACTGCAGGCTGCTTACAAAAGGGCAAGAGGGACCACTTGGGGCGGGGGGCTTCCCAGCCTAGTGCAGTGGGTAGGCTTGCTCCTGCATTTCGTTTGCATAACAATTTAGCAAAGTCTGACCTTTTTTCATCAGCTGCCAGATCAGAAAACAAAGGCTCAGGGAAGCAAGTAGACTTGCCCAAGCCCGCTCAAGTAGTGAGTTTTGGACTCAGATCTGGTTGACTCCAGATCCAGGGCTACATCTGTGACAACTAAGGGACAAGTTTATATTGTCCCCTCCTGGCGATGGATAGGGCTGCATCTTAACAAAGAACAGCAAGCAAGAGGTTGTTTTATTCTGGGTGTCCTGGCTGGTACAAGCAGTTAAGTGCTGCCCATAGGTCTTTCACATGGTCAAGCTCAATATCAGTGGGGTGGAGAAGTATACATACCCTCCCCTCAGAAGGAGGGGGAGAAGCGAATATTGGCTGATAATCTGATCCCATGCTGCTCAAACTATAAACTGTAAACCCAAAACCAAACCCATTGACATGAAGTGGACTCAGCAACCCAAAAAAAAAAAAATAATAATTCCTCCATAGGGTTTCTAAGGCTGTACATCTTTACAGAAGCAGACTGCCCCATCTTTCTCCTGCAGAGCAGCTGGTGGGTTCAAAATGCCGACCCTTTGGTTAGCAACTGAGCTCTTAACCACTGTGCCACCAGGGTGCCTGCTCAAATTATAACCTGCATCAAAACCTCCTGGAGGGCTTGTTAAAGCCCAGATTGCTGGGTCCCAGCCCTGGGATTTCTGATTGGCTAGGTCTGGGGTGAGGCCTGAGAATTCACATTTCCAGCAAGCTCCTGGGTGATGCTGCTGCTGTTGGTCCAGGGAGAACACGTTGAATAGTACTGCCCCAATGCACTCAGTGGAGCCCTGGTGGCGCAGTGGTTAAGAGCTCAGGCTGCTAACCAAAAGGGCGGCTGTTTGAATCCACCAGCTGCTCCTTGGAAACCCTATGGGGCAGTTCTACTCTGTCCTGTAGGGTCACTATGAGTTGAAATCAACTTGATGGCAACAGGTTTGGTTTTGTTTTGTTTTTTTAATGCACTCAACAAGGAGCCCTGGTGGTGTACTAGTTAAGTGCTCAGCTGCTCACTGAGAGGTCAGTGCTTTGAACCCAGCAGTCATTTGTGGAAGAAAATACCTAGTGATCTGTTCCTATGAAGATTATAGTCTAGGAATCCCTATGAGGCAGTTTTCCTCTGTCATATGGGGTCGCTCTGCGTCGGAATCAACTCCACGGGACACAACAATGCACTCTAACTACTGGCTGAAAGGCTGGCAGTTGAACCCACCCAGAGGTGCCTCTGAACAAAGGCCTGGTAACCTGCTTCCAAAAGATCACAGCGTTGAAAACCCTATGGAGCACAGTTCTACTCTGACACGCATGGAGTCACCATGAGTCAGACTCAATGGTAACTCGTTTTTTAACATCACAGAAGGCACAGTCCATCAGGGGTCCGATTTGTTTGCCAGTTGAAGAGATAAAGTGAGGCCAGAGGGCGGGAGCCAGTGAAGTCAGCAGATATTTACTATCTGAGACCTACCATGTGCTGGGCTCCATGCAGGCACTGAATGTGCGGGTTGAACAATACCGCTGGTGTCCAGCTCTCGCAGCTCGCAGCCCCCGGGGAGGTGGCTGAGTGAGGAAGAGCCACCCGGGCCGCTGCTCTGTGCCTCAGGAGTGTGTGCTGGAGGGAGCCCTGGGTGAGCACCCTCAGTAGGTTCCGGTTTTATCATTGTGCTTCCTGCCTTACGAGGAAAACAAAGCCTCAGAGAGGTTAAGTGACTTGCCCAAGGGTGCCTAGCACCCGGGCGATTTGCCTCAGGGATCACATGCCTAACCACTAGGTTTTCCTGTCTGTCATCATGGAGGGAGAGACAGCTGTGCACCTGTGTGGTTATGGAAGTATGACAGGTGCTGTGACAGGGCGGTGGGGTGGCGTCTGTCCTTTGGCGAATGCAGGCCTGGACCTCCTGGTCTGTACTCTCATCATGTGGAGGTCTGAACGGCCCCCAGGAAGGGGTGTGACCACCTTCCCAAGCCCTGCAGCTCCCCTCTCTCTGGTTGGAAGGTGGGAGACCTCTTGCTGCTTTCTGGGGCTCCTGGAGCAGGCGGGGACAGAAGAGTGGGGTGGGGTGGGGGTGCAGGCACATCTGTTTGGAATTAGATGCTAATTGAGCCCACTTGGCCAGAGACCGCCTCTGTGAAGCCAGAAAGCAGTTTGGAAACATTCTGCCAAGTGTCTCCTTGGACTCCGCCGTCTCTGCTCTTGAGATTCCTACTAGGTCTTCCCTTCCATCTCTGCCCTGGGCTCTGAGGGACAGACATAATAAGACCCTTCCTTGCCGTGTGGGGTGTTAGGAGGGAGACAGCCAGCTGGGTCTCACACCAAAACTGGGGAGGGGCTTCACGCCAGAGGGGACCATGATGACAGAATGACAACAGTGTTTACTGTTTGTTTATGGGGTGCCGGGCACTTTGCCTCTTACCCTTAGGCCAGTATCATGTTCCTTCCAAGTTTGCAAATGAAACCAGGCCTCCTAGCAGTTACAGGACTTAAGATTCCAGTCACTGAGTGAGTCTGGTGAGATTTAAACCCAAGGCATTCGAACACCAGTACCCTAGCCTCATGGGCCAGCTGTCGTGTGGGGTAAAGTACTCAGGGGTCAGAACAGAGGGCCTGCGGTCCCACTTCCTGCTCTGTCACTTGGCAGCCGTGTGGCCTCTGGCAAGTTGGTTGACCTCTCTGAGCCTCAGACCCTGAGCCAGGACATGGGAATTACGGTACATTCCCACAGGGAGAGGGCAAGGAGATAAAACCAGATCACAGCTATGACCCTGCTTTGGAAGTAAAGGAAGGGTCGTCTCAGCTCCTGGGTACACGTGCTGACAGATTGTGAGAGGGGAGACATGGATTTGGGTCCCTGGGGAGCCTCAGAATCTGGGGACAGTGTTCTCGAGCCCCCTTCTGGGGAAGCCTTATTTATTTATTCATACATACGTGTATGCTGTTTTAAGCTGCCAGCTCCAACTCATGGTGACCCCGTGCACAGCAGAACGAAACTCTGCCTGGTCCTGCGCCATCCCCACGATCAGTTGAGGATGACACCATTTTTCAGATTCAATCTTTGGGGATTTTTTGAAATGGATCACCAGGCCTTTCTTCCTAGTCTTAGTTTGGAAACTCTGCTGAAACCTGTTCAGCATCATATCAACACACAAGCCCCCACTGACAAATGGGTGATAGCCACATACGAGGTGCATTGGCTGGGAATGGAAGCCCGGTCTCCTGCATAGAAGGCAAAACTTTTACCACTGAGCCACCCCTGCCCCCACATACACACATACTTACTTGCTTCACTGGGTCAGCCTCCTCACTCACAACCGTCTGCTTCTTCCTCTCTGGCTTCCTATATTGCTTCCTATTTTCCCAGTCTGCTTTGGGCTTATGCCTCCAAAAATGGAATCTCAAACCCTGGGTGACACAAAGGAGGAGGATGTCGCATTATATATGGCCCCTGGGAGATTGCTCAGATCAAGGTCCTGGGGGAGGCTCCAGCCTAGTACTGGGTTGCTGGAGATTTTAAAGGTGCCACCACTTTTTGTTTGTTTGTTTAGTTTTTATTTTCTGATCCATAAAAGTAGCCCATGATCACTGAAGAAAATTTGGAGAAGAGAGAAAAATATAAAGATACAGGGGGAAAAAAAAAAATCCCCAGACCCACCACTCCTGGAATGTACCACTCTTAACATTTTAGAATATTTCTTTTGCTGTATTTTGGGTCTTACGTGCTTAAAAGCATAGTGGAACGGTAATTCTGATTCTGAAATTGTTTCCTCTTTTTTTTTTTTTCAATTTAGTAGCAGAGCAGACATTTCCCCATATTATTTTAAAGTCTTCATGAACATTATTAATGAGACAGAATTTTCAGTCTTATAACAGATACTTGAGCGTACCATAGCTTACTTAATACTTCCCTTCAGGTAGTGCACGTTCGAGCTTTCGAGCACTTTGCCACTAAAAATACCATGAAGATAAACATCTCCGGACGCCAAACTGTCTGCATGTTTAGCTATTTCCTTAGAGTCTGTGGCCAGAAGGGGAGTCAGGAGGTGGACTTGGAGGAGCACTTTGCGAGGCTTTGATGCCCCCACGGAAGTCCATTTGTGCAGACTGAAGGCTGGGCTGGAGCAGAGCCTGCACTCTCCATGCCTTCTCTGCCAGCGGCTCCTGTTTCTACTAAACAGGTGACAGAATCCAAGGACCCCGTCGCTGCTCCTGACTCAGATGGGCCCAGGCCCAACATCCTCGCAGCCTCCGAAGAAGCTGGAGGAGTCCTGATGATCTGAGTTAAGCTTCAGTGGAAGCTGGGACAACCAGGGGCACTGGGAAGACAGAGGAGTCAGGAGTCAGGTTCTCCGTGGTGCCGGAATAGGGGCCACCTCCAGAGAGGTGGGATTCCCTTAGGATATGCACAGAGCTGCAGCCCTGGGCTCTCTGCACACTCTCCATCCGCCTCCCCTCCTCTTCAGCCTTCCTCGTTGACCTTCCCAGCGTCTGACCTGTCATGCGCATTTACTTCCTTGTTGGGGCTCTCTCTTTATTCTGGAATTTAAGCTCCATTCACCTCTTTTGCTCCCTGCTGTTCCTGGACAGTACCTGACCCACACCAAGTGTTTCCAGTTGTCCTCACATCAACTCAGACTCATGGTGACCCCACACGTGCTGGAGTAGAACTGCGCTCCGTAAGGTTCTCAGTGGCTGATTTTTCAGAAGTAGATCACCAGGCCTTTCTTCCGAGGGACCTCTGGGTGGACTCGAATCTCCAACCTTTTGGTGAGCAGCCATTTTCACCACCCAAGGTCTCCTCATAGAATGTGCTCAGTAAATATTTACTGAATGAAGAAAGGGTGAAAGGGGAAAAATGTAAAAGCTCACTCAAAGGCCTCAAAACACAGTCACTAGAAGTAGCAATACTTGGTCATGTTTATGTATTGGGCGTTATCGCGTGCCTGGCAGGTATTTCACAGACACCTCCCAGGTAACCTGAGGCAGCTCTGTTATTGCCCCATCCCAGCCACCTGTCATTATTATCAGCAACATTGTTCCACGTTATTTAAAGCTCTTCATGACCAATAGTCAGGACGCAGGATCTGTCCTCCTCCAACATGGATACGAACACACTGGAACTTGACACTTTCCTAGCTACTTTGGAGAGTTCTGGCCTTTACCTAGGAGTGGAATTGCCGAAGCATGTTGTTATTATTAGTTGCTGTCAATTCCTACTCGTGGCATAGGGTACGCCTCTTCATAATTTGCCGCAATACTGTGAGACGGCTCCCCGGAATGGCTGAGGAGCTCACCCTTCCACCGGCAGGACATGAGCCCTGTGTCCTCTCATGCCCGCCAATGCTCGGCTTCACAGTGCCTTCTAATTTTTGCTGGGTTAATAGGTGTCAAGTGATGTCTCGAGTGTTCGGTGTTTCTGATTGCTAACGAGGCCCTAGACCACTGCTTCTGCTCTGCCCTCAGCCTGGCCCCACAGGCTCCCTCGCCCCCTCTTTGGGCTCTCCCTCTCTCTTCTACTTGTCCTTCATGATACAGCCTAGAAGACTCTGGGCCCAAGCCCATCCTCTCTGCTCTCTTGGTCACCCTCTAACATAGCTGGTCATAAGGTGTGTTTATGAGCCCAGCCCCAGAGTCTTGTGAAGCTTTTGTCAAAGTCTGCTCAGCACCCACAGGCTATGCAACCTCCATCCAGGGTCTTAACCCCTCTGAGCCTCAGGGCCCTCACCTGCAAACTGGGGATTACAAGTAGCACCTCCTAGGGAGTGGTTTTCTTGAGAATTAAGTGAGATATTTTATGTGAAATGTTTGACCCATGTTATGGCTGAGTAAGTGGTAGCTATTAAGCTTTAAGGAAACCCTGGTGGCATAGTGGTTAAGAGCTCTGGGTGCTCACCAAAAAGGTCAGCAGTTTGAATCCACCAGGTATTCCTTGGAAACCTGGTTTCCAAGTTCTGCTCTGTCCTATAGGGTCACTATGAGTCGGAATCAACTTAGTGGCAGTGGGTTTGGGTTTTTTTAATTGGGCTTTAAAGCCCTTGAAATCCTGCATTGCCTTTATCTGTTTACCAGACTGGCCTCATGGCCTGGAGTCTTCAGGATAGGGCTGTGGTCGCCACATCTTTGTATTCCAGCCCCTACCCCTCCCCCTGCCACCAAGGAGTGCCAGGCAAACAGTAAGAGCAGCTCAGAGGAGTGATGCCAGCCTTGCTGGAGTTGATTTAAGCATAAATGATGGGTTGGTCGAGGTGCCTTTTTAAAGTCCCTTCCAACCCTGAAATTCTCTGATCAGGAAATTACCCAGGAAAAAGTTCTTGCAGGATCCTTTCTAGGGTTTCTAAATGGGGCCTTTATTACATGGTGCAGGTAATTACAGGAGGAGGCAGCAGAGTGCTTCTCGGGGCCTGTGGCTGGCTGCTGCATTTTGGTGGCTATCATCTTTCTGCTGACCAGGGATCTAATCCTGGCTGAGGCGGAGCCTCTCCCATCAGCAGGGAGGTGGGAGGCAGCCCTGAAGGACTGAGCCTCAAGCCGACCATCCCACCTTCCTTGTCTCACCCCCAAGGACCTGGGAATTACATCGGGAAAATCACGGGCAGCCAGAGTAGGGGAGACCTTTACAACATCCAGTCCAGGGGTCCCAGTCTCAAATGCCCAC
Source organism: Loxodonta africana (assembly GCF_030014295.1). Classification (NCBI taxonomy): domain Eukaryota; kingdom Metazoa; phylum Chordata; class Mammalia; order Proboscidea; family Elephantidae; genus Loxodonta; species Loxodonta africana. The sequence continues at coordinate 82,265,098 of NC_087355.1, read as the reverse complement.
AGGGGCCAGGTAGGTAAAATGAACAGGTAGAGAGGCCTCGTAGACAATAGGGAGTGGTGGGGCTGTGGCCAACTGGAAAACTGACCAGGTGCTGACCAAAGGAGACAGCTGCTGCTCATCTCCCCGGGATATGTCGCTAAAGGCGAATGTTCCTGACCCTTCCCTTTCTCAAGGGAAACCAGAGGTCCAGATTTGTACATGAAGTTTTCTGATTTATTATTCAGCCATAAAGAGAAACAAAATTCTGATGCATACTATGGCATAGATAAACCTTGAAAACAGCGTGCTGGGTGAAGTAAGTCAGACACACAAGGACAGATATGGTCTGACCTCACTTGTATGAGTTGCCTAGAATAGGCGAATGCATAGAGATCAAAGTTTACTGGTAGTTACCAGGGATGGGGAAGTGGGGATGGGGGAGGTTGTAGCTTAAGGGGCACTGAGATTTATTCCGGGTGATGAAACAATTTGGAAACCGATAGAGATGGTTACACAATGTGAACATCGTATCAATGTGAAAAAGGTTGAAACGGCTATTGTTTTGTCATATACATTTTACCACAATAATAATGATAATAATAACCCTACGGGAGCCCCCCCCACACACAAAGTTGCAGCTAATTCAAGTTTTTGTCACACACTCTGTGGGGACAGACGAAACACATCTCTACAAGGCACCAGTTTCCATAGCCTCTAATTTAGTGCCACATTTGGCAGATTGGTAAACTGAGGCTCAGAGAGTTTGGAGACTTGCCAAAAGTCTTGGGTACTAGTAAGCCCATTGGATGTGAAGAACAAGCCCTTTGTGTCCAGTCTGAGGCATGTAGTGTCCACTCTGAATGGGCTCCTCACCACCACCTTTCAGCAAGGCAGAAACCGCCAAGACCAGAGAGGGAGAGGGACTTGCCCAAAGTCACACAGTGGGTAACGGCAGAGTCTGGAGTGGGGATGGGGGGCCTGAGCCCTTATCCATGGACTGTACAGCCTATTCTGTTGCCAGAAAGTGACTCTGAAATGTTTTCAGTAAACACCTAACCAGGTACTTGGCAAAGGGCAAATTCTGACTGGCTGCCAACCAGCAGGAAATGGTTCACACAAGGGTAGGCAGGGAGCTGCCAAGGCACTAATTCTGCCCCAGGAGGGTGGTTTGTGAGTTTTCTGAATTAACACTTTCATCCCTGAATGTGCCGAGATAGGCTTTGGTGTCTTTCTAAAGGGTCCCTCCATCTGAATGCCCGAGGTCTGATCAAAGGGCATGTTCTGGCCCTTGAAAGACAAAAAATGGGCGTTAGTTTTTTTTAATTGTGCTTTAGGTGAAAGTTTACAGATCAAGTTAGTTTCTGATACAAATATTTATACACATATTGTTATGTGACCCTAGTTGCTCTCCCTATAGTGTGACAGTACACTCCCCCTTTCCACCCTATATTTCCTGTGTCCATTCAGCCAGCTCCTGTCCCTTTCTGCCTTCTCATCTTGCCTTCAGACAGGAGCTGCCCACTTAGTCTCATGTATCAACTTGAGCTAAGAAGCACTGCCTTTCATGAGTATCATTTTATGCCTTATAGTCCAGTCTAATCTTTGTCTGAAGAGTTGGCTTCCGGAATGGTTTTAGTTCTGGGTTAACAGAGAGTCTGGCGGCCATGTCTTCTGGGGTTCCTCCAGTCTCAGTCAGGCCATTAAGTCTGGTCTTTTCACTAGAATTTGAGTTCTGCACCCTACTTTTCTCCTACTCTGTCAAGGACTCTCTGTTGTGTTCCCTGTCAGGGCAGTCATTTGTGGTACCCAGGCACCATCTAGTTCTTCTGGTCTCAGGCTGATGGAGTCCCTGACTTATGTGGCCCTTTTTGTCTCTTGGGCTAATGTTTTCCGTGTGTCTCTGGTGTTCTTCATTCTCCTTTGCTCCAGGTGGGTTGGGACCAACAATGCACCTTAAATGGCCGCTCACTAGCTTTTAAGGCCCTAGACACCACTCACCAAAGTGGGATGCAGAACGTTTTCTTAATAAACTTTGTTATGCCAGTTGACCTAGATGTCCCCTGAAGCCACAGTCCTCAGACCCCGCCCCTGCTACTCTGACTCTCGAAGTGTTTGGTTGTGTTCAGGAAACTTCGTAGCTTTTGGTTTAGTCTAGTTGTGCTGACTTCCCCTGTATTGTATGTTGTCCTTCCTTTCACCTGACATAATTCTTGTTTACTATCTGGTCTATCTATCCCTCCCTTCCTACCCTTGTAACCATCAAAGAACCTTTTCCTGAGGTCTTATAATAGTGGTCTCAGACTATATTTGCCTTTTGCGACTGACTAATTTCACTCAGCATAATGCCTTCCAGATTCATCCGTGTTATGAGATGTTTTGCGGATTCATCGTTATTCTTTATCATCGCATAGTATTCCATTGTGTGAATATACCATAATTTGTTTATCCATTCATCCATTGCTCTTGTGAACAGTGCTGCAATGAACATGAGGGTGCCTGTATCTATTCGTGTAACGGCTCTAATTTCTCTAGGATATATTCCAAGAAGTGGCATTGCTGGATCATATGGTACTTCTATTCCTAGATTTTTAAGGAAATGCCAAATCAATTTCCAAAGTGGTTGTACCATTTTACATTTAAAAATGAGCATTGTTGAAGAGTCTCTCTGTTGTTGCTATTGTTAGCTGCCATCAAGTCAGCCGCGACTACGACCACAGCAGCATAAAACAGTGCTGGTTCCTGAGCTATCTATCCCCATGATGAGTTGTGGATCACACTGTTGTGATCCATAAGGTTTTCATTGATTGATTGTCCAAAGTGGGTCACCAGGCTTTTCTTCCTAGTCTGTCTTAGTCCGAAAGCTCTACTGAAGCCTGTTCACCATCATAGCAATACGCAAGCCTCCACTGACAGATGGGCAGTGGCTTTGCGTGAGGTTCATTGGCTGGGAATAGAACTGGGGCTGCTGTTAGAGGGGAGCAAAGGATGCTGGGAAGCCAAATGGACAACTCTCTTGCCAGGCAGCCCTGCCTGTCCTGATTCCTGGCCCATCCAGTTCTCTTCCACAGAATGAAAAAGCCCTGACTGCTGCCTGTGATATGATAGGGAGCAACACAGACATGGCTTTGGCTCACTCTGAGCCACTGCTGGGATCCCGAAGCCCAAGTGACAACACCTGTTCCTTGTTGCCAGGGAGCGTGGTGTGCAAGGCTGGAAATGGTCGCACAGCAGATGAACCAGCAGTTGCTCAGCCATGTTCATCTTGGAGATTCTGATACGTGAAAAATGACACATCTTTGTTGTTTGTGATTTGTGTCACTTAGATTATTAGCGAAGCAGGACTGCTCTTTATAGCTTACTGGTCATTTGTATTCTTTCTGTGTTGATTTGCCTTTCATGTCCTTTCCCCATTTTTTTTTTTTAATTTGGAAATTATTTGATTTCTTAAGTTGTAAAAATATATATCACACAGCATTTGCCAATTCAGTGTTTTTCAGGGATACAATTTTTAGATATCAATTACTTTAACCATGTCCTCATTTTTTAAAAAACTGTGTGTGTGTGTGTGTGTGTGTTTGCCTTATTATTATTTTGTAAGAGCTCTTTACATATGATGAATACTAACCAGGTATCTGAAAATTGCTGCAAATATGCTTTCTAGTTTGCCACTTATTTGTCATTTTCGTTTAGGGCATTTAAGCCCATAGAGTAGAGGTAGGCAGGTATTTTCAGACAGTAAGTATTTCAGGCTTTGAGAGCCACACAGTTTCTGCAGCAAGTACTCCACTCTGCGCTTGTAGCATGAAAGCAGCCACAGACAGCAGCCAGTGAATGGGCATGGCTGTGTTCCAGGAAGACTTTATTTACAAAAACAAGCAGCTGACCTACAGGCTGTATTTTGCCAACTTGTGCCTTAGAGAACCTTATCATTCTTGTGCCTTCAGCCTTGTTTTTGCTGTAAATATGGAATTTTCCTAGAAACAAAAGCCTTCCCCTCTCCAGGATTGCCAGGTTGACCCCAACTCAAGGGGACTCCATGTGTGTCAGAGTACAACTGTGCTCCCTAGGGTTTTCAACAGCCAAATTTCTTTCAGAAGTAGATTGCCAGGCCTTTCTTCTGAGGCACCTCTGGGTGGACTCAAACTCCAGCCTTTCAGTTAGCAGCCAAGTGTGCTAACTATTTGCACCACCCAGGGCCTCCCAGTGTACACTAAGTAGTTAGTAAATGTCAGCCATTGTTGCATGTAAAGTGTCTGCCACGTAGTAGCTGTTGACTAAAGAGTTTTTGCCCATCTGTGTTTATTTACGTGCTGGAACAATTCCACAATATTAAGCCTTTTGCAAAACCTACAGATTGAATGCCTATCTACCTCCCTATAAGCACAACTAACTAAAAGCCCCCGGGCCCTAATAACCTTACTTTCCCTTCCTTAGCAAGCTTTGGCTTCATGAGAATTTTCAAAATGTGTTTGTCGATCTTTTAAAACCAAGATGAGTATTTACTGCCAGAATGTACAAGTGAATCCAACGGATTTAATTCCGGCACTGGGTAATAATGGTGGAGGTTTAAAGAGGGAAAATGACAAGGTTTTCATTTTTTGCCCTCTTTCTGCTAAGACTACAAATACCTCTGTTTATCACTTATAATCCTATTTGAAAAGGCTGCTCACTGTTTATTTATGTGAATCATACAGTGTGGGAACTGAGGATAAAAGACCTGAAGCCCAGCCTCTTCAGACTCCTCCTTCACTCCCTGTCCTGCCAGGATGGTGGGTTTGTCCTGAGTCCCTGTTGTGCTCTTAGCTTGTGGTGGCTGCCCAGGGGGACAGGAACTCTGGAGGTCATAGGACCACAAAGCCCAGGCATGCTGCGATGCTGTTAGTAATGGCAAACAGGCCAGGGACTCGTGCTCAGGTTGTGCTGAGTTTGTGAGCGACTGTCAACTTGCTCTCAGTATTAGCGGCATGCCCACTTTACAGAGGGGAAGACTGAGGCTCCAGGTGCTTTAACACTGGTTTAAAGGGGCTTAGCAAATAAGCAGCACAACCTGGCCCTGGCTTCTGCTAGGAGCAGCCATCTCTGAAGGCTCACAGTCTATCCTAGCGTGTTCCCTGAGTCTCTCCAGCCCACCTTTCATTTGATATACGATGAAATGAAGGACTAATGAAATATTTAGGGACCACATATCTGATTGGTGCCTTCGTGTTAAAGCCCAGAGAAGCACTTTGGAAAGTGGAGCTGCTGTTCAAAAGGCCAGTAATTGGTTTATTTACTAGGTTTAATCTTCAGGATTGAAATACCCAACGTGAAAGACAGTCTCGGCCAGGAGCTCTGGGGGGAGCAGGTGTGGGGATGGCTTCCCGGGGGCAAAGCTGAGCCAAAGAAGGGACTAGAAAGGGAAATCTCGAGGAGCCTTCACCTCTGCTAGTTTGTGATGTATGGTGCCACCTCACACCCTCCTGAAGCAACTTGATGAGACCTGCCTGCCCCTCTGACCTCATCTTGTAAAATTACCCCTGTGTTCAGCACACCCACGTTGCCCTGGCCTCCTGGCCACTCTGTGAAGACAACAAGCTGATTTCTGCCTCACAGTCTCGCGCTGACTGTCCCCTCTGCCTGAACTCTGCTCTCTTTACCCCCTCCCTGCACGGCTGACTCACTCAGGGTTTCAGCTTGGAGCCTTCCCCAGCGCTGCCTTCCCCGAAGTTCACTGGCACGGCATCCACCTTAATTTTCTGCAAAAACATTTACCCTTGCCTGCTCTGTGTTCTTATTTCATGCTTTGTCTGTGTATGTCAGCTTCAGGAGGAAAGGAAGTGCACCTTTGCGTCACCAGCACCCAAAACGGGGTCTGGTATAGTCAGGGGCCCCAATGAGCCTTTGCCAAATGACCAGTGGTTCTGGTTCCTCATTTTCAAACCAAGAGTTTGGACCAGTGGCTGTTGAGGGTCCTCCCCTGCTGTTGAAAATGCTCTCTGAACTTCTCTGGACTTGAAGGAGCACTTGGCTTCTGAGACTCTCTCCCTGATGGTCATGCTCAGAGCAGCCTCACACAGGGGCTCAGTTCCTTCCACGCAGAGCCTGAGGCAGGGATTCTGTGCAAGGGGTTTCCTGAACCTGCTCCAGGAGAACTGGAAGGGGGAAGCAGCAAGTCCTCCTGGGGAGGGGGGAAAGGGGGGCAGGGCTGTGCAAAGACTGCTCCCAGCTGGAGTCCACCTTCAGCCTGATCCCACAGGGACCTTGGAGCTGAAACCCCCACAGGGCTGGTCCCACATTGTGACAAAGGGCCAGCCTCATGCAGCCCGTGTCCGCCAGCCATCGTCTGTGGGCTGCCCAGAGTGGTGGGAGCAAGGCGACGGTGACATCCCACGTGCGGCGGCTCCTGTTTGGCTGGAGCAGTTCTCTGGAGAAAGGGGCACCTGTTAGCAGCCAACAGTCACAGCAGCTGAGGGGTGGGTGCCCCTGCCCAGAAAAGGTGATCTGAGCAAGGCGCCCACAGCTTCCCCTTCACAGGGACCTGGTGCCTTTAGGTAGCCTGATCCCAGCTGAGGAAATGAACACCTGAAACCTGCCTGTCCAGGTGAAGAGACTCCAAGGGGCACCAGAGTAATTTGCTACCTCAGGAAAGTCCGGTATCTCTTGATTACCAACCCCTGCCCCTCCGTGCCTCTCAGGTTTCCACTTGTCCTTGGGGCAGGCCCAGAAACAAAGAAACCACGGGCTTTTTCAGTGTACCAACTGGGTGCCAGGAGCACCCCTGAGAGTATCATCTCATTGAACTCTCCCAGCAACCCTGGGAGGCAGGTCTGAGAATGCCCGGCTCCGAAGGGTGGAGGCTGTGGCTCCCAGAGGTGAAATACCCGCATGTGGCCTTGCAAAGGGGCAGTGGCAGGATTCGCACCCAAGTTTCTGGACCAAAGCCTCTGATCTTCCCACCCCCCACACAGCCTCCGTGAGCTTGGGTGAGGCTAGAAGAAGCCTTCCTCCCCCTCCTTCTCCCCCCGCTCGTCTTTGCAACCCCATAAAGCACAGTAGAACTTCAGATTGCAAAGAAGGAAGTCAAACCTTGAACCCTTTCCAATGTTTTTCCTCTTCTGATAAGTTGAACAATCGAATCCAAACCCACTGCCGTCGAGTCAATTCTGACTCATAGCGACCCTATAGGACAGAGTAGAACTGCCCTGTAGAGTTTCCAAGGAACGCCTGGCGGATTTGAACTGCCGACCTCTTGGTTAGCAGCCGTAGCACTTAACCACTACGCCACCAGGGTTTCCAGTCCATCCAACAAAAATAGGGCAACACCCTCATTTCTCTTCCTTTTGTCCCCTGGTAATGATTCAAGCACCAGATTACTTGGACTCCACAGAGTGCAAAACCATCCTTCTGCCTAGAATCTTCTTAGGCTTCCAACTGCCCTGGGGGTAAGGTCCCAACCTTGGGGCCTGGATTTCTAGGCCGCTTGGTTGTTGCCACCTTCCTTCCTATCGACTTCCATCCCTGGGTAATGCCCACCACCACCTCCTACTGGAGTGCCAAGGGAAGCTGGCGTTTGCTCACTCGCTGAAAATATTAGCTCCTATTTAGGGAGCCCTCACCTCGTGCCCGGGGTTGGGCTGAGCACTTCATGTGAGTTACCTGTGGAATCCTCACAAGAACCCTATGAGATCAGTCTTGTTTTTCGTGTATTACAGATGAGGAAAAGAAACCTAGAGAGTTTAAATAACTTACTCAAGGTCTCATAGCCAGTAAATAGTAGAGCCAAGGAGTAAACCCAAGTTTATCTGGCCACATACCCTGTGGGCCTCTCTACCAGACCAGTGCTGCCCGAGAGAACTTCCCCAGTGATGGCAGTGCTCTGTACCTGTACCATCCCATTTGGCTAGTGGAGCTGAGGCATTGTATTTTTTTAATTTTAAATTAAAATAGCCGTACGTGGTTAGTGTCTATAAAGAACTATGAAAGCCTCAGAAGTTACCCTAGTTGTAAACTAGGAAGTTAGCCTGCTCCCTGGATTAAATGCAAAGGGCTTTATCACTCACAGCACAGCAGGCAGCCTGGATTTCATATTTGCGTCATTTCCACGTGCTCCCCAAGGCCCACGGGTTTGTGTTGTGATTTCAAAACCCTAATCAGTTTTGATAGTCCACAAGGAAACTTAGCCAACCTTTCCCCTGGGGAAAGACGCCATCTTCATTATCCTAGACAGTAAGCAATCCTGGCCTCTTCTCTGGGGGAAGACACTAGCTCTCTCTTCCAAGGCTATTCTCTATTCGTTCTTGAAAAGACAGTCTAGAAGAAAAGCTGCCAGTGCCTCTGCTCGTAAGATACGAGGCAGTAGGGAAGACCTATGGACAATTGTGTCCCCACAGGAGTTGCCACGTTGCACAGAGCAGCTCCAGATAAGCCTGGGTGCCTACTCTGGCGTTGTGCTTCACGTGTGTTCCATCCTTTGCCATCCCAGGAGCCTGTGTGGTTAGCGCCAGCTTCCCCATTTTGCAGATGAATAAATGGAGGCTCACTCCAGTCCCACTCCCTGAATGTCATAGGGTGGATATCCCCACCCGCAATATTGGGTGGATCTCCCTACTCATAACTGGTCCTACCTGCAAACAAAAAACCTAGAATGTTCATCTTCCTCGCTGCCTTCAAAATTTCACCCTTCAAGACTGAAATTCTTTGGCCAAATTCTTCCCTTCTTCCCAGGCGCATTGCCAGTTTCACCTCCTCCCTGAAGTCTCCCTGCGCAGCCTGTGCTGACATGGCACATCCTATCACATATTCTCGATGGGCAGCTCTTGAGGGCAGAGCCTGTATTGTCCCACATCACCCCCCTCCCCACACACACACTGTCTATCACAGGGTTTGGGGTGTATATACAGGAGGGAGGAAAACTAACCAACAAGGACCGAAGACACAAAACCACCGGCTCCTATCTTATGCCCTGAGTTGAATTCACAACCCGCTGCTCACTTCCCATTCAAGCATCCAGGGGTGTGTGAATGCACTTGACCCTTTTCCAGAAAGGGGAGGGTGAAGTTCTGAAGTGACTCAAAGAACAGCTTGTTGACTTGTGTTGAGTTTTGGCAAACCCACCCATGAGGGTAGAGAAACTTGACATTTGTCTTCCAAGCGAGCATAAGGAATGCATCTCATTTCCTCCTAAGTGTCTGGGAGGCAGTGGCGCCATGCCCGAGCTGGGCCCTGGAGGCCAGGTTCTAGTCCAAGTTCTGATGCTAACCAGCTGTGTGGCCTTGGGGAAAGAGGGTGCTCCCCTTTTCCTGGCCTCGGTTTCTCATCTATGAAATGGAGCTGGGACAAAGGGGAGAGGAGGCGGCCCCTCAAGATGTCTTCCCACCCCACCTTCCATTCCAAGCATCTTCTCTTTGCTCCTCCTGCAGTCTGCTTCCTGCTGCCTCCCTGTGCTGTGCTGGTCTCGCCCCTCCTGGAGTAGTTAGACCACCCCCTGCAACTCTCTGGCTGAGGGAGCACTCGCTTCTTCTCGGTTGCCACTACCCTGTTTCTGGAAAGATGTGCTGAGAGAGTGCAGCCTCGGGGTCAGGCAGTACTTGACGCCAATCTAGTCTTGTCCGTTTCAGCCTTAATGCGTCCTACCATCATCCTGTCTGCCAACCATATCAAGCACTTCCTAGATGTCTTTATATTCATGGTCTTACAGGATCTTTGCCACCACCCCAGGAGGTGAGTACTGTTATTATCCCTCTGTGCAGGTGAGGAAACTGAGGCTCAGAGAGATGGAGTGGCTTCTCCATGGCTACCAATTAAAAAAAAGAAGGAAAAACATTGCCACTGAGTCGATTCTGACTCACAGTGACCCTATGTCTATGGCCACTGAGCTGGTGAATGAATGGCTGTTGAATGGCAGAACGTGGACTGGAAGCCAAATCTCACCAGCAGCTTAGTTCTTATAAGTTTAGTTTTGTTGATAGATAGAATAATTGCACAAGGAACCTTGTATTTGTCAGTATAGCTGTGTAACAAATGACCCCCAAATCTCAGTGACTTACAGCAAATGTTATTCTTTGCTCACATTACAGTGGGCATGGGTCAGTTGCAGTCAGCTGCCACTCAGCTCTGTTGCCTATATCCTCTCCTGGCTGGAGGTAGTCTGGTAGAACTGTGCTCTGCAGGGTTTTCAATGGCTGATTTTTTGGAAGTAGATCACCAGGCCTTTTTTTGCAAGTCATCTCTGGGTAGGTTCCAACCTTTAATGTTTTGGTTAGGAGCCAAGCGTGTTAAGCATTTGCACTGCCCAGGGACAACCCCTATCCAGGGTATGTCATTCTCACGGCAGAGCTGAACCATAGTCATGCAACGTGCTTGGACTGGTCTGGCCCAGAAGGAAGCACTTGATAAATGCTAGATGATCAGTGGTATCTTTGTCATCACTTGTCCCACATCATATTAATTGGGCATTTCCCTGCGCTGATGATGTCTCACTTCATTTTTCTTTGAATCCTTGGCACCTGTCACAATCCCTGGCACCAATGAGGTGCTCAGAAAACCCATTTCTGGAATCATACGATGAAGCCCCAGGCAGTTAATGGAAGCCCACGAGAGTCAGAGGAGGTCTGGGTGTGCCCCCAGCTATGTGACCATCTTAGTCACCTAGTGCTGCTATAACAGAAATACCACAAGTAAAAAAACCAAAACCAAACCCAGTCCCATTGAGTCAATTCCGACTCATAGCGACCCTGTAGACAAGTAGACGGCTTTAACAAAGAGAAGATTATTTTCTCACAGTCTAGTAAGTTACAAGTCCAAATTCAGGGCACCGGCTTCAGAGGAAGACGTTCTCTCTCTGCCAGCCTTCTCGTCAGTGTTCCACTGGAATAGGAGCTTCTTCACACAGGGACCCTGAGTCCAAAGGACGTACTTTGCTCCCAGTGCTTCTTTCTTGGTGATATGGGTTCCCCAATTCTCTGCTTGCTTCTTTTTCCTTTTATCTCTTGAGAGATAAAAGGTGGTACAGACCATACCCCAGGGAAACTCCCTTTACATTGGATTAGGGATATGACCTTAGTAGGGGTGTTACAATCACACCCTAATCCTCTTAACGTAAAATTACAGTCACAAAATGGATGACAACCACACAATACTGGGAATCATGGCCTAACCAAGTTGACACATAATTTTGCGGGGACACAATTCAATCTATGACAGTTACTAACCTGCTGTGTGGCTCTGGACCAGTGGTCGTCCTGGGCCAACCAGGATCCATCCCATTAAGATGAGGTTGTTTGACCAGCAACATCTCAGGAGATTTCACCTTCTTGTGGCCTTTTGTGCCTGCACCCACACAGTGGGGGAATGTTCATACCCAAAGCCCACTCAGAGAGACCCTCTTACAAAGCACTGTTGTGAAACCCAAAATGGCAATAGTTCTCAGTCCCCCTCCCACCAGCTCTGACCTCCACTAAGAAACCACCTAACGACCCCCACACAGCAGAGCTGGGTGGAGGGGTATCAGAAGAACTTACCCTCACTGCGCTTTGTCTCCAGAGGTTTCCAGGTCTTGCTTGTGAGCCCAGTGTGTTTTGATCTTGAGTAACCACTCATAGACATGGGACCACCCAGACCCTAAGTGGCCTCTTGGGATTCCATAAAACCCATTAAAAAAACAAACAAACAAACTCATTAGTCAAGTCGATTCCAACTCTTAGTAGCCTCATAGGACAGGGTAGAACTGTCCCATAGGATTTCCAAGGAGTGGCTGGTGGATTCGAACAGCCGACCTTTTGGTTAGCAGCCAAGCACTTAACCACTGTGCCACCAGTACCCAAACACCCTGCATTATTTCCCCTTCCTGATCCGTGTTACTGCTCCCACCTCTGGCCTTGCTTGGGAAGGGCGGGAACAGATGCCCTTTGTATTGCAAAGGGCTCTTTTAGCCAGAGAGGAAATAACCAAAGGGCATGGGGCCAGATGACCTTCCCAAGCCCCCACCTGCTGTGGGGGTCAGCCCAGCAAGGCAGAGAGGGGAGCAAGAGGCGAAAGTTCTTGGCCGCCTTCCAGCTCATGGCTAATTAATTACTGGTATGGTGAATAATTCAGGGCATTTTCACTCTGAGCTGCCAACTTCATCTAAGAAATGGGAGCAATGACACCTTCCACGAGATGTGCGGCATCTGGCCCAGAATAACCAACAAGTTGCTGTCAAGATGACTGTGACTCACAGCGCAACCGTGTGTGTCAGAGTAGATCAGTGTTCCATAGTGTTTTCGGTGACTGATTTTTCAGCTTAAAAGGAGCCAGGCCTTTCTTCTGAGGTACCTCTGTGTGGGTTTGAACTTGCAGCCTTTCAGCTAGCAGCCAAATGCATTAACTGTTTGCAATTTCCAGGGACTCCATAGCCCAAAACAGGTAATAATAACAACAACAGTTACTATTAGGGTACGTGCTGACTTCGGGCCATGACATGAGGACTTTATATACATTGACCCTCATAATCCTCTGGGCAACTGTAGGAGGTAGATACAATTATTATCCCTATTTTACAGGTGAGGAAACTGAGGCACAGTGATGTTAAATGACTGACCAAAAGTTGTGCAGCCCGTGAGTGGCAGAGCTGGGTGTTGAACCTAAGTGGTCCAGCTCCACCACCCCTGCCCCATCCACTGTGCATATGGCCTCACTTTATGTTAGTTACGCCAGACTGTGCTTCCCACCACCACCGCGTGTGACGCAGAAAGGAAGCAAACAGCACATGCTGCTTTTTCTGCTTTTAACTAAATTATTGTTGAAACAAGTCCTCCTCTCGGGCCGTTTCCATGGAGAGTCAGTCAGAGGTAGGCCAGGCCCCAGTGGCAACCTCACCTCCAGCCCATCCTGGGCTCCTCCTCCTCAGGCTGGCCCAGGCGGCCTATCAGCAGTGTTCGCATCCTTGGGCCTCCGTGGATCAATTATTGATGTTCAGAGTCAGCAAGCTCAGGCCCAGCAGCTCTAAGGGCGCTCCGGGGCCTGACTGGTGGACTGGAGGGACCTTCAGTGGCAGAGAGGAAGAAGCCAAGGCGGTCTTGATAATTCAGAAAGTTAGCAAAATTTCCATGCCCATCGCCTGGTGGGGAAGCATCTTGTCACCGCCAGGTGACAAGAGCAAAAGCAGCGTGTGACCGGATGCTGCTGCAAGCCCAGGCTGGAAGCCAAACCAGCCGCCAGCGAGCCAACCCTGACTTTCAGTGATCCCGTGTCTAAGTAGAATTGTGCTCAGGGGGTTTTCGTGGCTTTCAGAAGTAGATTGCCAGGACTTTCTTCCAAGGTTCCTCTAGGTGGGTTCAAAACTCTAAACTTTTGGTTAGTAGCTGAGCACTTAACCATTTGCAGCACCCAGGGACTCCTTGCAAGGGGTCTCATTATTATTATTGTTGTTTAGTGAGGCCCCCCCCACTGAAGTCTAGGAAAAAAGCCGAAACAACAACAAAACGTCTCGTAATTCTCAGGTGCAAGTTCTCTCTCTTTTCCTTCCAAAGTTCCCAGCTCTTTGTTTCCCTGCAATTAGAAGAATATTCCAGAAGCAGACTCTCCACATGATCTGTGCAGTGCCATCAGCCCTGTTGTAGGCTCCTCCTGCACAAGCCACCTCCATTGTGGGGAGAGAGCTGCCTTTGACATACAGGCCTGGTTTCTGGCTCCGCCCTGGCACTCACCCCTGTGTGACCCTGGCCTCTCTGAACCTCAGTTTCCTCCTATGTAAGACAGAGTGTCAGCCCTGTGACTGGACCCACAGCTGCTGCTGCTTTTGCTCTGTCTCACCACCAAGTCCAGGATGTTGCACTCTAGACTATTTGTCCATCTATAGGGTGGGTTATGGGCCAGAGACAGCGACGGTTGACCCTCTGCCAGGGATTCTGAGCTGGGGCCTCTGATAGCATCACAGGGAAAAGCCACTGGGACAGGGAGCTGAGATGGGTGGTAGTTGATAAAACAGCCCCGCTCCCCACCAGAGTGCACAGGTCAGGACAAACCCAGAGCCACACGCCCATCTGGGTTGAGGAATAAGCCCGCCTGGCTGAGTGGGCCGTGTCCTCCATTCCAAGGACACCAGGCTGTGTGGGGTTCAGGCCCAGTGGCCCCACTGTGGTACCTGGGACTTCCTCACATATTGTTTGCCACACATCCTGCCCAGCCTTGTGGGAACGCACCTCTCTGGGCTGTTTTGCTGTATTTCTGGTTCTGTTGTTTTTGCAAAAGCCAAAGGAAGTGTCTAGGCCCAAGCTCTGCCTCCCTCCCTCCCAGGATGGCTGATGCTAAATCGGGGGCAAGCAGAGCTCAGCCAGGAGAAGAAAACCTCCAAACACAAGGTCCAGAGATCAGAGGGCAGCAGCCTGCGTGGTCCATAGACAGGGGCTGATTTCAGGTTGCATCTACAGTGAGACCTGAGGAGGCAGAACTGGACGGCACAGCCTTGTTTCTCCAGGTCTCACATGTTTTCTGCTTTTGACAGGGTGCTGTCTTACCACTTTTCTATTGCCCTCTATTAGTGGAAAATATTTACGTTTTCCTTCTCTGACAGGTTTCTGCCTTACACACATTCTGGCTTTCACAGGTCTTACTGTATAATCATCCTGTTTTCCATATGAGGACCCCGAGGCCCAGAAATCACCATGACACCCCAACTCTCACTGTGCCAAACCTGAAGGAACCTCTGCGCCCTGAGTTCTGAACACTGGGCTGTGTCTCAGTTCACGTTACATTCAGTCCACAGAGACCCGCAGGGGGCCTGCCACCATCTCTGCACGGGGACGCAGCCATAAGCCAGACAGACGAAGTCCTGCCTTTCTGGAGGCCTCATTCTGGTGGGGTGAGACAGACAGACAACTAAGGACAGTAGTTCCCCTTTATCCACAGGGGATGCGTTCCAAGACCCCCAGTGGATGATTAAAACCGAGAATAGTACTGAACCCTTTGTATACTATGTGTTTTCCTATACGTACATACCTATGATAAAGTTTATTTATAAATTAGGCACAGTGAGCAATTAACAATAGTAACTAACAATAAAATAGAACGATCATTAAGTAAATAAGGGTTACTTGAACACAAGCACCGATGTACTGAGACAGTTGATCAGCTAACCAAGCCGGGTGCTAAGTGAGTAACGGCGGGGTAGCGTGCACCGCACGGACACGCTGGGTAAAGGGCTGATTCACGTCCCAGGCGGGACAGTGCTAGAGTTCATCACTCTACTCAGAACAGCACAGTCTAAGACTTACATATTGTTTGTTTCTGGAATTTTCCCTTTAATATTTTCAGACCGCGGGTGAGGTGACCACAGGTAACTGATACCATGGAAAGCAAAACCACTGATTAGGGGAGACTACTGTACAAGTAGTGCAAACTTGCAACGTATAGGAGTTACGACGAACCACACTTACAATCACCTCTCGTTTCTTTTTTCGGACACCTGATCCTTAGCAATACGTACCACATACAATATTGCGGCGCATAATTTGCTAGTGTTATCATTCTCAGGTGATCACTTGCAGGTGTTCAGTGTTACGATTTACTGTTCAAAACACAGCCATATAGCAGGCAATAATGAAAACTAATAAAAAAAAAAAAAGAGGTATTAGATTTAGGTCAGAATTAAGTTATGACAGGGTTGTCAGAACAGAACCCTGTCGTTAGCCAGGGATGACCTGTAATGCAGTATGTATGCCATTTTGTGATTGAGGCTGTGCAGGAAAACACAGCAGATGGGGCAAAGAGTGACACAAGTCTGTTGTAGGCAGAAAGAAAAAGTCTCTGGGAGGGGCAATTTGGGCAGAAGCATGAATGCAATAAGGGAGTAAGCCTTGTGGATTCTGGGACAGGGAGTGAGCCTTATGGATTCTGGACTAGAACGCTCCAGAAGGAGAGAACAGCATATACAAAGGCCCTGAGGCAGGGAATGTGCTTGGTAGGTCATCACGTTCGTGGGCACTGATTCTCTGCATGTTTGCCTTCCCAGTCTCCCACCAAGAGAGCCGTGGCTCATAACTATGGTTCCCTCCGTCACCTCCAAGAGTCTGCAGGGTGGTGGGGTGGGAGGGGAGATTGTTTAGCAAGAAAAAGATATCAGGCAGAATTGAAAGCAATAGAAGGAAGGTGTCTCTAACAGGAACCCGTGTGTCTTAATCCTCTTTGTGCAGTTTGCTCTTTGGTGGCATCAGAATGTTTCGTATTCTTGCTCTGCATTTATTCTCAAAACACATTTTTGAGCAGGACTGGGGCCCTGGTGGCACAGTCGTTAAGAGCAATGGCTGCTAACCAAAAGATCAGCAGTTTGAGTCCACCAGCCTCCTTGGAAACCCTGTGGGGCAGTTCTATTCTGTCTTATGGGGTCGCTATGAGTCAGAATCAACTCAACAGCAGTTTTTTTTTTTTTTTTTAATGCGTGAGTTTTCAGCTGACATCTTGTTAAGTGAAGCAGCATGCTGGATTCAGAACTACACAAATAGCGTGAGAATAGCATTGAGGGTTGTACTGCTGACCTTGAGCTGACCTCAGGAGGAGGAGCTCTCCAGCTGGCAGTTCTGGGCAGAGTGCGGGGGAGCAGACAGACCCGGGCTCTACCAGGGATAGGCATTAGAGGGCCATGACCTTGGGCAGGCTCTTCCTGTCTGTGGGCTCAATTCTCCCATCCACCAAGTGGTGATAATGGTCCCTGCTCAGCTCCTGCTGGAGCAGCTCCTGGGGCCAGGTGTGCTGGAAGGGACATGTTTAGGGAGTCAGGGGTTCTGGATTCTAGTCTGGGTGCCCCCACGGCCTAGTGTACAACGTTGGACAAGTCCTGCTCCCCTGCTGGGCCTCTGTTTCCTTACCTGGAAAACGAAGCAGAAAGGTTTGGTCATCTCTGATCTTGAAACGCCACAGGCTTTTGCCTCCGAGGCAGGCAGCAGCCAGACATGGGTGGGAGGACAGAGCCTCCTACCAGCTCCCCTTGATTTTGTAGATTCCAGCTCTTAGCAGAGAGACACCCTCTGTGGGGCACTACCTTGGTGGTCATACCTTGGGTCTTCAGTGAAGAGCTTCACCCAGTCCTCCCTCCACTGACCCAGGACCTGGCTTCAGAGCCAGAAACTCATTTCTGGGAGGAGCAGAATGTCTCTCTTTCCTCGGGGCTCAGAGGACTTATTAAGTCTTCCATTAACTGAATCTCATTCAGCTGGAAAAATAGTCATCAAAAAGCAATTCTGTCTGGTTACTGGCCTGTGGGCTCCTTGAACGTTTCTCATAAGGAACACTCAGAAAGCTCTTCTACCGTGGGACCTGGAGGTCTGGAGCAGGCAGCTTGGGGGTCATCCAGCAAGCCCACCATCAATCAGCATCACTGAGTTATCCATCTGTCCATCTACCCATCAAATAAGACTTCATGAGAGTCTGCTCTGGTCAGTGCCAGGGACACAGACTAAACAAGGCACAGTCTGTGCCCTCAATGGCAGTTCAGACTCACCGTGACCACTTTCTCCATTTGGTGAAACTCCAGAGAATTCTTGGCTTAGCTTACTCTTGTAGTCGCAAAAGTGTAAACATTCAGAAACTTTCACCTTGTTTTCCCAAAACATCATTAGCTTAATATGTTCTATGTCTAATAACTAAATCTAATCCCTCTTCTTCAACCAAATCAATTCTTCTGGTCCATAGTATCCAACGCATTAGGAGTCCTGGTGGCATAGTGGTTAAAGAGCTCAGCTGCTAACCAAAAGGTCAGCAGTTCAAATCCACCTGCTGCTCCTTGGAAACCCTATGGAACAGTTCTAGTCTGTCCTATAGAGTCACTATGAGTTGCAATCAACTCTATGGCAATGGGTTTGGATTTCTGGTTTGTGAAGAAGGGAGGGAAGCGAGACCAGGGAAGTTTTCTCTCAGAAGATGGTATCTGAGATGTTCACCAGCTGGGAGGAGGCATGAGACAGAAAGCCACTCCATTAACGAGAACAATTTTATTGATAATAAATTAACTAGGTGGAAAGTAGCTAGCATAGGTGTAAGGTCTGGGATTTGATTTTCTCCTACTTACAAGCCGCTAAGTTGGCCTCTTAGTGTTTCATGGATGCTGGCAGGAGACGTGAGGCTCCTGGGCCAGAGACAAGGGACCTTATTAACTCACAGCACAGCAAGCAGCATGAACTTCGTGTTTGTGTCAGTTCCACATTGGTCTCCAAGCACCATGGGGGCCTCACAGAGGGCCCAAATGGGTGCCAGCAGATGTGTTACAGGACAGGACACTGAGTCCAGTAAACAGAATCCTGTGCCACTGCTCATCAGAAGGCTCTTACCGTCCCTAGGCAGGGCTTCTGACCAGTTCATTCTGGTTAAAATCCCTGCTGAGAATTTGCATTTCCACCCCAGATATACTGAATCAGAATCTACATTTTAACAAGATCTCCAAATGATTCTTTTGTATAGTAAATTTTGAGAACCACTGCACCACTAGGGGTTCTCAGAATTGTTCTCTAACCAGCAGCATTAGCATTGCCTGGGAACTTGTTAGAAATGCAAATTCTCAGTAGGGTTTTGAACTGGAACAAACCAATTTGAAGCCCTGTCTCTAATCCTACATACCAAACCCACTGCCATCGAGTTGATTCCAACTCATAGTGACCCTATAGATCAGAGTAGAGCTGCCACATACAGTTTCCAAGGAGCGCCTGGTGGATTCGAACTGCTGACCTCTTGGTTAGCAGCCATAGCACTTAACCGCTATGCCACCAGGGTTTCCTAAGCCTACATGTTCTACCTATAAAATAGGAGGAAAATTGGCACACAGGCATATGATACAAAAAAAAAAAAAAAACCCAACCCAGTGCCGTCGAGTCAATTACCAACTCACTGCAACCCTATAGGGCAGAGTAGAACTGCCCCATAGAGTTTCCAAGAAGTGCCTGGCGGATTCAAACTGCAGACCCTTTGGTTAGTAGCCAAAGCACTTAACCACTACGCCACCAGGGTTTCCAGGCATGTGATAGGGGCCAAGTAAATACAAGTCAAATCTGTAGATCATGTGTTTCCTACCTGCATTAATAAGAGACTAGCAAACTCGTCCTAAGTATTCATCCTTCTAGGTTTTTGATGATTTTTCTTTACTGAAGATAATAACGTTTCGTTTGTAGTGTTAACCCACAACATACACACACAGACACACATGCAAAACAAACCTGTTGGTATCTTCCCTGGAGTCCCTGGGTGGTGCAAATTCTTAACATGCTCTGCTATTAACCAAAAGGTTGGAGGTTCCAGAGGCACCTTGGAAGAAAGGCCTGGTTATTTACTTCTGGAAAAACCGGCCATTGAAAACCTTGTGGAGCACAGTTCTACTCCGACACACACGGGGTAGCTATGAGTTGGAGTCATCTTGACGGCAACTACTGTATGTCTTTCTTATTAAATGGTGGTGTTGGTCGTGCGCTGGGAGAGGGAAGAAGAAGGAGGCGAAAAGAGTCAGAACCCCAGGGGACAAAGAGTAGAGCAGAGAAAAAGCTGGGCTGGCCCCTGTCCAGATCTCACGCCTTACTCCAGCCCTGCATTGTACTGCACAGTGTCACTCATGTGCAAACCCGTGTGGCTCCTGCGTTCACCCAGGAGGCTCGAAGGCCAGGGTGTGCATCATCCCAGTTGATGGAGAACAGCTTTGGGAGGTCATGTGGTTGATGACACATTACAGCTGGGACTCAAACCAAGGTTTCTTGCCCCTGTGTGTTGTGTGTGCCCTGCTGCACCCAGGAACATCAGAAGCTTTGCAACCTTCCTGGCCTTAGTCTCTCTGGAGACCCAAGGGTCACCCTCCCTGCCACTGGCTGTTTTTCAAAGCCCACCTCTCCCTACTGCACTTTAGGAAGCAATAAAGCTCCACCCGTGTGTTGTAATGCAAGTTGTGCAGAACAAGATGTTTCTAAAATATTGTGCTCCCCAAGTGGGAGGTCCTTTGGTGGGCGCAGGAGACAAGCTGTGCAGTTCTCCACCCCCAGTGCTCAGGAGGGACCAGCGTGGGAAGGCTGGCAAACTCCAGTGTCCAGTGCCCACACTTTGGCCAGCTCAGCCAGAGCTGGGGCATGACAGCTGTGTCCCTGCCACACCCCTGGCCAGGACAACATTTGCCACTCACTGCTTACCTCCTTTCCTGTCCTTCTTGCCTACCCATATGGCTAGAGGGTAAGTAGTAGTCGGGAGGGCTTGGGGGGAAGTGGGGGGAGTAGGTCTTACTGCTTGCATGGATGTACCACAGGTGAGGTGGGGACTCCTCCGGAGACCCTGGCTGTGAGAACTGCATCGGCAAAAAGTGAGAGGAACTCAAATTCTGTAGCTAGACTTCTCAGATTAAATTGCAGCTTCGCTCTTACCAGATGGCTGCCTCTGTGCAAAGTGACTTCACTGCTCTGGGCCTCATTTTCCTCACCTGTAAAATGGGCATACTCAGAGATTCAGTGAGTTAAAGCAACTAAAGCTTTTGGGCTAGCTCTTGGAACTGCGCTCAGTGCAAAGGCAGGACAGGGATCAGATAGGCAGTAACTGCAGGCTCCTGATCGTCTCGTCCTATCCCTCGTGGCTCCTGAGGCAGGTAGTGTGTGGTCTCTGTTTTGCATGTAAGGACGAGGCATGGCTGGTGTGGCTGAGTGCCTTGTCCAAGGCCACACGGCTGAAGAGGCTTTGGAACTGCAGTGCTCACACTCTTTCCACATTGTTGTTGTTAGGTGTATGGAGTTGTCCCCCAAATCACGGAGACCCCGTTTACCACAAGATAGGACCGTGTGGTCCATAGGGTTTTCATTGGCTGATTTTTGGAAGTAGATTTCTAGGCTTTTCTTCCTAGTCCATCTTAGTCTGGAAGCTCTGCTGAAACATAGCGACCTGCAAGCCTCCACTGACAGATGAGCAGCGTCGTACTTGAGGTGCACTGGCCGTGAACCAAACCCACTTTACTCATGGGAAGTGGGATCTAGACCTGAGTTCTCTTCTTGGAGCCACTGCTCGCTAGATGCATGGCCCTGGGCAAGTCTTACCCTCTGTGCCTCTTTGGTCAAGTAAGCACTGCATGACAAACATCTTCATAACCACCAATCACACAAGGTGGGGTACAGGAAGGCCCAGCAGATAGGGTCATTGATTTGCAATCCCTGCCCCTGTGTGATTTAGAACATGACTACCTGCAGGGTAAGGTGCTCACTGCAGGGCCCCAGCTTTGAATCTGGCCTTGAATCTTGGGCCCATTGCTCACCGTGTGCAGGCTGCCTCAGCGCTATCTCTGGTTTTTCATTATGAGAGGGGCGGATGACCCCAGGTGCATGCTGTCCTGAAGCTCACCTGAGATGACCTCCCCGAAGCGCCAGCTCTGCCTGGCACAGCACCCAGACATGCATCAGGGGGATGGCCCTGTCCCACCTTCCTCACAAGTGTCAGCCTGCATTGCTCCAGGACTCAGCTGTGGGTGCAAATGAGATGCACCAGGATCTCATCTCCTGGCTCTATGTCCCCCTGTCCTCTGGGAGTCTTCCCTCCCTGGCCTCTCAGCTGCCCCAGGCTCCAGGAATTCCTCCACACCCTCCTACTCTGCTCCAGGTCACCCTTGGCCTCTGTCCTTTTGACTCTCAGGTTTGGCCTCTGCTGCCAGGCTGCCCAGTGTTCTTTCTGATTTTCTGTCCTGAGCCCCCTCATGCTGCCTGGCACCAGCTCTAGAAGGTCCCCTAGCCCTGCCATGATGCCAATTCATGTTCTTCTGCTCTGGCCAGGCTGAGTGGTCACAGTCCCTGTATACATAAAGTGAAGACTTCACCCCTTTCCTGAGTGCTGCGCTCACCGAGGGCACCACAGCAGATGGCTTGGGCCCTGAGTGCTGCAGCGGAGAAAGGGCAGCGTTCTCCAATGACAGCTGCCTTTTCTTTCCTCCCAAATGGGCACCAGTGGGGCTGGGTCGGGAAACCGTGATCCCCCTCCAATTCTTGGTTTTGGGGATGGTTCGTTCTAGTTACCTGCTTGTCTTAAACGCGTTCACCCATCTCGGATCACTGTTGACTGGCCGCTCGCCATTTCAACAGCTGGGTTGTATGCTGCAATCTGAATCCCCATTCTGGACGCCACAAGAGATTGTCTCCCACCGCCTTCAGGATCCTTCTATTTCCCCCCATAAATCCAAACCAAAAAAACCAAGCCCATGGCCATGAAGTCAATTCCAACATATGGCGACCCCACATGTTACAGAGCACAGCTGCCCCCTAAGGTTTTTGTGGCTGTAACCTTTACGGAAGCAGAATGCCAGCCCTTTCTTCCACAGTGCCGCCAGATGGGTTCTAACTGCCAACCTTTCAGCTAATAGTAGAGCAGAAACGTTTGCACCACCCTGGGACCTTCTCTGTAAATCAAGAAGGGTAAAATATCCCATGCCAGTCAGTGGAGCAGGAGGCAGGTTCTCTCTTTAAGCCGATGTCAGACTACCTAAATCTCAGCTCCCGAGCAGCCTTATACATAAGCTCTTTAGAACGAGCTGACAGACCCCTTGAGGCAGAGTCGAGGTGGGGGTTTAATCATTCCAGTAGTCCTTCCCTTGTCTCAATTACAGCAACCACCCAAATCGGTGAAATCCCTTTTCTTCTGGGGCAGATGTGAGCCCAGCTGTGCCTCTGGTGCTACTCCTTAAACTCCTGGCCACATCACTCACTTCTAATGTTGCTTGGCTGTCTGCGGGCTCCAAATTTAGCACCCCTTGATCCGCAAGGGTAAGAAGCTTTGTGGATTTAAATTCCTTTTGTGTAGCTCGAAATATGAAAATATATCCAGCTCCTTCTCACGTGACCCTAATCCTGTTCGTCGTGGTTCTCTGAGGCACTTCTCCAGAACTGCCAATTCTCAGCCTCTGTTTGTGCTTCAAGGAATCTTTATTTTTTCCCTCCAACTTCCCAGCAGAGGGAAGGGGCCCTGGTGGCACAATGGTTAAGCACTCAGCTGCTAACAGAAAGGTCAGCGATTTGAACTCACCAGCTGCTCTATGAGAGGAAGATGTGGCAATCTGCTTCTGTAAAGATTACAGCCTTGGGAACCCTGTGGGGCAGTTCCACTCTGTCCTATAGGGTACCTATGAATCGGAATTGACTGGACAGCAAACAACAACAACCCCAGCAAAGGAACAACAAGATGTACTAGTGTATGAAGAGAAAGATTCGAAAGCGTCAACACAGGTACTCTCAGCTCTGCTGGCTTGACTCAGGGGTGGGGAAATGAGCAGACAGTAAAGTCAGTACAGGGCACAGTGAGGAACCTGAGGCCCCTAAGGAGACAGTCTTGCCAAGTCACCAAAATGGACACAAGGTTGCTCCTCAGACTCCCGGGGGCCATCTCGCCCACCTCCCTGGAGTCCATCTGCCAGATGCTGATTCTGGTCACTACAGCCTGCTGCTCACCAACCAGCTGTGGCTTCCCACTGCCTTCACCCCAGTCTGTGTTCCTAAGACGTCCATAATCTG